>NW_024704744.1:3114466-3161053 GCF_018977255.1 Callorhinchus milii | reverse complement strand
CAAGGAAGGTGATGGGATGTGCAACGCAGTTGCTGCAATTACACAGGAATTCCATATTGCACCATCCTCAATCATCGGGAATAGTGGAAAGTATGGACCCAAATCTAAAAACCATGTGGCGCAAATTTATCACTGAAAAGACAAAATGTTAGGATCAACAGTTACCATTAGTGTTAATCGCAATTAGATCAACATTGAAACACATTACCGTACATAGAAAAAATAACAAGATGACCATGGGGTCAGTGCTGGTCTTTTTTTTTTTTTCATCTCATGATCAGTCTGGTCTTTGTGTTTCTAAGAGAAAGTGTGAGAGAGAGGGGGGAGAGTAGTCACTGAATCCATTACAGCATTTCAGATCCTAGCTGTGGTCATGGGGGAAGAAGGGAAGGAGTAGAAGGGGGGTAACCGATGGCATGGTCGAAAAGGAGTGTCTTGAGGTGGCACTTGAAGGAGGCTAAGGAGGGGGCGAGGCGGAGTGACTGAGGGATGGAATTCCAGAAGTTGGGGGCCGAGTGGCTGAAGGCTCTCCTGCCAATGGTTGGGCGGGTGAGTCGGGGGCCGTGGAGCAGTCCAGAGCCGGCTGAGCGGAGGGAACGGGCGGATTGGTAGGGGCTTAGCAGGTCGCAGAGGTAGGGTGGGGTGAGGCCATGGAGGGCTTTGTATGTGAGGACCAGGATCTTGAACTGGATCCTCTGAAGGATAGGGAGCCAATGGAGTCGGGCGAGAGTGGGGGAGATGGGGTCACAGAGTTTGGTTCGGGAGAGGACACGGGCTGCAGAGTTCTGGATTATCTGCAGCCTGTGGAGGGAGGAGTTGGGAAGGCCAAGCAGGGCTTTTGCATAGTCGAGCCTGGAGATGATGAAAGCATGAACAAGAGTTTCAGCGGACTGAGGGTTGAGGTAGTGGTGGAGACAGGCGATGTTACGGAGGTGAGGGAAGGCAGAGTGGGACATGGCATGAATGTGGGGGAGAAAAGATATCCTCCATGAAGCCCACCACATGCTCACTGGACTCCATCCCCAACCCTCTCCTTGAATCCCAGCTCTACCCCCTTGCCCCACTACAAGCCGACATCATTAACCTCTCCCTGTCATCTGGCACTGTCCTATCCTTCCTCAAAACAGAAACTATCACCCCCACCTTGAAGAAACCTTCCCTCGACACATCACAGCTATCTAGTTACCGGCCCTTCTCAAATCTCCCGTTCCTATCCAAGGTCCTTGAGAGAGCCGTTGCCTCCCAGATTAACTCTTCCCTCTCCTCTTATTCCCTCCATGAACCACTCCAATCAGATTTCTGTGCCGCCCACAGCATGGAAACTGTTCTGGTCAAGGTTACAAACGACATCCTGACCATGTGTGTCCAGGGCTCCCTCTGACTCCTCGTCCACCTCGATCTCTCCGCCGCCTTTGACACCGTGGACCTCTCAGTCCTCCTACACCGCCTCTCCTCCCAGCTCAACCTTCAAGTTCTGCCTTGAATGGTTCAGGTCCCATCTTTCACACTGCCTCCAATTTGTCGCAGCAAACGGTTTCTCCTCCAGCCGCCACACTGTCTTCCACACCTCAGCCGCTGGCAGCATCGGCCTCCACGCTGCACATTCAACCTCACTAAGCCAGTCAAGAACCTGTTTGACCCTGAATTGTCCTTTCTGCAACCCATCCACACCACCACCTTCACAACACTGCCCGACTCCGCCAATGCCTCACCCCTCAGGATGCCGAAACCCTCACCCACGTAGTGGAGTCCTGTAGCTCAGTGGTTAGAGCACTCGCTTTGCAAGCGAGAGATCTGAGTTCAATTCCAGGCAGAGGGCGAAACCTTGGGCAAGTTTCCTTACTCCACACAGAGCCTAATAATAATCCCTCCAAAAAACCAAAAACAATAATTAAATTGGTCATTTTTAATCTACGACTGTTTGTGGGACATTGCTGTGCGCAATTGGCTGCCGCGTTCGCCCACAAATATACAGTCAATTCACTTTACAGTGTGTTCTGTGAAGCGCTTTGGGACGTCCTCCCGACGTGAAAAGCGCTATATCAAATGCAAGGATTATTATTTATTTGTCACAAAGTCTCGATTACAGGAATTCCCTCCTCATCGGCCTTCCCAAATCTTCCCTTCACAAGCTGCAGATCATCCCAAACTCTGAAGCTCGTGTACTCTCACACTCCAAACTCCGTGACACCATCACTCCCACCCTCGCCCGACTGCACTGGCTCCCCATCACCCAGAGGATCGAGCTCAAGATCCTCGTCCTCACCTTTAAGGCCACCCATGGCCTTGCCCCCTCCTTCCTCTCTGACTGCTGATTCCCCACCAACCTGCCCACTCCCTCCTTTCATCAGGCTCCGGTCTGTTTCATGTCTTCCGCCTGATCCACCCAAACCATCAGTGGACGAGCTTTCAGCCTCTCTGGCCCCGCACTCTGGAACTCAACTCCACGGACCATTGGCCTCGCTTCCTCCCGTGCCACCTTCAAGGCCAGACTAAAGACCCTTTTCTTCGACTGTGCCTTTGGTCTCTCTCCCACCTCTCTGCGTTCCCTCAGCCCAACACCACTCCTTCCCCATGCTGGGGCCCCGACACCTGACAGTTCAGCGCTTTGGATACCATTATGACGTGAAAGGTGCTCTTTAAATGTAATTATGTTGTTGGGTTTTTATTGAATTGGCTTCCACCAGCCTTCCAGGCAATGCATTCCAGATCCCAACAACTCATGTGAAAACCTTTGTCCTCACCTCACCTCTGTTTCTTTGAACAACTATTTTAAATCGGAGTCCTCGGGTTTCCGACGCACCCGCCATTTGAAATATTTCCTACTTGTTCACCCAATCGAATCCTCTCATAATTATTCACTTATGAAAGTGTAGTAACTGTGTGTTTTGTAGGCTAACTTGGCAGCCAATTTGAGCCCAACAACGTCCCTTCAAACAGCCGCAAGCGAATTGGTCTGTTCACCAGAACGCAGGATGGAGCACCTGCTCTTGTATCTCTCCATCATCACAAATGACTCATTATTTTGCTATCGGAGTGTGAAACACCCCTCACATTGGCAATGAAAGCAGTCGCAGTGCTTTGCATATGTAACCGCTGCCCTCAGTATGTGAAGGGGATAAATACCTCTCATATTCAGACAACTTCATACAGTTTCTGACCAACGTCTCTGCGGTCTTTACAAGGCTTCCAGACATCCAGAAACCATGTACTGCTTAGTGCTCGCTCTCTCTGTACTATTCATGGCTCAGGGAGTCACCAGTCGCCGTGAGTAAACCCCAATGTTCGTCTCTCTCCTCCTCACCGAACCCCTCCAGCCCTACACTCCCCGCCCGACTCGCTCCTCACGCATCATCGGTGCGGTGTGAGTGATGCTGTGTGAGTTTGAGCTGTTGCGAAGCTCTGAGACGTCTGTGTGGTGTGAGCGGCGCTGTATAACTCAATATAACTCTGCCCGTGTAGCTGGAATTCGAGATAGAGATGGAGGTGGTGATGTGATGAAATGGCTGTCCTTGGATTGTGAATTGCTTGGAGGAGTGTGCGCGGATTCGTGTCTGACAACACAGAAAGATGTTGGAGATTGCTCTGATGTTGGGGGCATTTGCTGCAGATAAAGAAGGCAAAGCTGAGGCAGCGGAATGGAGCGCTGTCTGTCACCAGCGCAGGAGAAAGGATGGGATTGTCAATGTCTCAGCCACCGGCCTCCTGTAGCTTGTAACCCACTCCCTGAACAACAGGGCGGAGGGCAATAAATAAATATCATTCATCTCATGATCAGTCTGGTCTTTGTGTTTCTCAGAGAGAGTGTGAGAGAGAGAGAGGTCACTGAATCCATGAGTGTATGTGGGCACTGCTGTTCGCAATCGGCTGCCACATTTGACCCAAACAATGCTCAGTCAATCCTCTTTAAAGTATAAATTGTGAAGCAATTTGAGAAGTCTCAAAAACGTGATAAGATGCTATTTCAAATGCAAGGATTATTATTATTATTATTATTACAGCTCTCCCAGTTCAGCTATCGGACAGGTTAGATACAGACATGGGTGAGCATCACACCACACACCATGTCTCGCCAGGCTCCACTGGTTCCCTATTGCTGAAAGCTCTGTCTTGTTCAAATTCAACTGAAGTAAATTTGCCCTCATCCAGGACTTGATGTCCGACAGGCAGTCTGTCAGGACAGCAGTGGTCCTGGAGTTGAGGGTGGAAGCAGGAAGGTAGAGTTTGGTGTCATCTTATACATATGGAAGTTGACCCCGTTTTCAGCGGATGATGTCACCAGGGGGGAGCATGTAGATATTAAAGAGGAGAGGGCCAAAGACAGAGCCCGGGTGGATGCCAGACGTGACAGTGCAGGGGCTGGAGGAGGACGTTTCTATTATCTTTGGGGACTTTCGCCAGGTATCTGACACATACGGAAACCCATCACCATACTTACAAATATCATCCCACTCAGCTCCTGCTAGTCCTGTAAGCCCAAGACCTATCGGGTTGGTTGGTCCTGACTGGACAAGCAGTGGGAAAGCCTACAGTATCAAAGGCAAGCGATGTGGTTTTAGTTGATTGGAATCCAGCAGTTACCCCAACACACACTCTGGGGTCCCCAAGCCTTGGTTCCTGCCAAACCTGCACCTGATACTTTCTGGAATTAGGTACGTGGGATACCTCCTTCTGGGGAGAGAGAGTGTGTATTCCATTCCCACAATCTACCTCCGGGATTTCCATGTGTAGGTGGGAGGCATGGAATTCTCACCGTGGTTTAGAAAACTCTTAAGCACAGTGATGGGTTTCCGTATGTGTCAAACACCCGACTGAGCAAATTTAAAAAATAATAAAATAAAAGTCAATCCCTTAATCGTTGTGAAGGACAAAATACGATGACAGTGAGACTAAATCTTAACGTGACCCAATCCTTGCCTGAGGTTGGGAAGAAGGCTCTTTGTTTATTATTATTATTAAAACTCAAGCACAACTCGTCTCAAGATCACAACCAGTATCCCACGACTGCAGAGTGGGTCACCCCCAGACCAGGCACCCGATCCTCACACTTTGTGAATTAAATCTTCTGAGAGTGAGTGGGTGAATGTGCGCGTGTGTGTGAGTGAATGAGTGGGTGTTTGTGTGGGTGAGTGAGTGAGTGTTTGTGAGTGAGAGTAAGTCAGTCAGTCAGTGAGTCAGTGAGTGAGCAAGAAATTGACTGCCACGTTTCTCTCACAAAATACACAGTCAATCCACTTTACAGTATATTCTATGAAACGCTTTAAGACGTCTCAACGACATAATAAGGCGCTCTACCAAATACAGCGATTATTATTAACTATATATGATTATTAACATAAGAACAGAAGGAGGCCATTCGGCCCAGAGAGCCTGAGCCAACACTTTCCAGTTGCAATCCACAACTCAACGCCATCACCTCCCTCTCTCTCTCCAGAAACCCTAATATCACTGTCTATGTACCTATCAAGTAATTATCTATTTGCCTTTTAAAATGATCCATTGACTCAGCCTCCACTGCCCTCTAAGGGAGTGAATTCCACACTCCCAACACTCACTGTGTAACAATGTTATCCCTCTGTCACTTCTAAACGGTTTAGCCTCAAGTTTAAGACTTTGGCCTCTCGTCCTCAATTCCCTCACCAGAGGAAACAGCTGCTCACTATTGACCTGTTAAATCCCTTCACAAAGTTATACACCTATACATTCCCTTCCCTTTCACATATGCAACAAGTGTCCTCTCAAATAAATTGCTTATTTTTGGTCGACCCGGATGTCTGACAGATGCAGAAAACCATCATTGTGTTTAAAAGTACCCAAACCCGATGGATGAACACCACGTGGATGTTTCCTGGTGACTGAAATGGAATGCGCTCTCTCCCTGGAGGGACACCTCCTGCTTCCCTAATTCTGGACAGTTTTAGGTGCAGGTTGGCAAGAGCCAAGATTTGGTGTCCCCAGAGTGTGCGTTGGGGTAACTGCTGGAGTTTAATCAGCTGAAGCTGCATAGCTTGTCATTGATATCACTGTCTGGCATTATTTGCTATTATCAGGGTGCGCTGTTTGAAAAGAGATGGAGTTTCTCTCTCCCGACGTCATGTCCATCGATTCCCCCAAAATACATTTGGTCACTCACTCCAGGACTGTTTGTGGGGCACTGCTGTGTGCAAACTCACTGCTACGTTTCACCCACAAAATACAGTCACTGCCCTTACAGTATATCCTGTGAAGCGCTTTGAGACGTCCCAACGACCTGATAAGGCGCTGTATCAAATACAAGGATTATTATTATTATTTTATTTTAACCAGTTGTTGTTGTTGTTGGGGTACTATCGCCACCTGGTGGTGGAGAGGAAGCACAGCTTGACTGCAGTTACAGTAGAGTGACATCGCTCTCTGCTGGAAGCAAAACTGCACAACAGCACAGACTGTACGGCCTGAACATGATTTCACAAGATCATAAAAATCACGAGGCTGGTTCAGATGAGGCAGTCCCTCGGGCCCATTTAATGTCATCTTAAGATCCGTCTCAAGACCCACCTCTTTGATGACGCTCTGTCATCTTACTCCTAACTTCCACCCTGAGCTCCCACTCCCAGCTCACTGCCAAACCAGGACTGTTAGGAGCCTTGGAACGTCCTCCCGATGTGAGACACTGTATAAATTAGTAAATCTGTTGTATTCCTAGAACCTATTGTACACAATTAGCTGCCGGTTTCTCCCATAAAATACACAGTCAATCCACTTTACAGTATATCCTGTGAAGCGCTTTGTGACGTCTCAATCACGTGATGAGGCGCTGTATCAAAAGCAAGGATTATTATTATTTATCACAACCATCGAGCTGTTCCATGGTCTCGACAACCCTTATTTGGGAACTTGTTCCAAATCTTTGTCATCTTTGTTCCAGTGGCTTATTACCCCCACCCGCCCGAGTTCTGGTGTAATATTCTGCAGGTCCGTCTCAGTCAGAGGTTTCTCCGTTGTTTTAGACACTTCAATCAAATCACCTTTTACCCTCTTCAGAACAGAACCCGGGTCTGCTGCTCTTTCATCATAACAATAGTAACCTTTGCATTTGATATAGCGGCTTATCACATCATCAAGACATGTGGTGTGGTGACTGTATATTGTGGGTGAAACACGACAGCCAATTGAGCACAGCAGAATCCCACAAACAGCCACAGAATGACTGACCAATTTTATTTTGGGGACTGTTGTCCAAGACAGTGGGAGACAAAAAGTCCCTCTTCTGTTCAAATTGTGTCATGGGATCGTTAATATTCACCTGAACAGGCGGACGGGACCTCGGTTTAACGTCTCATCTGAAGGACGGCACCTCTGACCAATGCAACACACCCCCAGTATTGCATTGGAGCGTCAGCTTAGACCATATGATTCCAAGTCCTGACGTGGGGTTTGAACCTAAATACGCTTTTGACGGTGCCTTCAGCTCCCCTCTCAAATCTCGACCCCATCCTCACCTCCTCCCTTCCCGCCCCTCACCCTGACCATTTCCCACCTGCTCGGGTCCTGACACAACTGTCCAGTGGTTTGGGACGTCCTCCCGACATGAAAGACGCTCTATAAATGGAATCTTTTTGTTGTTGTTGTTGTTCATTTCCAGACAATGGCCACAATGTTCTCAAATGATTTGCTTTCGAAGACCTTTTATTCTAAAGAAGTATTAATCAACAGTTAAAACAAAATTACAATCAGGACTTTCAGGGAACAATCTTAATCGCTCTCAGACATCCTCCTGACAGAAATGTAAATCGTGTTGCATTGTGTTGCAGTTAAGATTCATCCCTTCGCCGTAACAAACACCTTAATGACATTCATTCAAATACAAATTAGATCTTGTTTTTGTTTAGAAAATAATATTTGTGGGATGCAGAATATCAGTAATTTGAGACATGACATACAGTAAGTGCAATTGCTTGGAGGAACCCGACAACTCTGGACCTGATCTGTCTGGAATGAAATTGCTCCTTTGTAACTCTAAACCCATGTCTTCTTGTCCCACTGCCTTGTGACATCCTAACGTTACTAAGGTGGGAGAGCAGGAACGTGCGGAGAGAACGGAGCAGCTGCTGAGGTTCTGTGTGACCTGGAGCTCGGAGGTTGCGAAGCTCATCTGGAACCCAAAAGCTTCCCTCTCCTGTCTGTCCAACAACAGCGCCATGTGAGGAGCTTTGAGATGTCCTCCCGCCGTGAAATGTGAGTTGCTGTTGTTGCGGCTGACACCCCGAGGCTCACACTCAGCTCATCAGTCCCCACTGCCATCCATCAGCTCCATCCTGTTATCATCCCACACACACACACACACACACACACGCCTGCGATCACACTCACACACATCTGTAATCACTCACACTCCTGCTATCAGACTCGCACACTCCTGTAATCACTCACACACACCTGTAATCACACTCACACACGCCTGTAATCACACACACACACACTTACAGTCACACAAGCCTGTGATCACACGCACTCTCGCACAGGCTGGTGATGACAGGCTGAGGAGGCGCTAACCCAGGCTGGGCTCAGGCGATGTTGTGGAGTCTCAGAGCCCAGCCCCACTGACACGGTAACTGGTTCAGGTTGAATGTGGGGAGGGTGACCAGCAGCCCCTGCTTCCCCATCGCCTGCCACCTCAGGGGCTCAGAGTATCCAACCAGCGTCACCTGTCAGGACACACAGTTACTACAGTACAGTCCCACCTCCTTGATCCCCTCAGTCATCTCCCTTTGGAACTCCATCCCACAATCCCTCCGCCTCGGCCCCTCCCTTGCCCTCCTCAAGGCCCGTCTCAAAACCCTCCTCTTCCACCTCGTCTTCGGTCACCCTCCTACCCCTACCCTCCCTGCCCTCCAACCCTCCCGATCCCAACCCCCAGCTCGGGTCGAAATCCCTGACTGTCCAGCACATTGGGACGTCCTCCTGACGTGAATGGTGCTGTGCAAATGTCATTTGTTGTTGTTGTCTATCGTCACTTTCCCCCCTTCTCAAAAGCCCTCCCTCCCCCCGTCCCTGTTGCCGAGCTATCAACCGATCTCCAACCAGCCTTTCCTCTCTAAGGTTCCCCAACGCTACTTCCAGCTTCACTCACAAACAGTCATGGATTGAAGGACTTGCTGCTGGGAAAACAGAGGGGTGTGTGTGGAGTAAGGAAACTTGCCTTAGGTTTCGCCGTGTCCGGGAATCAAACCCAGGTCCTCTCGCTTGCCAGGTAAGTGCTCTAACCACTTCTCTACAGGACTCCACTACGGTTTGTGACAAAATCACCAAAAAAAAAAATTCTCTCTGTCCAGCCAGCGGGCACCGGCTGCTTCATATCCACCCCACCATCATTGGGGGAAACTTTCGGCTTATATTCCCCCACTCTCTGAAGCTCCATCCCGGAGTCCTGCCGACCCCTCCCCATCCCCCCAACCACAACTCCATCACCTCGTTCAAGATCCATAGCAAGACCTATCTCTTTGACCCTCCCAATCCCACACCCCTCCAACAGGGTAGGGATTCGGCGGTGGAGTGGAGGTGAAGCAATGGTGAGGGAGCATCCATGACAAACCCAAAGCCCACCCCCTAGTCCCGAGCCTCCTCTCCCTGTACGCTCCGTGTGTGTGTACCCCCGCCCAGTGATGGCTGACCTTGCTGTGCCCGGCTGTGGCCGAGGGAGCTCCCAGGATCAGGCTGTCTGTCTTGGGCCACGTTAGGAACACAGCGTACACCAGGCTCTGCTCCGGGCGGGATGTGTACCTGTGGAACCGCGGGCGATAAAATCCTGCAATCAACGGTCAGTGAATAAACTCTGTCACCCGTTACCCCCCACCCATGGAGCTCCATCCCCCAGGCTCCCCGCCTTGCCCCCTTCCTCGCCTCCTTCAAGACCTGTCTCCAAACACTCCTCTTCGACCATGCCTTCGATCACCTTCTGACCCCTACCCTCCCTGCCCTCCACTTCTCCCGATCCCAACCCCCAGTTGGGGTCCAAACCCTTCACTGCCAGAGCTTTGGGATGTACCCTACTCGCCTGCCCTTCTCTGAGTCCATAAACTCAACAACAACAACAACAAGATTCCATTTATAGAGCGCCTTTCACGTCGGGAGGACATCCAAAGGCGCTGTACAGTTGGGTCAGGACCCGAGCAAGGGGGAAATGGTCAGGGTGAGGGGAGGGAAGGGAGGGAGCGAGGATGGGGTAGAGAGTCGTGAGGGGAGTTGAAGGCACAGTCAAAGAGAAAGGTCTTGAGACCAGCTTTGAAGGAGGAAAGGGAGTAGGCAAGGCAAAGGCACTGGGGGATAGAGTTCCAGGGCCTCGGGGCTGAGAAGCTGAAGGCCCGGCCACCAATTGTAGGGCCGTTGGGACGGGCGATGTGGAGCAGACCGGAGCCAGAGGAACGGAGGGTACGGGCAGGCAGGTAGGGGGATAGTAGGTCAGAAAGGTAGGAGGGAGCAAGGCCGTGAATGGTCTTGTAGGTGAGATGTGCTGTTACACTCACCCACTGTTAATGATGACCTACCAGACAGTGGGAGTGACAGTGTCGTTCTGATGTCTCCAGGGCTTAGTGCTGTAGATGGCCTCCCCGTTCACTGACAGCCACTGGCCCATCTGCCGCAGTCTCTCCTCAAACAGAGGGATGATCTGTCCGTCGTGGGTGGGTCCGATGTTCACCAACAGGTTCCCCCCGCACGACACCGTCTCCACCAGAGTCTAAGAGAGAGAGAGAGAGAGAAAGAGAGATAAGAACATCCATCACCCTCGCTGCTCTCTAGTCTCCGCTTCACCACCACAGCTCGAAGGCAATTCAGGGGTTTCACCCACAAAATATACAGGGAATCCACATGGAGTCCTGTAGCTCAGTTGTTAACACGGTCCCCTCACAAGCGAGAGACCTGGGTTGGATTCCCCAGGCAGCTCAAAACTTTGGACAAGTTTCCTTACTCCCTGCGCCTCTGTTTACGCAGCAGTAAGTGGAAACCTGGTCGTTATTCGATTATCGGATCGCTTTTTCGGGGGCAATAATCCCTTCAAAAAAATTTTTTTTTAAAAATAATCATTTTGCCACTCAATTCATGACTGTCTGTGGGACACTGTTGAGGGCAAATTGGCTGCCGCGTTTCACCAACAGAACATACAGTCAAATCACTTAACAGTGTACCCTGTGAAGCGCTTTGAGACGTCTCGACGACATGATAAGGCTCTGTATCTAATGAGCCGGGCTGGGCTGTGCTGTCATCAGCAGTGCCCTGGAATACTGGGGACCCGCCTGGCTCAGGGGGAACCAAACCGTCAAGTGGCGCCGCCTGCTATAGCTATTGAGATTTCCATAACGTATTGAAGGAACTCTCTCACCAAGAAGCCAGTGTCAGAGAGTGTGAAGGGGAGGGCATTGTGTGACCTGAACCAGCTGCTGGATGGAGAGGAAATCTCTCAGCTCCGCGTTCCTCCTGAAGCCCCAGGATTTTCTATCGATGGTCATGCAGTTCTCCCACTTGTGGGGCAGGAGGTGGCCTGGGTTGTAGCGGTCAGCGCAGGTGTAGTATCCTCCGTGCTTACAGATGGTCCCCAGCCCCCAGCGGTCGTTCGTCACCACCGTCTTCCTCACGGGGCTGCAACAACAACAACTAAATTAAACCCAACTGGAGGCCTGTAGTGTAGTGGTTAACTCGCTCACCTCCCACTGCCTGTCCAGCTAGGACCATCCTGCCTGTTAGGACTTTGGATTGCAGGCTTAACAGGAGATGAGTGGGAGGATTCCCTGACTCCAGTCAGTGACTGGTCTGCCCTTCCAAGTCCTATTCATGCTGATTGAAGTCCTGTAGTGGTTTGAGCACTCGCTTTGCAAGCTAAAGGTCTCGGGTTCGATTCCCAGTCAGGGCGAAACCTGACTTAAGTCACGTTTCCTCACTCCACACACCTCTCTTTACCGAGCAGCAATGTCGATTGGTGGATTGCTTTCTGAGGGTAATAAACCCTTCAAAAAAAAATGATGATAATTTGATCACTCAATCCATGTGCTTGTGGGACATTCCTGTGTGCAATTGGTTGCTATGTTTCGCCCACAAAATATACAGTCAATTAATTTTACAGTATATTCTGTGAAGCGCTTTGAGACGTCTCAATGAAATGATAAGGCGCTATATCAAATACATTATTACTTTTATTATAAAGTTGGCCACCACTGGCCTATTTGTGAGTACAATGGCCTTGAGGTGGGACTTTAACCCACAACCACACATAGGGTAGCATTCTGGGCAGTGGCGGAGCCTGACGCTGAGCTGGGGGAAGGTGACCATAAGAAGGTCTTCGGGTATGATCTGAAGATGAGGAAGGAGGGGGCAAGGCAGAGGGATAGAGGCAGAGTGTTCCAGAGTTTGGGGGAGTAATGGCTGAAAGTGCGGTCGGCAATGCTGGAACGGAGGGCACGAGGAACAAGCAGGAGTCTGGAGCCAGTCGAGCGGAGGCAGCTGGTAGTGGGTTGGCGGTAAGCAGGTCAGAGAGATAGGGAGAGGGGAGAGTGTTACTGAGTGAGCCAGGCTGACACACTTGCCTTTCATTGTAGAGCCAGGACAGGAAGCCAGTGCTGTTCCAGTAGGAGGCGGGGGCGTTACCATCACCGTCAGACCAGAGAACCTCCGGCCGGTACTTGTTGACAATCTCGTAGAGCTCGGGAAGGCTCTTCTTGGAGGGAAACTTGTTGGTTTTAAAGTGGTTGGCCTCATCCTCCAAGAAGAGGGGATTGAACCACTCGAAGAGGGAGTGGTAGAGCCCGAACCTCAAGTCCGTTCTACCTCTGATCGCGTCTCCCAGCTCCGCCACCAGGTCCCGCCGTGGCCCCACGTCAACCGCGTTCCAGTTCCAGGACGTTTGCGAGCCCCACAGAGTAAATCCTGAGAACATGCAGCCAACACATCAAACCTGAGAACATACAGCCAACACGCATCCTGAGAACATACAGCCAACACTGAGAACATACAGCCAACACGCATCAAACCCTGAGAACATACAGCCAACGTGCATCAAACCCTGAGAACATACAGCCAACGTGCATCAAACCCTGAGAACATACAGCCAATGTGCATCAAACCCTGAAAACACAAATCAACAACAACTTGTATTTATATAGTGCGCCTCATGCAGAGTCGCGTCCCAGAGCACTTGACAGTACTTGATATGGTTGAATAGGAAGGTCTTCAGGCATAACCTAAAGATGGAGAAGGAGGGGCAAGGCAGAGGGATTGAGGTAGAGAGGTCCAGAGTTTCGGGGGGAATTGCCTGAAAGCGCGGACGGCAATGGTGGAATGGCGGGCACGAGGGACAAGCAGGAGGCCAGAGACGATTGAGTGGAGGCAGCGTGTTGTGGGTTGGGGAGTAAGCAGGTTGGAGAGGTGGGGAGGTACTGGGCGTAAAGGGATTGGAAGACAGATGTGAGGATTTTGAAATCAATGACACCAAACCCAGAGAACACACGACCAACACTCAGAGCTCAGAACTTTGTGGATTTAAGCTAAAGTGACTGACTATCCTCCTTTGGGGTACGTAGGGTCTCCTTGTAGCTGAACTGACTCCAAAGTAACATAATAATCCTTGCAGTTGACATGTTATGCAACAGAATGTCAGAATGGAGCCAACCCTCGGTGACGGTCTCCATACGGTTCCTGAGCCAGGCGGGTCCGCAGTATTCCAGGCCACTGCTGATGACAGCACAGCCCCGGCCTGGCTTCCAGCAGGACTTGGAAGAGCAGACCAGTCACTGGGGGCAGGAAATCCTCCCACTCACCTCCAGCAGTTACCCCAACACACACTCTGGGGTCCCCAAGCCATGTCTCTTGCCAACCCGCGCCTAACACTTTCTGGAATTTGATAAGCAGATCCCTCCAGGGAGAGAGTGCGCATTCCATTCCGACAATCTATCTCTGGAGTTTCCATGTGGAGATGGGATGCGTGGAATTCTCAGCTCGGTTTGGTGACTCTTAAGCATTAAGCAGTATGGCAAGGGGTTTCCGCACGTGTCAGACACCCGGCTGACCGAAAGAAAAGCGTGACTGAGTTGCACTATAATAATAATCTTTTTGACACAGCGCCTCATCACATCTTTGAGACGTCTCAAAGCGTTTCACAGAATATATTGTTAAGTGAATTGACTGTATATTTTGTGGGCGAAATGCAGCAGCCAATTGCTCACAGCAGTGTCCACAAACAGTCGTGGAACTTTTTTTAACTATTTTTTCTTTTTTTAAGGGAATATTACCCCAGAAAAGCAATCCGCCAATCGACTAACAACGGGGTTCCTACTTACTGCTGGGTAAACAGAGGTGGGTGGAGTAAGGAAACTTGCCTAAGGTTTCGTCCTGCCCAGGAATTAAACCCGGGTCCTCTCGCTTGTGAGTGCTCTGACCAATATACTACAGGAAGACAGGGGTGGGGAGAGGAGAAGGGAACAGAGAGAAGGGGATGAGTCAACATTTACCTTCGTGATGTTTGGTTGTGAGAACCACATACTTGGCCCCCGAGTCATTGAGCAGGTCGGCCCACTGGACAGCATCAAAAAACTCAGCCGTGAACATGGGAGCAAAGTCAGCGTAGCTGAACCCCGGAGGGTAGTTCTTGTCCATAAACTCCACATAGGGTGTCCCGACGTGAAAGGCGCAGTACAAATACAATTTTGTTGTTGTTGTTGTTCTTTTATATTCCAAACCCTGTTCAATACAAGTTGTTACAATACAATTTACATTGATCCAGCGCTGCTCACGTCAGGAGGACGTCTCAAAGCACCTGACGCTGAGGGCCTGGGAGCCAAGGGGAAAGATGGCCAAAAGTCCTGTCAAAGAGGTACGTTTTGTGACATGTCTTTTCACATAGTGCTGACTGTGATCATGGCAGGTTTTCGGATCTAGAGCGATAGCCCTGAGCACCTCCCACCCACCACACACACAATAAATTTCGTTTATATAGCGCCCTTCACATGGGGTAGCGTCCCAGAGCGCTTCACAGTGGTTGAGTCTGACCCCGAGGCTGGGGGAGAGGAAGGGGGGAGGTGACTGTAAGCACGATCAAAAAGAAAGATCTCTGGGTGCGATTTGAAAGTGGGGATGGAGGGGGCAAGGCGGAGGGACTGGGGGAGAGTTCCAGAGTTTCAGGGCATAGTGACTGAAGGCACAGTCACCGATGGTGGAGCTGAGGGGAAGAGGGACAAATAGGAGGGACAAATATGGCGTACCACATGCTCCCCATATCACACACATAATAATAATAACAATAATAGTAGTAATAATAATCCTTGCATTTGATACAGCGCTTTTGACATCACTGAGACGTGAAAGCTGAAAGCTCTTCACAGAATATACTGCAAAGTGAATTGAGTTTATATTTGTGGGCGAAACGCGGCAGCCAATTACGCACAGCAGCGTCCCATCGACAGCCATGGATTGAAGTGACCAATTTTTTTGTTATTATTTTTCTTCTTTGAAAATATTTGAAGGCAGAGTCGAAAAGGAGCGTCTTGAGTTGTGCCTTGAAGCAGGCAAGAGAGTGAGCGAGGTGAAGGGACTGTAGGATGGAGTTTCACAGGGTGGGGGCAGAGAGGATGAAAGCCCAGGCCCCCAATGGTAGGGTATTCCGGGCTGGAGACATGGAGCAAGCCGGAGTTTGCTGAACGGATGGAGTGGGCAAGTTGATAGGGTCAGCAGGTCAGAGAGGTCGGAGGGCGTAAGGCCGTGGAGGGCTTTGAAAGTGACGATGAGGAATTTGAATTCTATCCTCTGAGGGATGGGATGTCAATGGAGCCGAGCGACGGTGGGGGGTGATGGTGGGGGATAGGACACGATCTAAGAATTGGGGAGACCAACAAGGAGGGAGTTTCCGTAGTAGAGCCTTCAGATGACGATTGTGTTTATGAAGGTTTCGGCGGCCTGAGGGGTGAACCAGTGACGGAGTCGAGCAATGTTGCAGAGCTGGAGCAAGGCACCGCATTTTGCTGGCCTGAGCGGTGAGGTAGTGGTGGAGTCGGGCAAAGTTGCACAGGTGGCGGAGGCAGCGGGTAGTGCTGTGAGAAGAGAGGAGGTTCGAGAGATAGGAGGTGCCAAGGCATGGAGAGCAGGACAGAAGATGAAGATGGGAGCCGAAGAGTATGGCTTCCGTCTTGCTGACGTTTCAGACTCCCAGACAGCATGTACTGCTTACTGCTCGCTCTCTCTGTGATATTCCTGGTTTAGGTGAGTAAATCCCAATGCTCGTCTCTCTCCTCCTTCCCCTCCCCCCAACTCCCTCCCCCCCAACACATTGTCCGTGCGGTGTGAGCGGCATTGTGTGAGCGCGAGACATTGTGAAGCTCTGAGTCGTGCAAGTGGCGTTGTATAACTGAGTTGGTCTGTACACATTGGGAGCCCGGCTGACACATAGTGACTGAGCCAGACTGACAAACAGCGAGTTAGCCAGACTGACGTTCAGTGACTGAGCCAGACTGACGTACAGTGACTGAGCCAGGCTGGCGTACAGTGACTGAGCCAGTCTGGCATACAGTGACAGAGCCAGGCTGACGTACAGTGACTGAGCCAGGCTGACGTACAGTGACTGAGCCAGGCTGACGTACAGTGACTGAGCCAGGCTGTCGTACAGTGACTGAGCCAGGCTGATGTACAGTGACTGAGCCAGGCTGACGTACAGTGACTGAGCCAGGCTGACGTACAGTGACTGAGCCAGGCTGACGTACAGTGACTGAGCCAGGCTGACGTACAGTGACTGAGCCAGGCTGACTTACAGTGACTGAGCCAGGCTGACGTACAGTGACTGAGCCAGGCTGGCGTACAGTGACTGAGCCAGGCTGACGTACAGTGACTGAGCCAGGCTGACGTACAGTGACTGAGCCAGGCTGACTTACAGAGACTGAGCCAGGCTGACTTACAGAGACTGAGCCAGGCTGATGTACAGTGACTGAGCCAGGCTGCCACAAAGAGACTGAGCTACGTTGACACACAGTGACTGGATTTGAGAGGGAAAAGGGAGATTTCCAAACCAAGGGTATAAATTTAAGTGTAAGTCAGGTCAACTTCGATGGGATGATAAATATACTGACCACAGTAAACTGGGCTGAGCTGTTAGTGGTAAAGCTGCAGAAGAACAACGGGAAGTATTCAAAAAAGTATTTGATACAAAACAGAACAAGTACATACCCCTAAAATGCAAAAGCTCCACATCGTGTAGTGAAGCGACCATGGTCGACAAAAGAGGTTAGAGGCTGTATCGAGCTAAAGGAAAAGCTTACTCAAATGTAAGAAAAAGTGTGAATGCAGAGGACTGGGAGAACTATAAAAGTCAACAAAGGGATAAGAAGAAAGTATTAAGAGGAGCATAAAGGGTGTGTAAAAAAAACTTCCGAGGGATATTAAAACCATTAGTAAAAGCTTTTATAAATAAATGAAAAGAAAGAAAATGGTCAACAGAAATGTATTGTCCATTAAAGACAGATGTAGGTGAGAATATAACAGAAAATAAGGAAATGGCTGACTTGTTAAACAGATACTTTGCAACTGTTTTTAGAGTAGAGGATGAGGACAAAATACCAGTCATACAGGGGAACCTAAAAATAAGTCAAAGAGAAATGCTTAATAAAATTAATATATATAAAATATTGTTAGTGGAGAAAATAATGAGACTCAAGATAGACAAATCTCCAGGACCTGATAGTTCCACCCCAGGGTGTTAAAGGAAATAGGAGAGGAATTTACAGATGCATTTGTCTCTTTATTAAATCCCCAAAGTAATACGGATGTTGGGATGTGAGACGGATGGTTGGACTTTTGTGTGTGAGTGGGAGATTTGCAAACCTGAGT
Organism: Callorhinchus milii; assembly: GCF_018977255.1. Lineage (NCBI taxonomy): Eukaryota > Metazoa > Chordata > Chondrichthyes > Chimaeriformes > Callorhinchidae > Callorhinchus > Callorhinchus milii. Next base: position 3,143,215 of record NW_024704744.1, on the reverse strand, counting down.
TTATTTGACTTCAGACTGAGCTCATTCAGCCACACACCTTGTCCTATGCAAACACCCAGATATTGTGATAATGGTTAGACACACACTCAGTGAGAGCAGAGTTGGTAACATCCAGACTTGACAACACTAACTCCCTGCTCACCAGATCCTTTAAATTCATTACTGCAACAAGGAGTTTTAAGAAGGACAGATTTCTCTATTTCAGCAGTTTTATTACAACACAAACCGATAAACAGTGTCCAATGGAGTGAGAATCCAGAGTATTGACTGTGTAGAATTAAATTTTTAGAAATGTGAAAAACATCTATTAGCCAATTTTGGGGCAATGCAACATTTCCAATAGATTCTTGTTTATCACCTGTTGTTTTGTTGTTTTAACCTATCACACCACGACAGAATTACATTTAGACGGTCAGTTAAAAGATGGATCATTATCAAATGTCTGTCTGGCTCCATGGACCTTGTTGTTTCAAGGACGTGACATTACGTTTAAACATTCCTCTTCCCCGACATTTTTGGCTAATAAATTAAATTCTAAAGTTGCCGCGAATCATCAATATTCAAGCAATGGATCAAATTGAAGTGTTAAACATGGTTTGCTGTTTTACAAAGATTTGTGGGAGGTTCCGACAATGTGTCGGAATGACTTTTTACAACAAAGTACATGATGCTCCCACGTCTGGACATCAATCAGCGCCACTACGTTACAGTGACTACAACAAATAGCCCAATGCTATTGATTCGGATCAAGGGTCTCACTTTACAAGGAAGGTGATGGGATGTGCAGCACAATTACTAGGAATTACACAGGAATTCCATCTTACACCATCGTCAATCATCGGGAATAGTGGAAAGTATGGACCCAAATCTAAAAACCATGTCACTGAAAAGGTAAAATGTTGGGATCAATTGTTACCATTAGTGCTAATCACAATTACATCAACACCATCTCAGACAGCAACATTTTCACCATATCATAGTAATAGGATTATACAGCACAGAAGGAGGCCAATCGACCCCTTGTGTCTGTGCCGGCTCTTTGAAAAGACCTATCCAATTCAATCCCACTACCCAACTCTCTCCCCATAGTCCTGTAAACTTGTCCTCCCCAAATAAATATCTACTTCCCTCTTAAAAGTTGTTATTGAATTGGCTTCCACCAGCCTTTCAGGCAATGCTTTCCGGATCCCAACAACTCGCTGTGTGAAAACATTTTTCCTCACCTCCTCTCTGTTTCTTTCAACAACTATTTTAAATCGCTGTCCTCGGGTTACTGATCCACCCGTCATTTGAAATAGTTTCCCCTTGTCCATCTGAGCGAATCCTCTCATAATTCTTCACTGTAAAGTGTAGTGACTGTGTGTTTTGTGGGCCAACTTGGCAGCCAATTGGAGCCCAACAGCGTCCCCTCAAACAGCCACAAGGGAATTGGTCTGTTGCCCAGAAAACAGGATGGAGCACCTGCTCTTGTATATCTCCATCATCACAAATGACTCATTATTTTGCAATCGGAGTGTGAAACACCCCTCACATTGGCAATGAAAGCAGTCGCAGTGCTTTGCATATGTAACCGCTGCCCTCAGTATGTGAAGGGGATAAATACCTCTCATATTCAGACAACTTCATACAGTCTCTGACCAACGTGTCTCTGCGGTCTTTACAAGGCTTCCAGACTTCCAGAGACCATGTACTGCTCAGTGCTCGCTCTCTCTGTGCTGTTCATGGCTCAGGGAGTCACCAGTCGATGTGAGTAAACCCCAATGTTCGTCTCTCTCCTCCTCACCGACCCCCTCCAGCCCTGCACTCCCCGCCCGACTCGCTCCCCACACATCATCCGCGCGGTGTGAGTGACGCTGTGTGAGTCTGAGCTGTTGTGAAGCTCTGAGACGTCCGTGTGGTGTGAGCGGCACTGTGTAACTGAGTATATCTGTGCAGGGCGATCTAGAGTTGTGATACGAAGTTCGTCCCAGGATTGTGAATCCCGTGGAGGAGTTTGCGCGGATTCGTGTCTGACAACACAGAGACGTATTGGACTTTGCTCTGATGTTGAGGGCATTTGCTGCAGATAAAGAAGGCAAAGCTGAGGCAGTGGAATGGAGCGCTATAATAATAATAATAATAATAATCCTTGCATTTGATATAGCGCTTTTCACGTCGGGAGGACGTCCCAAAGCGCTTCACAGAACACACTGTAAAGTGAATTGACTGTATATTTGTGGGCGAACGCGGCAGCCAATTGCGCACAGCAATGTCCCACAAACAGTCGTAGATTGAAAAATGACCAATTTAATTATTGTTTTTGGTTTTTTGAAGGGATTATTATTAGGCGTGTGGAGTAAGGAAACTTGCCCAAGGTTTCGCCCTGCCTGGAATTGAACTCAGGTCTCTCACTTGCAAAGCGAGTGCTCTAACCACTGAGCTACAGGACTCCACAAACTGTCACCAGCGCAGGAGAAAGGATGGGATTGTCAATGTCTCAGCCACCGGCCTCCTGTAGCTTGTAACCCACTCCCTGAACAACAGGGCGGAGGGCAATAAATAAATATCATTCATCTCATGATCAGTCTGGTCTTTGTGTTTCTGTGAGAGAGAGAGGGAGAGAGAGAGAGAGAGAGAGAAAGAGAGAGAATATGAAAGAGAGTGTGTGAGAGAGAGAGTGGTCCCTGAATCCATGACTGTTTGTGGGATGCAATCAGATGCCAAATTTTGCCAAAACAATGCAGTCAATCGTTTTTACAGTTTATATTGTGAAGCAATTTGAGACGTCTCAACAACAGGATAAGGCGCTATATCAAACACAAGGAATATTATTATTATTATTACAGCTCTCCCAGGTCAGCTACAGCACGGGGTAGATACAGACACGGCTGCGCATCACACCACACACCAGGTCTAGTCGGGCTCCACTGGTTTCCTACGGCCAAAAGCATTGATTTTAAGATCCTCGCGCTCGTTTTCCAATCCCTTCGTGCCCTGCACCACGCTACGTCTCCGACCTGCTTACCGTCCATCCTACAACCCACTGCCTCCGCTTGACTGACATCTAATTGTCCATAGTTCCTCCATTGGTGGACGCGCTTTCAACTACCACTCCCCGAAACTGTGGAACACTGTTCCTCTACCAATTTATTTGAGAGGACACTTGTTGCATATGTGAAGGGGAAGAGAATGTAAAGGTGTATAACTTTGTGAAGAGATTTAACAGCTCAATAGTGAGCAGCTGTTTCCTCTGGTGAGGGAATTGAGGACGAGAGGCCAAAGTCTTAAATTTGAGGCTAAACCGTTTAGAAGTGACAGAGGGATAACATTGTTACACAGTGAGTGTTGGGAGTGTGGAATTCACTCCCTTAGAGGGCAGTGGAGACTGAGTCAAAGGATCATTTTAAAAGGCAAATAGATAATTACTTGATAGGTACATAGACAGTGATATTAGAGTTTGGGGAGAGAGAGACGGAGGGAGATGGCATTGAGTTGCGGATTGAGCGTGAACTTGGAAAGTGTGGGCTCAGGCTCTCTGGGCCGAATGGCCTCCTTCTGTTCCTTTGTTAATAATCATATATTAATAATAATCGCTGTATTTGGTAGAGCGCCTTATCATGTCGTCGAGACGTCTTAAAATGTTTCACTGAATATACTGTAAAATGGATTGACTGTGTATTTTGTGGGCAAAACCTGGCAGTCAATTTCTTGCTCACTCACTGACTCACTGACTGACTGACTGATTTACTCTCACACACACACTCACTCATTCACACGCACAAACACTCACTCATTCACTCACACACACGCGGGGGGGAAATGGTCAGGGTGACGGGAGGGGAAGGGAGGGAGTGAGGAGGAGGTAGTGAGTCGAGAGGGGAGCTGAAGGCACGGTGGAAAAGAAAGGTCTTGAGACCGGCCTTGAAGGAGGAAAGGGAGGAAGCGGCGAAGGCACTGGGGGATGGAGTTCCAGAGCCTCGGGACTGAGAGGCTGAAGGCCCGGCCACCGATGGTAGGGCAGTTAGGGCAGGGGATGTGGAGCACACCGGAGCCAGAGGAACGGAGGGTACGGGCAGGTAAGTAGGGGGATATTATGTCGGAGAGGTAGCTGGAAGCATGGCCTTGAATGGCGGTGTAGGTGAGGATGAGGATCTTGAATTCGATCCTCTGGGGGATGGGGAGCCAGTGGAGGCGAGCGAGGGTGGGAGTGATGTGGGCCCGAAGCCTGGTGCGGGACAGTACATGAGCTGCAGAGTTCTGAATGACCTGCAGCTTGTGGAGGGAGGTGCCGGGAAGGCCGGCGAGGAGAGAGTTCCCATAGTCCAGCCTTGAGGTGATAAAGGCGTGGACCAGAGTTTCAGCAGCGTGAGGGGTGAGGTCGTGCCTTAGTCTGGCGATATTCCAGAGGTGATGGAAGGCGATGCCAGTTGTGGCTCAGATATGAGGAAGAAAGGACAGCTCAGGGTCGAAGAAAGGTACAACCTAAACCACTCAAGGACAGGGCCTTGAAGCTTTAGGTGGGAGGACAAGTGGTGGAGGAGGATAGACTGTTCGACCGTATCGAATGCGGCCGATAGGTCGACGAGCACGAGGAGGCAGAGGGAGCCCTGGTCGCAGATGGTCAAGATGTCATTAGTGACCTTGACCAGGGCGGTTTCTGTGCTATGGGCAGAATGGAAACCCGACTGAAAGGTTCGAATAATGAATGGGTGGAGAGGAAAGAGCGCAGCTGGGAGGCGACAAGTCTTTAAAAGAACTTGGACAGGAAGGGGAGGCTGGAGATGGGCCGGGAGCTTGATAGCTGCGATGTCTCAAGGGAGGGTTTTTTCAAAGTGGGAGTGATGGTGGCAGTTTTTTGGGGAATGGGAACAGAGCCAGAGGAGAGGGACAGGTTGATGATGTCTGTGAGAAGTGGGGCAAGGATGTGGAGCTGGGAGATAAGGAGTGGAATGGGGATGGGATCCAGGGAGCAAGTGGTGGGTTTCAAGGACAGGATGAGTTTGGTGACAGAGGGTGGGGAAACAGGTACGAAGGTGTGTAGGGGAGGATGGGTAGGAGTCGGAGTGTGGGAGGGAAGGGGTTGGGGGTGGGTGGAAGTTGGAGGGGAAGCCTTGTAAAGACCGCAGAGACACGTTGGTCAGAGACTGTATGAAGTTGTCTGAATATGGCAGGTTTTATCCCCTTCACATACTGAGGACAGTGGTTACACGTGCAAAGCACTCCGACTGCTTTCATTGCCAATGTGAGGGGTGTTTAACACTCTGTTAGCAAATTAATGAGTCATTTGTGATGATGGAGAGATACAAGAGATTGTGCTCCATCCTGTGTTCTGGGCCAAAGACAATTCGCTTGTGGCTGTTTGATGAGACGTTCTTGGGCTCCAATTGGCTGCCATGTTGGCACACAAACCACACAGTCACTGCACTTTGCAGTGAAGAATTATGAGGGGATTCGATCGGATGGTCAGGGAGAACGTATTTGAACTAGAGGGCTGGTTGGTAACCCGAGGACTCCAATTTGAAACAGTTGTTAAAATAAACAGAGGTGCGGTAATCTGCAAGAATTTGTTGGGATCTGGAGTGCATTGCATGAAAGGCTGGTGGAAGCCGATTCGATCACAGCTTTTTAGAGAGAAGTAGTTAATTATTTGTGGAGGTCAAGTTTGCAGAGCTATGGGGAGAGAGTGGGTGAGTGGGATTGAATTGGATTAGTCTTTTCAAAGAGTTGGCACAGACACGAGGGGCCGATTGGCCTCCTTCTGTGCTGTACAATCCAATAATTCTATCATATGGTGGAAATGTTGCTCTCTGAGAAGGTGTTGATCTAATTGCGATTAGCACTGATGGAAATTAGTGCTAATTAATGTGAAATGCTGTTCTCTGTCCAGCGCTTTGGGACATCCTCCTGACATGAAAGGCGCTGTACAAATGTAATCTTGTCGTTTTTTGTTGTTGGTAACAATTGATCCCAACATTTTACCTTTTCAGTGATAAATTTGCGCTGTATGGTTTTTAGATTTGAGTCCATACTTTCCACTATTCTCGATGATTGATGATGGTGCAATATGGAATTCCTGTGTAATTCCAGCAACTGCATTACACATCCCATTATCTTTCATGTAAAGTGAGACCCTTGATCTCAATCAACAACAACAACAACAGGAAGATTGCATTTATAGAGCGACTTTCGCATCTGGAGGATGTCCCAAGGTGCTGGACAGTTGGGTCGGTACCCGAGCAGTGGGGAAATGGTCAGGGTGAGGGGAGGGAAGAGTGGGAGCGAGGAGGTGGTAGAGAGTCGAGTGGGGAGCTGAAGGCACGGTTGAAGAGAAAGGTCTTGAGACCGGCCTTGAAGGAGGAAAGGGAGGAAGCGGCGAAGGAACTGGGGGATGGAGTTCCAGAGCCTCGGGGCTGAGAGGCTGAAAGCCCGGCTACCAATGGTCGGGCAGTTGGGGCGGGGGATGTGGAGCAGACCGGAGCCAGAGGAACGGAGGGTACAGGCAGGTACGTAGGGGGAAAGTAGGTTGGAGAGGTAGGAGGGGGCGAGGCCGTGAATGGCCTTGTAGGTGAAGGTGAGGATCTTGAATTCGATCCTCTGGGGGATGGGGAGCCAGTGGAGGCGAGCGAGGGTGGGAGTGATGTGGTCGCGAAGCCTGGTGCGGGACAGTACATGAGCTGCAGAGTTCCTAATGACCTGCAGCTTGTGGAGGGAGGTGCCGGGAAGGCCGACGAGGAGAGAGTTCCCATAGTCCAGCCTTGAGGTGACAAAGGAGTGGACCAGTGTTTCAGCAGCGTGAGGGGTGATACCTGTCAATACCTGTTTGAAGGCAATAATCAATACCTGTTTGAAGCCCAATCAAGTGACTATATGATTCACTGAAATGTTGACAGTCGTTTGTGCAGTATTATGAGGTATTGGAAATACTTCAGCTCATTTTGTGAATGTATCAGTTACCAGTAATACATAACGGATTTTACGAGGTGTTGGAAGAAGTGGATCAATAGAATCAACGTGCAATAATGTCAATGGACCCTCCACTGGTCTGGTATGTTCCACCAATGCTTTTTTGAAAATTTAAGTCAGTTACAGTTAATTTGTGCACCAATTAGGCAATTTACACAACAATGTTTTACATTTTCTGCACAATTAGACCACCAGGATACTTGTTGTAGTCGTTGTAACACAGTAGACCTGGATTGATGTCCAGAAGTGGGAGCATCATGTACTTGTCGTAAAATATTATTCCGAAACATTTTCGGAACCACACAAAAATCTTTGTAGAACAGCAAACCTTGTTTGACACTTCAATCTGATCTATGGTTTGAATAGTGATTATTCACGGAAACTTTAGAATTTAATTTTCGATAGTTTGTATTATTTCCACATCAGTGTCATGGGCACATTTTTAAATCTACAGCTTTATCCCCAGAGATTACTGTGGCCACTTGTTCCAAAGATGGCTAAAATATGGCTGGATCCCATTTTGTGACACTGTGTGGCCACTTTTGTGGCCAAATCTTCTGCGATGTTATTAGGTTTTCTGTTCGTCAATACAAAGTGGTGCAAACGGGAATGACATTGAACGTCTCATCCCTATGACAATGTGGTGCTCTCCCCCCAGCAATGCACTGGAGCGTCACCTTAGACTACGATGGGTTCCAAGACCCTCAGACACGCACTCAGCGAGAGCAGAGATGGTAACAGCAGCCCGAGAGAACTACCATGGCCCAGACACTGGGTATCAGTCTGGCTCCGTCACTGTGTCAGCTCAGCCCAGTCACCGTGTGTCAGTGTCGCTGAGTCACCGTGTGTCAGTGTCGCTGAGTCACTGTGTGTCAGTGTCGCTCAGTCACTGTGTGTCAGTGTCGCTCAGTCACTGTGTGTCAGTGTCGCTCAGTCACCGTGTGTCAGTGTCGCTCAGTCACTGTGTGTCAGTGTCGCTCAGTCACTGTGTGTCAGTGTCGCTCAGTCACTGTGTGTCAGTGTCGCTCAGTCACTGTGTGTCAGTGTCGCTCAGTCACCGTGTGTCAGTGTCGCTCAGTCACTGTGTGTCAGTGTCGCTGAGTCACTGTGTGTCAGTGTCGCTGATTCACTGTGTGTCAGTGTCGCTCAGTCACTGTGTGTCAGTGTCGCTCAGTCACCGTGTGTCAGTGTCGCTGAGTCACTGTGTGTCAGTGTCGCTCAGTCACTGTGTGTCAGTGTCGCTCAGTCACCGTGTGTCAGTGTCGCTCAGTCACTGTGTGTCAGTGTCGCTCAGTCACTGTGTGTCAGTCCTGAACTGACAGACTGGAATATGGTTTAACATCTCATCCAAAGGACAGCGCCTCCGACAGTGTATTCCCAACCCCCAGAACTGCATTGGAGCATCGGCTTAGACTGTGTGTTTCCAAGACACGAAGTGGGACTGAAACCCACAACCTTCTTACTCAGAGGCGAGAGCGCTACCACTGCCTCAGTGAATGGAGGATTTTTTTCAGGACTTTGTAGAATTTTGATCATCGTGTAAAAGTCAGATGGTATTTGGAGTTGGGTTTCTATTTTTGAACTGCAGGAGAACGATTTCCAAATTCACACTGAAATACAGAGTTTTTTATCAATCTTTGCTGCCCCTTAAACTTCAAGGTGATGGTCTTAAGCCTCAGATTAACTTTCATTAACACAGCGCTCCTCACGTACGTTAGCTTCCCAGAGCGCTTGACAGTGGCAGAGCACGATGCCGAGCCAGCGGAGAGGGGAAGTTGACAATTGGGACGGTCAAAGTGGAAGTTCTTCAGGTGCGACCTGAAGACGGGGAAGGAGTGGATAAGCCGGAGAGGTAGAGGAACAGTGTTCCAGAGTTTCGGGGAGTGGTGGTTGAAAGCGCGGCCACCAATGGAGGAACTATGGACAATTAGGTGTCAGTCAAGCGGAGGCAGCGGGTTGTAGGATGGACGGTAAGCAGGTCGGAGACGTAGCGTGGTGCAGGGCATGAAGGGATTGGAAAACGAGCGCGAGGATCTTAAAATCAATGCTTTTGGCCGTTGGAAACCAGTGGAGCCCGACTAGACCTGGTGTGTGGTGTGATGCTCAGCCGTGTCTGTATCTACCCCGTGCTGTAGCTGACCTGGGAGAGCTGTAATAATAATAATAATATTCCTTGTGTTTGATATAGCGCCTTATCCTGTTGTTGAGACGTCTCAAATTGCTTCACAATATAAACTGTAAAAACGATTGACTGTGCATTGTTTTGGCAAAATTTGGCAGCTGATTGCATCCCACAAACAGTCATGGATTCAGGGACCACTCTCTCTCTCTCTCTCTCTCTCTCTCACACTCTCTCTTTCACATTCTCTCTCTCTCTCTCTCTCTCTCTCAGAAACACAAAGACCAGACTGATCATGAGATGAATGATATTTATTTATTGCCCTCCGCCCTGTTGTTCAGGGAGTGGGTTACAAGCTACAGGAGGCCGGTGGCTGAGACATTGACAATCCCATCCTTTCTCCTGCGCTGGTGACAGACAGCGCTCCATTCCGCTGCCTCAGCTTTGCCTTCTTTATCTGCAGCAAATGCCCCCAACATCAGAGCAAAGTCCAATATGTCTCTGTGTTGTCAGACACGAATCCGCACAAACTCCTCCACGGGATTCACAATCCCTGAACGACAACCGTATCGGACGTCGAACTTTATCTGTACAGTTAAACTCAGTTATACAAAATCGCTCACACCACACGGACGTCTGAGAGCTTCACAACAGCTCACACTCACACAGCGTCACTCACACCGCGCGGATGATGTGTGGGGAGCGAGTCGGGCGGGGAGTGCAGGGCTGGAGGGGGTCGGTGAGGAGGAGAGAGACGAACATTGGGGTTTACTCACGTGACTGGTGACTCCCTGAGCCATGAACAGCACAGAGAGAGCGAGCACTAAGCAGTACATGGTCTCTGGAAGTCTGGAAGCCTTGTAAAGACCGCAGAGACACGTTGGTCAGAGACTGTATGAAGTTGTCTGAATATGAGAGGTATTTATCCCCTTCACATACTGAGGGCAGCGGTGACATATGCAAAGCACTGCGACTGCTTTCATTGCCAATGTGAGGGGTGTTTCACACTCCGTTTGCAAAATGATGAGTCATTTAAGGAATGAAAAGTTTGTTGTTTTTTGATTGTCATCATTACGAAAGCATATTCTGCGACGCAACTCACAACCGCTTCCCATCATATGTTATGGTATTGATCATAAATCTCAAATATATAAACATTGCAAATATGAGATATTATTTAACACATTAATTGCAGAATCCTACAGTAGGGTTTAGGAGGTCACAGGTGTAGTTCGGGACAAGACCGTGGAGGCATTTGAAGGGGAGGATGAGGATCTTGAACTCTATCCTCGGGGGGATGGGGAGCCAGTGGAGCCCGGCGAGGATGGGGGTGATGGGGTCATAGAGCTTAGTGCAGGAGAGGACACGAGCTGCAGAGTCAACAACAACAACAACTTGGATTTATATAGCCCCCTCCATGCCAGACGGCGTCTCAGAGCGCTTTACATTAAAGGATCCCGGGGCCGAGCCAGGGGGATGGGGAGGAAGTTGATCAAAGCCGCAGTCGAAAAGAAAGCTCTTCAGCCGAGACTTGAAAATAGGAAGAGAGGGGACGAGGTGAAGGGATTGAGGAAGGGAGTACCAGAGCCTCAGGACGTAGTGGCTGAAGGCACGGCCACCGAGGGTGGAGCGGAGTACTCGGGGGACTCGGAAGTTGCGGGATGCAGAGGAGTGGACGGATTTGAAGACAAAGGTAAGGATCTTGAAGTTGTTCCTCTCTGGGAAAGGCAGCCAACGCAGTCTGGCAAGGACTGGGGTAATCGTGGAGCGGAGTTTGGTGCGGGTGAGACTGCAGGTGGCAGAGTTTTGTATAATCTGGATTTTAGGGATGGTAGTGTTTTAGGATTTTATGGAGGAGAGACCAGCGAGGATGGTGTTTGAGTAGTCCAGCCGAGAGGTGACAAAGGCATGGTCAAGAGTTTCAGCGTCTTTCGGAGAGAGGTATTGGTGGAGACGGGCGATGCGTCGGAGGTGGAAGAAAGCGGTGCTGGTGGAGTACCGGATGTGTGGGAGTAAGGATAATTTGGGGTTGCGTACGGGTTCAGATAGTTTTAGGGGGCGGACGAGTAGGTGGATGATGTCAGAACTGTGAGATTTTAGACATTGATGATCGCCAAAAAGTGTGGCTTCCATCTTGTCAACATTCAACTGAAGGAAATTTGCACTCATCCAACTCCTGAGGTCTGACAGGCAACCTGATAGAATATCAGGGGACTGGGGGTCGCAAAGAGAGGTGGAAAAAAAGAGTCTTGAATAATCTGCATCTTGGGTAGGGAAGACTTCGGAAATCTGTTGAGCAGTGAGTGAGTGTTGTCAAGTTGGATGTTATCATCTCTGCTCCCACTGAGTGCGTATTTAACCCATTATCGCAATATCTGGGTATTTGCATAGAATAAGGTGTGTGGCTGAGAGGTATTGTGTTACAACAAGTACATGATGCTCCCACGTCTGGACATCAATCAGCGCTTCTGCGTTACAGCGACTACAACAAATATCCTGGTGCTCTTAATTGGGATCAAGGGACTCGCTTTACAAGAAAGGTGATGGGATGTGCAACGCAGTTGCTGGAATTACACAGCAATTCCATATTGCACCATCCTCAATCATCGGGAATAGTGGAAAGTATGGACCCAAATCTAAAAACCATGTTGCAAATTTAACACTGAAAAGAGAAAATGTTGGGATCAATTGTTACCATTAGTGCTGAACGCAATTACATCAATCTATCTCCATCTCCCAGCTCCACCTTCTGGCCCATCTCCTGTCCGACGTCATCAACCTCTCCTTGTCCACCGGATCAGTTCCCACCGCCCTAAAAACAGCCATCATCACCCCAATCCTGACAATACTTCCCTAGACCCATCCCTCCTCTCCAGCTACTGCACCATCTCTAACCTCCCATTCCTCTCCAAGGTCCTGGAACGAGTCATCGAGTCCCAGCTCCGCTCTTTTCTTTCTCGCCATTCCCTCTTTGAACCCCTCCAATCCGGCATCCGCGCTGCCCACAGCACAGAAACAGCCCTGGTCAAAGCCACTAATGACAATCTGAACATCTGTCATCAGAGCACCGTCTGCCTCCTTGTCCTCCTCCACCTCTCTGCTGCCTTCGACACTGTCGACCACTCCATCCTCATACACCACTTCCCCTCCTTACTTAATCTTCGCAGATCTGCCCTTGACTGGATCGAATCCTATCTCTCTCACCGTCTCCACTTTGTTGCCTCTAACGGTTTCTCCTCCAGCCCCCGCACTGTCACATCTGGCGTCCCCCATGGCTCTGTCCTTGGCCCTCTGCTCTTTAATATCTACATGCTCCCCCTTCCTGATATCATCCGCTGAAGATGGGGTCAACTTCACTCATCTCCGTAACATCGCCCGACTTCAAATAGTTTTTCAAAGAAACAGAGGTGAGGTGAGGAGAAATGTTTTCACACAGCGAGTTGTTGTGATCTGGAATGCATTGCCTGTTAGTGTGGGAGAAGCTGATTCAATAACAACAACACAACAGCAACAAAATTACATTTAAAGAGCGCCTTTCATGTCGTAAGTGTGTCTGAAGCACTGAAACATCAGGTGTCGGGGCCCCAGCATGGGGGAGGAGTGGTGTGGGGCTGAGGGAAGGCAGAGAGGTGGGAGGGAGACCAAAGGCACAGTCGAAGAGAAGGGTCTTGGGAATGGCCTTGAAGGTGGCAAGGGAGAAAGCGAGGCAAAGGGACCGTGGAATGGAGTTCCAGATTGTTGGGCCAGAGAGGCAGAAAGCCCGGCCACCGATAGTAGGGTGGGTCAGGTAGGAGACATGGAACAAACCGGAGCCCGATGAAAGAAGCGAGTGGGCAGGTTGGTAGGGAGTCAGCAGTCAGAGAGGAAGGAGGGGGCAAGGCCATGGGTGGCCTTAAAGGTGAGGACGAGGATCTTGAGCTCGATCCTCTGGGTGATGGGGAGCCAGTGGAGTTGGTTGAGGCTGGGAGTGATGGGGTCACGGAGTTTGGTGTGTGAGAGAACACGAACTTCAGAGTTTGGGATGATCTGCAGCTTGTGAAGGGAAGATTTGGGAAGGCCGATGAAGAGGGAGTTCCCGTAATCGAGACTTTGTGACGAATGCGTGGGTGAGGGTTTCAGCATCCTGAGGGGTGAGGCATTGGCGGAGTCTGGCAATGTTGTGAAGGTAGTTGTGCGGATGGGTTGCAGAAAGGACAGTTCAGGGTCAAACAGGTTCTTGACTGGCTTAGTGAGGTTGAATGGGCAGCGTGGAGGCTGATGCTGCCAGCGCCTGAGGTGCTGAGGCGCTGGCGTGAGCCAATCATGAGAGCTCGGACTTGCTGATGTTGAGTTGGAGAGAGTTGGTGCTCGTCCAGGCATTGATGTCCTAAAGGCAGTCGGTCAGATCGCCAGTAGTCCTGGAGTTCAGAAGTGGAGGCAGAGAGGTAGAGTTGGGTGTCATCCGCATACATGTGGAAATTTACCCCATGTCTGTGGATGATGTCACCAAGGGGGAGCATGTAGTGGGTGAAGAGGAGGGGACTGAGGACAGAGCCCTGAGGAACACCACACATGACGGTGTGGGGCTGGAGGAGAAACCGTTTGCCGCGACAAATTGGAGGCGGTGTGAAAGATAGGACCTGAACCATTCAAGGACAGAACTTGAAGGTTGAGCTGGGAGGAGAGGCGGTGTAGGAGGATTGAGAGGTCTACGTTATCAAAGGCGGCGGAGAGATCGAGGTGGACGAGCAGTCAGAGGGAGCCTTGGTCACATATGGTCAGGATGTCGTTTGTAACCTTGACCAGAACAGTTTCCATGCTGTGGGCGGCACAGAAACCTGATTTGAGGGGTTCATGGAGGGAATAAGAGGAGAGGAAAGAGTTAATCTGTGAGAGAACGGCTCTCTCAAGGACCTTGGATAGGAAGGGGAGATTTGAGATGGGCCGGTAACTAAATAGCTGTGATGGGTCGAGGGAAGGTTTCTTCAAGGTGTGGGTGATAGTTTCTGTTTTGAGGAAGGATAGAACAGTGCCAGATGACAGGGAGAGGTTAATGATGTCGGCTTGTAGTGGGGCAAGGAGGTAGAGCTGGGATTTAAGGAGAGGGTTGGGGATGGAGTCCAGTGAGCATGTGGTGGGCTTCATGGAGGATATCTTTTCTCTCCCACATTAATGCCATGTCCCGCTCTCCCTTCCCTCACCTCCGTAACATCGCCTGTCTCCGCCACTACCTCAACCCTCAGGCCGCTGAAACTCTTGTTCATGCTTTCATCATCTCCAGGCTCGACTATGCAAAAGCCCTGCTTGGCCTTCCCAACTCCTCCCTCCACAGGCTGCAGATAATCCAGAACTCTGCAGCCCGTGTCCTCTCCTGCACCAAACTCTGTGACCCCATCTCCCCCACTCTCGCCCGACACATTGGCTCCCTATCCTTCAGAGAATCCAGTTCAAGATCCTAGTCCTCACAAACAAAGCCCTCCATGGCCTCACCACTCCCTACATCTGCGACCTCCTAACCCCCTACCAACCCGCGCGTTCCCTCCGCTCAGCCGGCTCTGGACTGCTCCACGGCCCCCGACTCACATGCCCCACCATTGGCAGGAGAGCCTTCAGCCACTCGGCCCCCAACTTCTGGAATTCCATCCCTCAGTCACTCTGACTCGCCCCCTCCTTAGCCTCCTTCAAGTCCCGCCTCAAGACACTCCTTTTCGACCATGCCATCGGTTACCCGACTTCTATTCCCTCCCTTGGGGTAGTGGGATTCAATTGGATAGTTCTTATTAAAGACCCGGCACTGACACGTGGGGCCGAATGGCCTCATTCTGTGCTGTATAATTCAATAATTCTATGATACGGTGAAAATGTTGTTGTTCGAGAAGGTGTTGATCTAATTGCGATTAACACTAATGGTAACAATTGATCCCAATATTTTATCTTTTCAGTGATAAATTCGCGCCACATAGTTTTTAGATTTGGGTCCATACTTTCCACTACTCCCGATGACTGAGGAAGGTGCAATATGGAATTCCTGTGTAATTCCAGCAACTGCCATCACCTTCCTTGTAAAGTGAGACCCTTGATCCAAATCAACAGCACCAGGATATTAGTTGTAGTCGCTGTAACGTAATAGTGCTGATTGATGTCCAGACGTGGGAGCATCATGTACTTATTGTAAAAAGTCATTTGTATTTAATTTATTAGAAAGTATTAAGAGGAGCATAAATGAAGTGTAAAAAAAACTTGCAAGGGATATTAAAACCAACAGTAAAAGCTATTATAAATATATTAAAAGAAAGAAAATGGTCAACAGGAATGTGGTTCTGTTAAAGACAGATGTAGGTGAGAATATAGTAAATAAGGAAATGGCTGACTTGTTACATAAATACTCAGCTACCGTTTTCACAGTAGAGGTTGAGGACAAAACAGCAGCCATCGAGGGGAACCTAAAAATAAGTCAAAGTGAAATGCTTAATAAAATTAATAGAAATAAAAAAATGTTAATGGAGAAAATAATGAGATTCAAGATAAACAAATCTCCAGGACCTGATAGTTCCACCCCAGGGTGTTAAAGGAAATAGGAGAGGAATTTACAGATGCATTTGTCTCTTTATTAAATTCCTAAAGTAATATGGATGTTGCGATGTGAGATGGATGGGTGGACTTTTGTGTGTGAGTGGGAGATTTGCAAACCTGAGTTTATTTGACTTCAGACTGAGCTCATTCAGCCACACACCTTGTTCTATGCAAACACCCAGATATTGTGATAATGGGTTAGACACACACTCAGTGAGAGCAGAGCTGGTAACATCCAGACTTGACAATACTAACCCCCTGCTCACTAGATTTCCCAGCTCTTCCCTACCCAAGATGTAGATTATTCCGGACTCTATTTTTCCACCTCTCTTTGCGACCCCCAGTCCCCTGATATTCTGTCAGTTTGCCTGTCAGACCTCAGGAGCTGGATGTATGCAAATTCCCTTCAGCTAAACGTTGACAAGACGGAAGCCATACTTTTTGGCTCTCATCAACGTCTGAAATCTCACCGTTCTCACATCATCCACCTACCCCACCTCCGCCTAACACTCTCCGACCCGTACGCAACCTCAGCATCAGGTTCGACCCCCAATTATCCTTCCTCCCCCACATCCGGTTCCTCACCAGCACTGCTTTCTTCCACTCTGGCCTCAACCAAGTCATCCTGCTATCCTTCCTCAAGTCCAAAATCAAGGGGTTCCGCTCAGCTGCCACTGCCCTCCCAACTTCCACCCCCTCTCTACCCCCACCCCACACAATTACCCATCCGACAATTACTCATCTTCCTTCCACACCTTTGAACCTGTCACGCCCATCAACACGGTAGCCTCCATGAAGCCCATCATATGCTCACTGACCCCATCCACAACCCTCTCCTTCAATCCCAGCTCCACCTCTGTGCACCACTACTCGCTGACAACATTAAACTCTCCCTGTCATCTGGCACTTTTACATTCTCCCTCGAAACTGAAACTGTCACCCCACTTTGAAGAAACCTTTCCTGGACCCATCACAGCTCTCCAGCTATGGGCCCATCTCAAATCTCACTTCCTATCGAAGGTCCTTGAGAGAACCGTTGCTTCGATTACGGGAACTCCCTCGTCAACGGCCTTCCAAAATTTTCCCTTAACAAGCTGCAGATCATCCAAAACTCTGAAGCTCGTGTACTCTCACAGAGCAAACTCCGTGACCCCAATCACTCCCGCCCTCGCCTGACTCCACTGGCTGCCCATCACCCAGAGGATCGAGCACAAGATCCTTGTTCTCACCTTTAAGGCCACCCATGGCCTTGCCCACTTCTAACAGCCTGCCCGTTCCCTCCTTTCATCGGGATCCGGCCTTCTCCATGTCTCCCGCCCGACCCGCCCAGGCTTTCAACATCTGTGCTCCCACACTCTGGAACTCCTTTCCACAGTCCCTTTGACTCGCTTCCTCTCTTGCCACCTTCAAGGCAGTCTCAAGACCCTTCTCTTTGACCGTGCCTTTTGGTCTTCCTCCCACCTCTCTGCCTTCCCTCAACTACTACATCCCCGTTGACCATGCTCGGGCCCCGACACCTGACGGTTCAGCGCTTTGGGATGCCCTCCCGATGTGAAAGGCGCTCTATAAATGTAACACAACATAACATAACATGTAGGAGCAGGAGTAGGCCATTCGGTCCTTCGAGCCTGCCCCGCCATTCAATCATGGCTGATCTTCTAATCTAACTCCAGCTAATAACCTGACCCTGTCTTATCCCCATATCCCTTAATCCCTTTTGCAACAAGAAATCTATCTAACTTAGTCTTGAATAGGTTCAATGACTGAGCGTCAAACAGCCCTTTGGGGTAGTGAGTTCCATACATTCACCACCCTTTCAGAGAAGACGTTCTTCCACAACTCAATGCAAAAGGGCTGGTCTCTGATTTTAAGTTTTTGACCCCTGGTTTTAGTTTTTCCAATGTAATTTTTGTTGTTGTGTTGTTATTGAATTGACTTCCACCAGACTTTCAGACAATGCATTCCAGATCCCAACAACTCGCAGTGTGAAAATATCTCTCCTCATCTCACCTCTGTTTCTTTAAACACCTATTTAAATCGGTGTCCTCGGGTTGACGACCCACCCGTCATTTGAAATAGTTTCTCCTTGTCCACCCGATCGAATCACCTCATAATTCTTCACTATGAAGTATAGCGACTGTGTGTTTTGTGGGTCAACATGGCAGCCAATTGGAGCCCAACAACGTCCCCTCAAACAGCCGCAAGCGAATTGGTCTTTTGCCCAGAACATAGGATGGAGCACCTTCTCTTGTATCTCTCCATCATCAAAAATGACTCATTATTTTGCTAACCGAGTGTGAAACACCCCTCACATTGGCAATGAAAGCAGCCGGAGTGCTTTGCATGTGTAACCGCTGCCCTCAATTGTATTAAATTTGCCCTCATCCAGGACTTGATGTCTGACAGGCAGTCTGTCAGGACAGCAGTGGTCCTGGAGTTGAGGGTGGAGGCAGAACGATAGAGTTGGGTGACATCCTATACATATGGAAGTTCACCCCATTTTCAGCGGATGATGTCACCAAGGGGGAGCATGTAGATATTAAGGAGGAGAGGGCCAAGGCGCTCTATAAATGGAATCTTGTTGTTGTTGTTGTTTTTAGATTTGGGTCCATACTTTCCACTATTCCCGATGATTGAGGATGGTGCAATATGGAATTCCTGTCTAATTCCAGCAACTGCGTTGCACATCCCATCACCTTCCTTGTAAAGTGAGACCCTTGATCCGAATAAACAGCACCAGGATATTAGTTGTAGTCGCTGTAACGTAATAGTGCTGATTGATGTCCAGATGTGGGAGCATCATGTACTTATTGTAAAACGTCATTTGTATTTAATTTATTAGAAAGTATTAAGAGGAGCGTAAAGGAAGTGTTAAAAGAACTTACAAGGGATATTAAAACCAATAGTAAAAGCTATTATAAATACATTAAAAGAAAGAAAATGGTCAACAGGAATGTGGGTCCGTTAAAGACAGATGTAGGTGAGAATATAGTAAATAAGGAAATGGCTGACTTGTTTAATAAACACTCAGCTACCGTTTTTACAGTAGAGGGTGAGGACAAAATAGCAGCCATAGAGGGGAACCTAAAAATAAGTCAAAGAGAAATGCTTCATAAAATTAATAGAAATAAAAAANTGTTAATGGAGAAAATGATGAGATTCAAGATAAACAAATCTCCAGGACCTGATAGTTCCACCCCAGGGTGTTAAAGGAAATAGGAGAGGAATTTACAGATGCATTTGTCTCTTTATTAAATTCCTAAAGTAATACGGATGTTGGGATGTGAGACGGATGGTTGGACTTTTGTGTGTGAGTGTGGGAGATTTGCAAACCTGAGTTTATTTGACTTCAGACTGAGCTCATTCAGCCACACACCTTGTTCTATGCAAACACCCAGATATTGTGATAATGGTTAGACACACACTCAGTGAGAGCAGAGCTGGTAACATCCAGACTTGTCAATACTAACCCACTGCTCACTAGATTTCCAACTCTTCCCTACCCAAGATGTAGATTATTCAGGACTCTCTTTCCGACCCCCAGTCCCCTGATATTCTGTCAGTTTGCCTGTCAGACCTCAGGAGATGGATGTACGCAAATTTCCTTCAGCTGAACGTTGACAAGACGGAAGCCATACTTTTTCGCTCTCATCAACGTCTAAAATCTCACAGTTCTCACAGCATCCACCTACCCAACCTCCGCCTAACGCTCTCTGACCCGTACACAACCTAGGCATCAGGTTCGACCCCCAATTATCTTTCCTCCCCCACATCCGGTTCCTCACCAGCACCACTTTCTTCCTCTCTGGCCTCAACCAAGTCATCCTTCTATTCCAGGTTAATCCTGGAGGCGAAAGGCAACCCCAGGCTCCGGTTCTCCACCACCAAATGGCTCTTCCACCCTCCCCGACACACCTCGCAGATACTTTATTCTGACTCTCACTGCGAGAAAATGCTGGACTTCCTCAATTCCAAAATTAAGGGGTTCCGCTCAGCTGCCACTGCCCTCCCAACTTCTTCCACCTCTCTACCCCCACCCCACACAATTACCCATCCGACAATTACCCAACCCTCCTTCCACACCTTTGAACCTGTCACGCCCATCAACACAGTAGCATCCTTGAAGCCCATCATATGCTCACTGGAACCCATCCCCAATACTCTCCTTCAATCCCAGCTCGACCTCCGTGCCCCACTACTCGCTGACAACATTAAACTCTCCCTGTCATTTGGCAATTTTCCATTCTCCCTCAAAACTGAAACTGTCACTCCCCCTTGAAGAAGCCTTTCCTTGACCCATCACAGCAATCTACGGGCCCATCTCAAATCTCACCTCCTATCCAAGGTCCTTGAGAGAACCGTTGCCTCGATTACAGGAACTCCCTCGTCATCGGCCTTCCAAAATCTTCCCTGAACAAGCTGCAGATCATCCAAAACTCCGAAGTTCGTGTACTCTCACATAACAAACTCCGTGACCCCATCACTCCCACCCTCGCCAGACTCCACTGGCTCCCCATCACTCAGATGATCGAGCTCAAGATCCTCGTTCTCACCTTTAAGGCCACCCATGGCCTTGCCCACTTCTACCAACCTGCCCGCTCCCTCCTTTCATCGGGATCCGGCCTTTTCCATTGCAACAAGAAATCTATCTAACTTAGTCTTGAATATGTTCAATGACTGAGCGTCAACAGTCCTTTGGGGTAATGAGTTCCATACATTCACCACCCTTTGAGAGAAGACGTTCTTCCTCAACTAAGTGCGAAAGTGTTGGTCTCTGATTTTAAGGTTGTGACCCTTGGTTTTAGTTTCTCCAATGTAATTTTGTTGTTGTGTTGTTATTGAATTGACTTCCACCAGCTTTTCAGGCAATGCATTCCAGATCCCAACAACTCGCAGTGTGAAAACATTTCTCCTCACCTCACCTGTTTCTTTAAACACCTATTTTAAATCGGTGTCCTCGGGTTAACGACCCACCCGTCATTTGAAATAGTTTCTCCTTGTCCACCCGATCGAATCACCTCATAATTCTTCACTGTGAAGTATAACGACTGTGTGTTTTGTGGGTCAACATGGCAGCCAATTGGAGCCCAACAACCTCCCCTCAAACAGCCGCAAGCGAATTGGTCTTTCGCCCAGAACACAGGATGGAGCACCTTCTCTTGTATCTCTCCATCATCACAAATGATTCATTATTTTGCTAACCGAGTGTGAAATACCCCTCACATTGGCAATGAGAGCAGCCGAGTGCTTTGCATGTGTAACCGCTGCCCTCAATTGTATTAAATTTGCCCTCATCCAGGAATTGATGTCCGACAGGCAGTCTGTCAGGACAGCAGTGGTCCTGGAGTTGAGGGTGGAGGCAGAACGATATAGTTGGGTGTCATCCTATACGTATTTAAGTTGACCCCATTTTCATTGGATGATGTCACCAAGGGGGAGCATATAGATATTAAGGAGGAGAGGGCCAAAGAAAGAGCCCTGGAGGACGCCAGACATGACAGCGTAGTGGCTGGAGGAGAAACTGTTAGAGGCAACAAAGTGGAGACGGTGAGAGAGATAGGATTCAAACCAGTCAAGGGCAGATCTGCAAAGATTAAGTAAAGAGGGGAGGTGGTGCATGAGGATGGAGGGGTCGACAGTGTCGAAGGCAGCAGAGAGGTCGAGGAGCACAAGGAGGCAGACGGCGCTCTGATCACAGATGCTCAGATTGTCATTAGTGGCTTTGACCAGGGCTGTTATAATAATAATAATCCTTGCATTTCATACAGCGCCTTATCAGGTCGTTGAGATGTCTCAAAGTGCTTCACAGGATATACTATAAGAGCAGTGACTGTATTTTGTGGGTGAAAAGTAGCAGTGAGTTTGCACACAGCAATGGAGTGAGAAAACAAATATATTTCGGGTGAATCGATGGACATGACGTCGGGAGAGAGAAACTCCATTTCTTGAGGCTAAACAGTTTAGAAGTGACAGAGGGATAACATTGTTACACAGTGGGTGTTGGGAGTGTGGAATTCACTCCCTCAGAGGGCAGTGGAGGCTGAGTCAATGGATCATTTTAAAAGGCAAATAGATAATTACTTGATATGTACAGAGACAGTGATATCAGGGATTGTGGAGAGAGAGAGGGAGGGAGATGGCATTGAGTTGCGGATTGCAACTGGAAAGTGTTGGCTCAGGCTTTCTGGGCCGAATGGCCTCCTTCTGTTCTTATGTTAATAATCATATTTAGTTAATAATAATCGCTGTATTTGGGAGAGCGCCTTATTATGTCGTTGAGACGTCTTAAAGCGTTTCATAGAATATACTGTAAAGTGGATTGACTGTGTATTTTGTGAGCGAAACGTGGCAGTCAATTTCTTGCTCACTCACTGACTGACTGACTTATTCTCACACACAAACACTCACTCACTCACCCACACAAACACACACTCATTCACTCACACACACGCGCACATTCACCCACTCACTCTCAGAAGATTTAATTCACAAAGTGTGAGGATCGGGTGCCTGGTCTGGGGGTGACCCACTCTGCAGTCGTGGGATACTGGTTGTGATCTTGAGACGAGTTGTGCTTGAGTTTTAATAATCATAATAAACAAAGAGCCTTCTTCCCAACCTCAGGCAAGGATTGGGTCACGTTAAGATTTAGTCTCACTCTCATCGGATTTTGTCCTTCACAAAGATCAAAGGATTGACGCACACGTCTTCAGGAAAGATTTTCTCACCGAATCTTCAGACAGCCCTCTTTTATTTTATTTTTTTTAAATTGCTCAGTCGGGTGTCTGACACATACGGAAACCCATCACTGTGCTTAAGAGTTTTCTAAACCACGGTGAGAATTCCATGCCTCCCACCTACACATGGAAATCCTGGAGGTAGATTGTGGGAATGGAATGCACACTCTCTCTCCCCAGAAGGAGAGGTATCCCACATACTTAATTCTAGAAAGTATCAGGCGCAGGTTTGGTAGGAGCCAAGGCTTGGGGACCCCAGAGTGTGTGTTGGGGTAACTGCTGGATTCCAATCAGCTAAAACCACATCGCTTGCCTTTGATATTGTAGGCTTTCCCACTGCTTGTCCAGTCAGGACCAACCGCCCCGATAGGTCTTGGGCTTGCAGGATTAGCAGGAGCTGATTGGGATGATATTTTCAAGCATGGTGATGGGCTTCCGTATGTGTCAGACACCTGGCTGAAGCCCCCAAAGATAAAAGAAACGTCCTTTTGTCTTTGTTGCTCCCATCAGCCCCTGTGGCCAGTGACTGCTCCCATGACTTCCTGTCCTTGGTTTTCCATAGACCACCTGCTCCCTCGATCCCATCGCCACCTCTCTCCTCATCTCCCAGCTCCAGCTTCTGGCGCCTCTCCTGCCGAACTCATCAACCTCTCCTTGTCCACCGGTTCAGTTCCCACCCCACTAAAAACAGCCATCATCAACCTCATCCTGAAAATGCTTCCCGAGACCCATCCCTCCTCTCCAGCTACCGCACCATCTCTAACCTCCCATTCCTCTCCAATGTCCTAGAACGAGTCATCGAGTCCCAGTTCCGCTCCTTTCTTTCTCGCCATTCCCTCTTTAAACCCCTCCAATCCGGCATCCACACTGCCCACAGCACAGAAACAGCCCTGGTCAAAGCCACTAATGACAATCTGAACATCTGTGATCAGAGCACCGTCTGCCTCCTTGTCCTCCTCAACCTCTCTGCTGCCTTTGACACTGTCGACCCCTTCATCCTCTTGCACCACCTCCCCTCCCTACTTAATCTTCACAGATCTGCCCTTGACTTGTTTAAATCCTATCTCTCTCACCGTCTCCACTTTGTTGCCTCTAACGGTTTCTCCTCCAGCCCCCGCACTGTCATGTCTGGCGTCCTCCAGGGCTCTGTCTTTGGCCCTCTCCTCCTTAATATCTACATGCTCCCCCTTGGTGACATCATCCGCTGAAAATGGGGTCAACTTCCATATGTATAGGATGTCACCCAACTCTATCGTTCTGCCTCCACCCTCAACTCCAGGACCACTGCTGTCCTGACAGACTGCCTGTCAGACATCAAGTCCAGGATGAGGGCAAATTTAATACAATTGAGGGCAGCTGTTACACATGCAGAGCACTCCGGCTGCTTTCATTGCCAATGTGAGGGGTGTTTCACACTCGTTGAGCAAAATAATGAGTCATTTGTGATGATGGAGAGATACAAGAAAAAGTGCACCATCCTGTGTTCTGGGCAAAAGACCAATTCGCTTGTGGCTGTTTGAGGGGACGTTGTTGGGCTCCAATTTGCTGCCATGTTGACCCACAAAACACACAGTCCCTATACTTCACAGTGAAGAATTTTGAGGTGATTCAATCGTGTGGACAAGGAGAAACTATTTCAAATGATGGGTGGGTTGTTAACCCGAGGACACCGATTTAAATAGGTGTTTAAAGAAACAGAGGTCAGACGAGGAGAAATGTTTTCATACTGTCAGTTGTTGGGATCTGGAATGCATTGCCTGAAAGGCTGGTGGAAGTCAATTTAATAACAACACAACAACAAAATTACATTGGAGAAACTAAAACCAGGGGTCACAACCCTAAAATCAGAGACCAGCCGTTTCACACTTTGTTGAGGAAGAACGTCTTGTCTCAAAGGGTGGTGAATGTATGGAACTCACTACCCCAAAGGGCTGTTGATGCTCAGTCATTGAACATATTCAAGACTAAGTTAGATAGATTTCTTGTTGCAAAAGGGATTTAGCGATATGGGGATAAGACAGGGTCAGGTTATTAGCTGGAGTTAGATTAGAAGATCAACCATGATTGAGTGGCGGGGCAGGCTCGAAGGATCGAATGGCCTACTCCTGCTCCTACATGTTATGTTGTGTTACATTTATAGAGCGCGTTTCACATTGGGATGGCATCCCAAAGTGCTGAATCGTCAGGTGTCAGGGTCCGAGTATGGGCAATGGGGATGTAGTAGTTCAAGGAAGGCAGAGAGGTGGGAGGGAGACCAAAAGACACAGTCAAAGAGAAGGGTCTTGAGACTGCCTTGAAGGTGGCAAGAGAGGAAGCGAGGCAAATTAATTGTGGAATGGAGTTCCAGAGTGTGGGGGCACAGATGCTAAAAGCCTGGGCGGGTCGGGCGGGAGACATGGAGCAGGCCGGATCCCAATGAAAGGAGGGAGCGGGCAGGTTGGTAGAAGTGGTCAAGGCCATGGGTGCCCTTAAAGGTGAGAACGAGGAACTTGTGCTCGATCCTCTGGGGGATGGGGAGCCAGTGGAGTCGGGCGAGTGTGGGAGTGATGTGGTCACGGAGTTTCTTGTGCGAGCGTACACGAGCTTCAGAGTTTTGGATGACCTGCAGCTTGTTAAGGGAAGATTTTGGAAGGCCGATGACAAGGGAGTTCCCGTAATCGAGGCAACGGTTCTCTCAAGGAACTTGGATAGGAAGTGAGATTTGAGACGGACCCGTAGCTGGATAGCTGTGATGGGTCCAGGAAAGGTTTCATTAATATTCACCTGAACAGGCAGACGGGACCTCGGTTTAACGTCTCATCTGAAGGACGGCACCTCTGACCAATGCAACACACCCCCAGCGCTGCATTGGAGCTTCAGTTTAGACCATATTATTCCAGGTCCTGACGTGGGGTTTGAACCTAAACACACTTTTGATGGTGCCTTCAGCTCCCCTCTCAAATCTCTACCTCCTCCTCACCTCCTCCCTTCCCTCCCCTCACCCTGACCATTTCCTGCCTCCTCGCTCCCTCCCTCCCTTCCCTCCCCTCACCCTGACCATTTCCCCCCTCCTCGCTCCCTCCCTTCCCTCCCCTCACCCTGACCATTCCCCACCTGCTCGGGTCCTGACCCAACTGTCCAGTGCTTTGGGACGTCCTCCCGACATGAAAGACGCTCTATAAATGGAATCATGTTTTTGTTGCTGTTGTTCATATCCAGACAATGGCCACAATGTTCTCAAATTATTCGCTTTCGAAGACCTTTAATTCTAAAGAAGTTTTAATCAACAGTTAAAACAAAATTACAATTGTCGGGACTTTCAGGTAACAATCTTAATCGTTCTCAGACATCTTGCTGACAGAAATGTAAATTGTGTTGCATTGTGTTGCAGTTAAGATCCATCCCTTCGCCGTAACAAACAACTTGATCACATTCATTCAAATACAAATTAGATCTTGTTTTTGTTTAGTAAATAATATTTGTGGGATGCAGAATATCAGTAATTTGAGACATGACATACAGTAAGTGCAATTGCTTGGAGGAACCAGACAACTCTGGACCTGAGCTGTCTGGAATGAAATTGCTCCTTTGTAACTCTAAACCCATGTCTTCTTGTCCCACTGCCTTGTGACATCCTTACGTTACTAAGGTGAGAGAACAGGGACGTGCGGAGAGAACGGAGCAGCTGCTCAGGTTCTGTGTGACCTGGAGCTCGGTGGTTGCGAAGCTCATCTGGAACCCAAAAGCTTCCCTCTCCTGTGTGTCCAACAACAGCACTGTGTGAGGAGCTTCGAGACGTCCTCCCGCCGTGAAATGTGAGTTGTTGTTGTTGCGGCTGACACCCTGAGGCTCACACTCAGCTCATCAGTCCCCACTGCCATCCATCAGCTCCTTCCTGTTATCATCCCACACACACACACACACACACACACACACACACGCCTGCGATCACACTCACACACGCCTTACAGTCACACACGCCTGTAATCACACACACTCTCGCACAGGCTGGTGATGACAGGCTGAGGAGGCGCTAACCCAGGCTGGGCTCAGGCGATGTTGTGGAGTCTCAGAGCCCAGCCCCACTGACACGGTAACTGGTTCAGGTTGAATGTGGGGAGGGTGACCAGCAGCCCCTGTTCAGGTGAATATTAAAGATCCCATGACACGATTTGAACAGAGGAGAGACTTTTTTCTCTCCCACTGTCTTGGCCAACAATCGCCCAAATAAAATTAGTCACTCATTCTGTGGCTGTTTGTGGGATTCTGCTGTGCTCAATTGGCTGTCGTGTTTCACCCACAATATATAGTCACCGCACTTTACAGTATATTCTGTGAAGCGCTTTGACATGTCTCGATGATGTGATAAGCCGCTATATCAAATACAAAGGTTATTATTGTTATGATGAAAGAGCCGGCAGACCCGGGTTCTGTTCTGAAGAGGGTAAAAGGTGATCTGATTGAAGTGTCGAAAACAACGGAGAAACCTCTGACTGAGACGGATCTGCAGAATATTACACCACAACTGGGGTGGGGGGAGGGAGGGGAGGGGGGAAGTGGCAGAATAATGTGAGCCCCCAATAAACAAAGCAACGGATCCAAATCAGATCAGTGCAGACTCCAGAACTTGGGCGGGTGGGGGTAATAAGCCACTGGAACAAAGATGACAAAGATTTGAAACAAGAACAAATAAGGGTCGTCGAGACCATGGAACAGCTCGATGGTTGTGATAAATAATCAAAATCTGTGCATGTGATATAGCGACTTATGACGTGATTGTGATGTCTCAAAGCGCTTCACAGGATGTACAGTAAAGTGGATTGACCGTGTATTTTATGCGACGAAACCGTCAGCCAATTGCGCACAGCAGGTTGGAAGAATACAACAGATTTACAAATCTATACAGTGTCTCACATTGGGAGGACGTTCCAAGGCTCTTCACAGTCCTGGTTTGGCAGTGAACTGGGAGTGGGAGCTTAGGGTGGAAGTTAGGAATAAGATGACAAAGCGTCATCAAAGAGATGGGTATTCAGATGGACCTTAAGATGACATTAAATGGGCCCGAGGGACATCCTCATCTGAACCAGTCTCATGATTTTCATTATAAAATCGGCAGACACATGGCAGATGACACATGGCGGATGACACATGGCAGATGACACATGGTGGATGAATTTCAATAATAATAATAATAATAATCCTTGCATTTGATATAGCGCTTTTCACGTCGGGAGGACGTCCCAAAGCGCTTCACAGAACACACTGTAAAGTGAATTGACTGTATATTTGTGGGCGAACGCGGCAGCCAATTGCGCACAGCAATGTCCCACAAGCAGTCGTAGATTGAAAATGGCCAATTTAATTATTGTTTTTAGTTTTGGAGGGATTATTATTAGGCGTGTGGAGTAAGGAAACTTGCCCAAGGTTTCGCCCTGCCTGGAATGAGGAGAAATGTGAGGTCTAGCATTTTGGAAGAAAGAATGAGGGGAGGCAATATAGGCTGGTAATACAATCTTAAGGGGGATGAAAGAACAGAGACCTGGGGGTTCAGGTAAATGAATCCTTGAAGGTGGCAGAACAGGGAGATAAAGCTGTAAAAAGGGCATCGGGGACACCAGGCTTTATAAATAGGAGAATAGAATACAAGAGTCAGGAGGTTATGATTAACCGATACAAAACACTGGTTATGCCTCAGTTAAAATACTGAGCCCAGTTCTGGGCACCAAACTATAGGAAGGATGTTAAGGCATTCCAAAAGTTGCAGAGGGGAGTTACGAGGATGGTACCAGGAATGAGGGGCCTTGATTATGAGGAAAGGAGAGAGAGGCCGGGATTATTCTCATTGGAGCAGAGAAGGTTACGAGGAGACCTAATACAGATTTTCAAAATCATGAGGGGATTTGAAATGGAAAAAGTGTTTCCACTGGTGGGTGTGTCGGTGACTCGAGGTCACAGATTCAAAATAGTCTCTAAAAGAAGCAGAGGGGAGGTGAGATATTTACACGCAGCGAGTTGTTCGAATCTGGAATGCATTGCCTGAAAGGGCGGTCGAGGCCAATTCGATAACTTTTAAAAACGCGGTGGACGGGTATTTGAGGAGGACAACAACAACAACAAGGTTCCATTTATAGAGCTCCTTTCACATCGGGAAGACGTCCTCAAGCGCTGGACAGTTGTGTCAGGACCCGAGCAGGGGGGAAATGGTCAGGGTGAGGAGAAGGAAGGGAGGGAGCGAGGAGAGGTTAGAGAGTTGAGAGGGGAGCTGAAGGCACAGTCTAAGAGAAAGGTCTTGACACCGGCCTTGAAGGAGGAAAGGGAGGAAGCGGCGAAGGCACTGGGGGGTGGAGTTCCAGAGCCTATGGGCTGAGAGGCTGAAGGCCCGGCCAACGAAGGAAGAGCGGTTGGGGCGGGGGATGTGGA
>NW_024704744.1:2802645-3114441 GCF_018977255.1 Callorhinchus milii | reverse complement strand
GCAGAAAGGAGCCAAAGGAACGGAGGGTACGGGCAGGTAAGTATGGGGAAAGTAGGTCGGAGAGGTAGGAGGGAGCGAGGCTGTGAATGGCCTTGTAGCCGAGGCAGAAAGGAGCCAAAGGAACGGAGGGTATGGGCAGGTAAGTAGGGGGAAAGTACACGAGCTGCAGAGTTCTGAATGTCCTGCAGCTTGTGGAGGGAGGGGCCGGGAAGGCTGACAAGGAGAGAGTTCCCATAGTCCAGGACGGGTTTGCCGGGTAATGGGGAAAGGGCTGGGGAGAGGGACTGACTTGACATTGCTCTTTTCAAAGAGTCGGCACAGACTCGATGGGCCGAATGGCCTCTTTTTGTGCTGTACAATTCTATGATTCTATGATTCTATGATCTTGTGAAATCATGTTCAGACTGTACAGTCTGTGCTGTTGTGCAGTTTACTTTCCATCAGAGGGAGAGCCGCTCTACTGTAACCGTAGTCAAACTGCGCTACATCTCCACCACCAGGTGGCGATTCTAACACAACAATAACAACAAGAACAAGATAATAATAATAATAATCTTTACATTTGATATAGCGCTTTTCACGTCTTCTAGACGCCCAAAGCCTTTCACAGAATATACTGCAAAGTGAACTGACTGCATATTTGTGGGCGAACGCGGCAGACAATTGCGCACAGCAGTGTCCCGCAAACAGTCGCAGATTGAAAATGACCAATTTATTGTTGTTTTTTGGGGGGGATTTCATTTATAGAGCGCCTTTCACATTGGGAGGATATCCCAAGGCGCTGGGCAGTTGGGTCGGGTCCCGAGTAAGGGGCAAATAGTCAGGGTGAGGGGAGGGAAGGGAGGGAGCGAGGAGGGGGTAGAGAGTCGAGAGGGGAGCTGAAGGCACGGTAGAAGAGAAAGGTCTTGAGACCGGCCTTGAAGGAGGAAAGGGAGGAATCAAGGAGAAGGCACTGGGGAATAGAGTTCCAGAGCCTAGGAGCTGAGAGGCTGAAGGCCCGGCCACCGATGGTAGGTCGGTTGGGGCGGAGGCTGTGGAGCAGTCCAGAGCCAGAGGAACGGAGGGTACGGGCAGGTACGAACGGGTAAAGTAGGTCGGAGAGGTAGGGGGGTGCAAGGCCGTGAATGGCTTTGTAGGTGAGGATGAGGATCTTGATTTCAATCCTCTGGGGGATGGAGAGCCAGTGGAGGCGAGCGAGGGTGGGAGTGATGTGGTCGCGAAGCCTGGTGCGGGACAGTGCACAAGCTGTAGAGTTCTGAATGACCTGCAGCTTGTGGAGGGAGGTGAGGGGAAGGCGGACGAGGAGAGAATTCCCATAGTCCAGACTTGAGGTGATAAAGGCGTGGACCAGAGATTCAGCAGCGTGAGGGGTGAGGTAGTGCCGTAGTCTGGCAATATTCTGGAGGTGATGGAAGGCGGTGCCAGTTGTGGCGCGGATATGAGGAAGAAAAGACAGCTCAGGGTCGAACAGAACGCCGAGGTTCCTGACTGGCTTTGAGAGGTGGAGAGTGCAGCCTTGGATGCTGATGCTGTGCGGAGGTGCGGAGGCGCTGACGTGAGCCAATCAGGAGGGACTCAGTTTTGCGCACTTTGACCGGAAGAAAGTTGTCTCTCGTCCAGGCCTCGATGTCGGACAGGCAGCTGTCAGGTAATCGGTGGTCATGGAGTTGAGGGTAGAGGAGGAAAGGTAGAGTTGGGTGTCATCCGCATACATGTGGAAGTTAACCCCATGTCTGCGGATGATGTCCACAAGGGGGAGCATATAGAGGGTGAAGAGGAGGGGACCGAGGACAGAGCCCTGAGGAACACCGCACGAGATAGTGCGGGGCCTGGAGGTAAAGTCGTTTGTGGAAACAAAATGAAGACGGTGGGAGAGGTACGACCTAAACCACTCAAGGACAGGGCCTTGAAGGTTGAGGTGGGAGGGCAAGCGGTGGAGGAGGATAGCGTGGTCGACTGTATCGAATGCGGCCGATAGGTCGAGGAGGACGAGGAGGCAGAGGGAGCCCTGGTCGCAGATGGTCAAGATGTCATTGGTGACCTTGACCAGGGCGGATTCTGTGCTGTGGGCAACAACAATTGGTTAAAATAAAATAATAATAATAATCCTTGCATTTCATACAGCGCCTTATCAGGTCGTTGAGACGTCTCAAAGTGCTTCACAGGA
Organism: Callorhinchus milii; assembly: GCF_018977255.1. Lineage (NCBI taxonomy): Eukaryota > Metazoa > Chordata > Chondrichthyes > Chimaeriformes > Callorhinchidae > Callorhinchus > Callorhinchus milii. The sequence continues at coordinate 3,112,274 of NW_024704744.1, read as the reverse complement.
TATACTATAAGAGCAGTGACTGTATTTTGTGGGTGAAAAGTAGCAGTGAGTTTGCACACAGCAATGGAGTGAGAAAACAAATATATTTCGGGTGAATCGATGGACATGACGTCGGGAGAGAGAAACTCCATTTCTTGAGGCTAAACAGTTTAGAAGTGACAGAGGGATAACATTGTTACACAGTGGGTGTTGGGAGTGTGGAATTCACTCCCTTAGAGGGCAGTGGAGACTGAGTCAATGGATCATTTTAAAAGGCAAATAGATGATTACTTGATAGGTACATAGACAGTGATATTAGGGTTTGTGGAGAGAGAGAGGGAGGGAGATGGCATTGAGTTGCGGATTGAGCGTGAACTTGGAAAGTGTGGGCTCAGGGTCTCTGGGCCGAATGGCCTCTTTCTGTTCCTGTGTTTATAATCATATATTGTTAATAATAATCGCTGTATTTGGTAGAGCGCCTTATCATGTCGTCGAGACGTCTTAAAGCGTTTCACAGAATATACTGTAAAGTGGATTGACTGTGTTTTGTGGGCAAAACCTGGCAGTCAATTTCTTGTTCACTCACTGACTCACTGACTGACTGACTTACTCACACACAAACACTCAATCACTCACACACACAACACCCACTCATTCACTCACACACACACAAATTCACCCATTCACTCTCAGAAGATTTCATTCACAAAGTGTGAGGATTGGGTGCCTGGCCGATGAAGGGATTGACTCACACATCTTCAGACAAGATTTTCTCACCAAGTCTTCAGACAGCCACTGTTTTATCTTTTTAAGTTTGCTCAGCCGGGTATCTGACACATACGGAAACCCATCACTGTGCTTAAGAGTTTTCCAAACCACGGTGAGAATTCCATGCCTCCCACCTACACATGGAAATCCCAGAGATACATTGTGGGAATGCAATGCACACTCTCTCTCCCCAGAAGGAGGCATCACACTTACCTAATTCCTGAAAGTATTAGGCGCAGGTTTGGCAGGAACCAAGGCTTGGGGACCCAGAGTGTGCGTTGGGGTAACTGCTGATTCCAATCAGCTAAAACCACATCGCTTGCCTTTGATATTGCAGGCTTTCCCGCTGCTTGTCCAGTAAGGGCCACCCTACCCGATAGGGCTTGGGCTTGCAGGATTAGCAGGAGCTGATTGGGAAGATACTCTGAATCATGGTGATGGGCTTCCGTATGTGTCAGACACCTGGCTGAAGCCCCCAAAGATAAAAGAAACGTCCTTGGGTCTTTGTTGCTCCCATCAGCCCCTGTGGCCAGTGACTGCTCCCATGACTTCCTGTCCTTGGTTTTCCATAGACCACCTGCTCCCTCGATCCCATCCCCACCTCTCTCCTCATCTCCCAGCTCCAGCTTCTGGCGCCTCTCCTGTCCGAACTCATCAACCTCTCCTTGTCCACCGGTTCAGTTCCCACCCCCCTAAAAACAGCCATCATCACCCCCATCCTGAAAATACTTCCCTAGACCCATCCCTCCTCTCCAGCTACCGCACCATCTCTAACCTCCCATTCCTCTCCAAGGTCCTGGAACGAGTCATCGAGTCCCAGTTCCGCTCCTTTCTTTCTCGCCATTCCCTCTTTGAACCCCTCCAATCCGGCATCCGCGCTGCCCACAGCACAGAAACAGCCCTGGTCAAAGCCACTAATGACAATCTGAACATCTGTGATCAGAGCGCCGTCTGCCTCCTTGTCCTCCTCGACCTCTCTGCTGCCTTCGACACTGTCGACCCCTTCATCCTCATGCACCACCTCCCCTCTTTACTTAATCTTCGCAGATCTGCCCTTGACTGGTTTGAATCCTATCTCTCTCACCGTCTCCACTTTGTTGCCTCTAACAGTTTCTCCTCCAGCCACTACACTGTCATGTCTGTCGTCCTCCAGGGCTCTATCTTTGACCCTCTCCTCCTTAATATCTACATGCTCCCCCTTGGTGACATCATCCGCTGAAAATGGGGTGAACTTCCATATGTATAGGATGACACCCAACTCTATCGTTCTGCCTCCACCCTCAACTCCAGGACCACTGCTGTCCTGACAGACTGCCGGTCAGACATCAAGTCCTGGATGAGGGAAAATTTAATATAATTGAGGGCAGCGGTTACACATGCAAAGCACTCCGGCTGCTTTCATTGCCAATGTGAGGGGTGTTTCACACTCGGTTAGCAAAATAATGAGTCATTTGTGATGATGGAGAGATACAGGAGAAGGTGCTCCATCCTGTGTTCTGGACAACAGACCAATTCGCTTGCGGCTGTTTGAGGGGACGTTGCTGGGCTCCAATTGGCTGCCATGTTGACCCACAAAACACACAGTCGCTATACTTCACAGTGAAGAATTATGAGGTGATTCGATCGGGTGGACAAGGAGAAACTATTTCAAATGACGGGTGGGTCGTTAACCCGAGGACACCAATTTAAATAGGTGTTTAAAGAAACAGAGGTGAGATGAGGAGAAATGTTTTCACACTGCGAGTTGTTGGGATCTGGAATGCATTGCCTGAAAGTCTGGTGGAAGTCAATTCAATAACAACACAACAACAAAATTACATTGGAGAAACTAAAACCAGGGGTCACAAATTTAAAATCAGAGGCAGCCCTTTCGCACTGAGTTGAGGAAGAACTTCTTCACTCAAAGGGTGGTGAATGTATGGAACTCACTACCCCAAAGGGCTGTTGACGCTCAGTCATTGAACATATTCAAGACTAAGTTAGATAGATTTCTTGTTGCAAAAGGGATTAAGGAATATGGGGATAAGACAGGGTCAGGTTATTAGCTGGAGTTAGATTCGAAGATCAGCCATGATTGAATGGCGGGGCAGGCTCGAAGGACCGAATGGCCTACTCCTGCTCCTACATGTTATGTTATGTTGTGTTACATTTATAGAGCGCCTTTCACATAGGGAGGGCATCCCAAAGCGCTGAACCGTCAGGTGTCGGGGCCCGAGCATGGTCAACGGGGATGTAGTAGTTGAGGGAAGGCAGAGAGGTGGGAGGAAGACCAAAAGGCACGGTCAAAGAGAAGGGTCTTGAGACTGCCTTGAAGGTGGCAAGAGAGGAAGCGAGTCAAAGGGACTGTGGAAAGGAGTTCCAGAGTGTGGGAGCACAGATGTTGAAAGCCTGGGCGGGTCGGGCGGGAGACATGGAGAAGGCCGGATCCCAATGAAAGGAGGGAGCGGGCAGGTTGGTAGAAGTGGGCAAGGCCATGGGTGGCCTTAAAGGTGAGAACGAGGATCTTGTGCTCGATCCTCTGGGTGATGGGGAGCCAGTGGAGTCAGGCGAGGGTGGGAGTGATGTGGTCACGGAGTTTGTTGTGTGAGAGTACACGAGCTTCAGAGTTTTGGATGATCTGCAGCTTGTTAAGGGAAGATTTTGGAAGGCCGATGATGAGGGAGTTCCCGTAATCGAGGCAACGGTTCTCTCAAGGACCTTGGATAGGAAGTGAGATTTGAGACGGACCCGTAGCTGGATAGCTGTGATGGGTCAAGGAAAGGTTTCTTCAAGGGGGAGTGACAGTTTCAGGTTTGAGGGAGAATGTAAAGGTGCCAGATGACAGGGAGAGTTTAATGTTGTCAGCGAGTAGTGGAGCACGGAGGTGGAGCTGGGATTGAAGGAGAGGGTTGGGGATGGGGTCCAGTGAGCATATGATGGGCTTCATGGAGGCTACCGTGTTGATGGGCGTGACAGGTTCAAAGGTGTGGAAGGAGGGTTGGGTAATTGTCGGATGGGTAATTGTGTGGGGTGGGGGTAGAGAGGGGGTGGAAGTTGGGAGGGCAGTGGCAGCTGAGGGGAACCCCTTGATTTTGGACTTGAGGAAGTCCAGCATTTTCTCGCAGTGACAGTCAGAATAAAGTATCTGCGAGGTGTGTCGGGGAGGGTGGAGGAGCCGTTTGATGGTGGAGCCTGGGGTTGCCTTTCGCCTCCAGGATTAACCTGGAATAGAAGGATGACTTGGTTGAGGCCAGAGAGGAAGAAAGCGGTGCTGGTGAGGAACCGGATGTGGGGGAGGAAGGATAATTGGGTGTCGAACCTGATGCCTGGGTTGCGTACGGGTCGGAAAGTGATAGGCGGAGGTTGGGTGGGTGGATGATGTGAGAAAGGTGAGATTTCCGACGTTCATGAGGGCAAAAAAGTATGGCTTCCGTCTTGTCAACTTTCAGCTGAAGGAAATTTGCGGACATCGAACTACTTAGGTCTGACAGGCAAACTGACAGAATATCAGGGGACTGGGGGTCGCAAAGAGAGTCCTGAATAATCTACATCTTGGGTATGAAAGAGTTGGGAAATCTAGTGAGCAGGGGGTTAGTATTGTCAAGTCTGGATGTTACCAGCTCTGCTCTCACGGAGTGTGTGTCTAACCCATTATCACAATATCTGGGGGTTTGCATAGAACAAGGTGTGTGGCTGAATGAGCTCAGTCTGAAGTCAAATAAACTCAGGTTTGCAAATCTCCCACTCACACACAAAAGTCCAACCATCCGTCTCACATCGCAACATCCATATTACTTTAGGAATTTAATAAAGAGACAAATGCATCTGTAAATTCCTCTCCTATTTCCTTTAACACCCTGGGGTGGAACTATCAGGTCCTGGAGATTTGTTTATCTTGAATCTCATTATTTTCTCCATTAACATTTTTTTATTTCTATTAATTTTATTAAGCATTTCTCTTTGACTTATTTTTAGGTTCCCCTCTATGGCTGCTATTTTGTCCTCACCCTCTACTGTAAAAACGGTAGCTAAGTATTTATATAACAAGTCAGCCATTTCCTTATTTACTATATTCTCACCTACATCTGTCAATAACGGACCCACATTCCTGTTGACCATTTTCTTTCTTTAATATATTTATAATAGCTTTCACTATTAGTTTTAAAATCCCTTGCAATTTTTTTTAACACTTCCTTTACACTCTTCTTAATACTTACTGATAAATTAAATTGTAATGACTTTTTACAATAAGTATATGATGCTCCCACGTCTGGACATCAATCAGCACTATTACGTTACAGCGACTACAACTAATATCCTGGTGCTGTTGATTTGGATCAAGGGTCTCACTTTACAAGGAAGGTGATGGGATGTGCAACGCAGTTGCTGGAATTACACAGGAATTCCATATTGCACCATCCTCAATCATCGGGAATAGTGGAAAGTATGGACCCAAAACTAAAAATAACAACAACAAGATTCCATTTATTGAGCGCCTTTCACGTCGGGAGGACATCCCACGGCGCTGTACAGTTGGGTCAGGGCCTGAGCAGGGGGGAAATGGTACCGATGGTAGGGCGTTTGGGGCGGGGGATGTGGAGGAGACCGGAGCCAGAGGAACGGAAGAACGGGCAGGTAAGTAGGGGGAAGTAGGTCGGAGAGGTAGGAGGGAGCAAGGCCGTGAATGGCCTTGTAGGTGAGGATGAGAATCTTGAATTCGATCCTCTGGGGGATGGGGAGCCAGTGGAGGCGAGCGAGGGTGGGAGTGATGTGGTCGTGAATCCTGGTGCGGGACAGTACACGAGCTGCAGAGTTCTGAATGACCTGCAGCTTGTGGAGGGAGTTACTGGGAAGGCCGGCGAGGAGAGAGTTCACATAGTCCAGCCTTGAGGTGATAAAGGTGTGGACCAGAGTTTCAGCAGCGTGAGGGGTGAGGTAGTGCCGTAGTCTGGCGATATTCTGGGGGTGATGGAAGGCGGTGCCAGTTGTGGTGCGGATATGAGGAAGAAAGGACAGCTCAGGGTCGAACAGAACCCCGAGGGGAGTGGTAGAGCCCGAACCTCAAATCCGTTCTACCTCTGATCGCGTCTCCCAGCTCCGCCACCAGGTCCCGCCGTGGCCCCACGTCAACCGCGTTCCAGTTCCAGGACGTTTGCGAGCCCCACAGAGTAAATCCTGAGAACATGCAGACAACACGCATCAAACACTGAGAACATACAGCCAACACGCATCAAACCCTGAGAACATACAGCCAACTGCATTAAACCCTGAGAACATACAGCCAACATGCATCAAACCCTGAGAACATACAGCCAATGTGCATCAAACCCTGAAAACACAAATCAACAACAACTGTATTTAATAGTGCGCCTCATGCCAGAGTCGGTCCAGAGCACTGACAGTACTTGATATGGTGAATAGGAAGGTCTTCAGGCATAACCTAAAGATGAGAAGGAGGGGCAAGGCAGAGGCATTGGAGTAGAGAGGTCAAGTTCGGGGGAATGCCTGAAAGCGCGGACGGCAATGGTGGAATGGCGGGCACGAGGACAGCAGGAGGCCAGAGACGATTGAGTGGAGCAGCGGTTGTGTGGTTGGGGAGTAAGCAGGTTGGAGAGGTGGGGAGGTACTGGGCGTAAAGGATTGGGAAGACAGATGTGAGGATTTTGAATCAATGACACCAACCCAGAGAACACCGACCAACCTCAGAGCTCACGAACTTTGTGGATTTAAGCTAAAGTGACTGACTATCCTCCTTTGGGTACGTAGGGTCTCCTTGTAGCTGAACTGACTCCAAAGTAACATAATAATCCTTGCAGTTGACATGTTATGCAACAGAATGTCAGAATGGAGCCAACCCTCGGTGACGGTCTCCATACGGTTCCTGAGCCAGGCGGGTCCGCAGTATTCCAGGCCACTGCTGATGACAGCACAGCCCCGGCCTGGCTCATTGGCAGGACTTGGAAGAGCAGACCAGTCACTGGGGGCAGGAAATCCTCCCACTCACCTCCAGCAGTTACCCCAACACACACTCTGGGTCCCCAAGCCATGTCTCTTGCCAACCCCGCTAACACTTTCTGGAATTTGATAAGCAATCCCTCCAGGAGAGAGTGCGCATTCCATTCCGACATCTATCTCTGGAGTTTCCATGTGGAGATGGGATGCGTGGAATTCTCAGCTCGGTTGGTGACTCTTAAGCATTAAGCAGTATGGCAAGGGGTTTCCGCACGTGTCAGACACCCGGCTGACCGAAAGGAAAAGCGGACTGAGTTGCACTATAATAATAATCTTTTTGACACAGCGCCTCATACATCTTTGAGACGTCTCAAAGCGTTTCACAGAAATATGTTAAGTGAATTGACTGTATATTTTGTGGGCGAATGCAGCAGCCAATTGCTACAGCAGTGTCCACAAACATCGTGGAATTTTTTTAACTATTTTTCTTTTTTTAAGGGATATTACCCCAGAAAGCAATCCGCCAATCGACTAACAACGGGTTCCTACTTATGCTGGGTAAACAGAGATGGGTGGAGTAAGGAAACTTGCCTAAGGTTTCGTCCTGCCCAGGATTAAACCCGGGTCCTCTCGCTGTGAGTGCTCTGACCAATATACTACAGGAAGACAGGGGGGGGAGAGGAGAAGGGACAAGAGAAGGGTGAGTCAACATTTACTTCGTGATGTTTGGTTGTGAGAACCACATACTTGGCCCCCGAGTCATTGAGCAGGTCGGCCCACTGGACAGCATCAAAAAACTCAGCCGTGACATGGGAGCAAAGTCAGCGTAGCTGAACCCCGGAGGGTAGTTCTTGTCCATAAACTCCACATAGGGTGTCAGCTTCTGCTTTCTGCCAGTAATACCTGCGGGAGATCATAGTGCATATCAATAGTCAATCAATCATGAACATAGGAACAGTGTAGCCATTCAGCCCTCGAGACTGTTCCACCGATCTATAGAACCAATCATAACAAAATTACATTTGTAAGCCTTTCACTGGGGGGCTTCGTCAGGGTCTGAACAGTCAGGGATTAGGACCCCGGGGGGGGGTGGGTTGGACAGGGATGGCGGGAAGGGTGGCGGTAGAAGAGTGGCTGATATTTTTGAAGGGATTATTACCCCTGGAAAGCAATTCGCTAATTGACTAACGACCAGGTTCCTACTTCCTGCAAAGTAAACAGAGGTGTGTGGAGTAAGGAAATTTGCCTAAAGTCCTGTCACTGTAGGACTCCACTTTTTTCTTCCAAACACTGTTCAATACAAGTCGTTGCATTACAATTTACATTGATACAGCGCTGTTCATACTGCACCAGGCGCTGGGGGGGGACTGGGAGCCAAGGGGGAAAGATGACCAAAAGCGCGATCAAAGAGGTACGTTTTGTGACATGTCTTTTCATGTAGTGCTGACTGTGATCGTGACAGGTCTTAGGATCCAGAGCGATAGCCCTGAGCACCTCCCACCCCTCTCAGCTTCCTTATTCCAAAACAGCTGATGTGCTTTTTCATTGGGGGGAGGGGAACAACACTCAGGTTCACGTGATGCCTGACCATACACACACACACACACACATACCCCACCGCCAATCACACACACACACAAACACGCTCCTCGTATCACACACGCACAACAACAACTTGGATTTACACAGCGCCCCTCACGTGGGGGTAGCGTCCCAGAGCGCTTGACTGTGGCGGAGTTCGACGTCGAGCCGGTCGGAGGGGGTGACCATAGGCACGGTCGAGGAGGAAGGTCCTAAGGCGCGACCTGAAGATGGGGAAGGCGGGGGCAAGGCGGAGGGAATTGCGGGAGAGAGTTCCAGAGTTTAGATGAGAACGAAACCAAATACACACCAGAACCATTCGCTGCCATAGCTGGGGACTGAGAACACCCCCCAGTGGATGAAGACCCCAAACTTTGCTCGGTCGAACCATTCTGGTAGCGGCCGCGAGTCGATGGGACCCCAATTGGGGTCCGTCAGTGATTGACAGCTGAGGCTGATTGACAGTAGAGCCCAGACCTGGATCAGGCTCCAGCCCTGCATCCCGGGGGCCGTCAGCAACAGAGCGTCAGCCGCTACGCAGATGCCTCAGTGAAGGAGGAAGCAAGCAGGAAGAGGAAGGTCTTCTTGCCAGCAAAACAGTCCAAGTCCATCGCCTCTGGGTCCTACAGCCCACCAGGTTCTCCGTCAGCTCCGCAAATACGACAAAAGTAATCCTTGCATTTGATATCGCGCCTTATCAGGTCATTGAGAATACGTCGTATCAGGAATTGATTGTATATTTTGTGGGGCAAACACGGCAGACAATGGCGCGTGGCCGTGTCCCACAAAACAGTCGTAGATTGAGTGACCCAATTGTTTTTTGGAGGGATTATTATCCGCAGAAAGCGATCCGCCAATCGAGGTTTCTGTTGACAGCTGGTAACCAGAGGCGTGTGGAGGAAGCAGACTTGCCTAAGTTCCTGCCCCATGCGCAGTGAGCGTGCTAACCACGACGCTACAGGACTCCACTTTTATATTCGCTCCCTTGTCTCCTTCAGGACTCATCTCCTTTTTGACCTTGCCTTCAATCACCCTCCCTCCCCCTGCCCTCCACCCTCCCCGACCTCAACCCCCAACTCGGTCTGAAACATTGATTGTCCAACACCTTGGAACGTCCTCCCGACGTGAAAGGCGCAGTACAAATACAATTGTGTTGTTGTTGTTGTTGTTCTGAATTTATATCCCAAATGCTGTTCAATACAAGTTGTTACAATACAATTTACATTGATCCAGCGCTGCTCACGTCAGGAGGACGTCTCAAAGCACCTGACGCTGAGGGCCTGGGAGCCAAGGGGAAGATGGCCAAAAGCCCGATCAAAGAGGTACGTTTTGTGACATGTCTTTTCACACAGTGCTGACTGTGATCATGGCAGGTTTTCGGATCTAGAGCGATAGCCCTGAGCACCTCCCACCACCACACACACAATAACTTTCATTTATATAGCGCCCTTCACATGGGGTAGCGTCCCAGAGCGCTTCACAGTGGTGGAGTCTGACCCCGAGGCTGGGGGAGAGGAAGGGGAGAGGTGACTGTAAACACGATCAAAAAGAAAGATCTCCAGGTGCGATTTGAAAGTGGGGATGGAGGGGGCAAGGCGGAGGGACTGGGGGGGAGACTTCCAGAGTTTCAGGGCATAGTGACTGAAGGCACAGTCACCGATGGTGGAGCTGAGGGGAAGAGGGACAAATAGGAGGGACAAATATGGCATAGCACATGCTCCCCATATCACACACATAAGAATAATAATAATAATAATGATAATAACAATAATTGTAGTAATAATAATCCTTGCATTTGATATAGCGCTTTTGATATTACTGAGACGTGTCAAAGCTCTTCACAGAAAATACTGCAAAGTGAATTGAGTTTATATTCGTGGGCGAATTAAATAATTACGCACAGCAGCGTCCCATCGACAGCCATGGATTGAAGTGACCAATTTTTTTGTTATTATTTTTCTTCTTTGAAAATATTTGAAGGCAGAGTCGAAAAGGAGCGTCTTGAGCTGTGCCTTGAAGCAGGCAAGAGAGTGAGCGAGGTGAAGGGACTGTAGGATGGAGTTTCACAGGGTGGGGGCAGAGAGGATGAAAGCCCAGGCCCCCAATGGTAGGGTGTGCCGGGCTGGAGACATGGAGCAAGCCGGAGTTTGCTGAACGGATGGAGTGGGCAAGTTGATAGGGTCAGCAGGTCAGAGAGGTTGGAGGGCGTAAGGCCGTGGAGGGCTTTGAAAGTGACAATGAGGAATTTGAATTCTATCCTCTGAGGGATGGGATGTCAATGGAGCCGAGCGACGGTGGGGGGTGATGGTGGGGGATAGGACACGATCTAAGAATTGGGGAGACCGACAAGGAGGGAGTTTCCGTAGTAGAGCCTTCAGATGACGATTGTGTTTATGAAGGTTTCGGCGGCCTGAGGGGTGAACCAGTGGCGGAGTCGAGCAATGTTGCAGAGCTGGAGCAAGGCACCGCATTTTGCTGGCCTGAGCGGTGAGGTAGTGGTGGAGTCGGGCAAAGTTGCACAGGTGGCGGAGGCAGCGGGTAGTGCTGTGAGAAGAGAGGAGGTTCGAGGGATAGGAGGTGTGATATTCCTGGTTTAGGTGAGTAAATCCCAATGCTCGTCTCTCTCCTCCTTCCCCTCCCCCCAGCTCCCTCCCCCCCAACACATTGTCCGTGCGGTGTGAGCGGCACTGTGTGAGTGCGAGGCATTGTGAAGCTCTGAGTCGTGTAAGTGGCGTTGTATAACTGAGTTGTTCTGTACAGATTGGGAGCCCGGCTGACACACAGTGACTGAGCCAGGCTGACACACAGCGAGTTAGCCAGACTGACGTACAGTGACTGAGCCAGGCTGACGAACAGAGACTGAGCCAGGCTGGCGTACAGTGACTGAGCCAGGCTGACGTACAGTGACTGAGCCAGGCTGACGTACAGTGACTGAGCCAGGCTGACGTACAGTGACTGAGCCAGGCTGACGTACAGTGACTGAGCCAGGCTGACGTACAGTGACTGAGCCAGGCTGACACACAGTGAGTTAGCCAGACTGATGTACAGTGACTGAGCCAGGCTGACACACAGTGAGTTAGCCAGGCTGACGTACAGTGACTGAGCCAGGCTGACGTACAGAGACTGAGCCAGGCTGACGTACAGTGACTGAGCCAGGCTGACGTACAGTGACTGAGCCAGGCTGACGTACAGTGACTGAGCCAGGCTGCGTAAAATGACTGAGCCAGGCTGACGTACAGTGACTGAGCCAGTCTGACGTACAGTGACTGAGCCAGGCTGACGTAAAATGGCTGAGCCAGGCTGATGTACAGTAACTGAGCCAGGCTGAAGTACAGTGACTGAGCCAGGCTGACGTACAGTTACTGAGCCAGGCTGATGTACAGTGACTGAGCCAGGCTGACGTACAGAGACTGAGCCAGGCTGACGTACAGTGACTGAGCCAGGCTGACGTACAGTGACTGAGCCAGGCTGACGTACAGAGATTGAGCCAGGCTGACGTACAGTGACTGAGCCAGGCTGACGTACAGAGACTGAGCCAGGCTGACGTACAGTGACTGAGCCAGGCTGACGTACAGAGACTGAGCCAGTCTGACGTACAGTGACTGAGCCAGGCTGACGTAAAATGACTGAGCCAGGCTGATGTACAGTAACTGAGCCAGGCTGAAGTACAGTGACTGAGCCAGGCTGACGTACAGTGACTGAGCCAGGCTGACGTACAGTGACTGAGCCAGGCTGACGTACAGTGACTGAGCCAGGCTGACGTACAGTGACTGAGCCAGGCTGACGTACAGTGACTGAGCCAGGCTGACGTACAGTGACTGAGCCAGGCTGACGTACAGTGACTGAGCCAGGCTGACGTACAGTGACTGAGCCAGGCTGACGTACAGTGACTGAGCCAGGCTGACGTACAGTGACTGAGCCAGGCTGACGTACAGTAACTGAGCCAGGCTGCCACAAAGAGACTGAGCTACGTTGACACACAGTGACTGGATTTGAGAGGGAAAAGGGAGATTTCCAAACCAAGGGTATAAATTTAAGTGTAAGTAAGGTCAACTTCGATGGGATGATAAATATACTGACCACAGTAAACTGGGCTGAGCTGTTAGTGGGTAAAGCTGCAGAAGAACAACGGGAAGTATTGAAAAAAGTATTTGATACAATACAGAACAAGTACATACCCCTAAAATGCAAAAGCTCCACATCGTGTAGTGAAGCGACCATGGTCGACAAAAGAGGTTAGAGGCTGTATCGAGCTAAAGGAAAAGCTTACTCAAATGTAAGAAAAAGTGTGAATGCAGAGGACTGGGAGAACTATAAAAGTCAACAAAGGGACACAAAGAAAGTATTAAGAGGAGCATAAAGGGTGTGTAAAAAAAACTTCCGAGGGATATTAAAACCATTAGTAAAAGCTTTTATAAATAAATGAAAAGAAAGAAAATGGTCAACAGAAATGTATTGTCCGGTAAAGACAGATGTAGGTGAGAATATGACGAAAAAAAAAGGAAATGGCTGACTTGTTAAACAGATACTTTGCAACTGTTTTTAGAGTAGAGGCTGAGGACAAAATACCAGTCATACAGGGGAACCTAAAAATAAGTCAAAGAGAAATGCTTAATAAAATTAATATATATAACATATTGTCAATGGAGAAAATAATGAGACTCAAGATAGACAAATCTCCAGGACCTGATAGTTCCACCCCAGGGTGTTAAAGGAAATAGGAGAGGAAATTACATATGTATTGGTCTCTTTATTAAATCCCTAAAGTAATACGGATGTTGGGATGTGAGATGGTCGGTTGGACTTCTGTGTGTGAGTGGGAGATTTGCAAACCTGAGTTTATTTGACTTCAGACTGAGCTCATTCAGCCACACACCTTGTCCTATGCAAACACCCAGATATTGTGATAATGGTTAGACACACACTCAGTGAGAGCAGAGTTGGTAACATCCAGACTTGACAATACTAACCACCTGCTCACCAGATCCTTTAAATTCATTACTGCAACAAGGAGTTTTAAGAAGGACAGATTTCTCTATTTCAGCAGTTTTATTACAACACAAACCGATAAACAGTGTCCAATGTTGTGTGAATCCAGAGTATTGACTCTGTAGAATTACATTTTTAGAAATGTGAAAAATCTATTAGCCAATTTTGGGACAATGCAATTTCCAATAGATTCTTGGTTTCACCTATGTTTTGATAACCTATCACACCACGAAAGAATTACTTTTAGACGGTCAGTTAAAAGATGGATCATTATCAAATGTCTGTCTGGCTCCATGGACCTTGTTGTTTCAAGGACGTGACATTACGTTTAAACATTCCTCTTCCCGACATTTTTGGCTAATAAATTAAATTCTAAAGTTGTCGCGAATAATCAATATTCAAGTCATGGATCAAATTAAAGTGTTAAACATGGTTTGCTGTTTTACAAAGATTTGTGGGAGGTTCCGACAATGTGTCAGAATGACTTTTTACAACAAAGTACATGATGCTCCCACGTCTGGACATCAATCAGCGCCACGACGTTACAGTGACTACAACAAATAGCCCAATGCTATTGATTCGGATCAAGGGTCTCACTTTACAAGGAAGGTGATGGGATGTGCAGCACAATTACTAGGAATTACACAGGAATTCCATCTTACACCATCGTCAATCATCGGGAATAGTGGAAAGTATGGACCCAAATCTAAAAACCATGTCACTGAAAAGGTAAAATGTTGGGATCAATTGTTGCCATTAGTGCTAATCACAATTACATCAACACCGTCTCAGACAGCAACATTTTCCCCATATCATAGTAATAGGATTATACAGCAAAGAAGGAGGCCAATCGACCCCTTGTGTCTGTGCCGGCTCTTTGAAAAGTACTATCCAATTCAATCCCACTACCCAACTCTCTCCCCATAGTCCTGCAAACTTGTCCTCCCCAAATAAATATCTGCTTCCCTCTTGAAAGTTGTTATTTAATCGGCTTCCACCAGCCTTTCAGGCAATGCTTTCCAGATCCCCTCATAATTCTTCACTATAAAGTGCAGTGACCGTGTGTTTTGTGGGTCAACATGGCAGCCAATTGGAGACCAACAACGTCCCCTCAAACAGCCGCAAGCGAATTGGTCTGTTGCCCAGAACACAGGATGGAGCACCTGCTCTTGTATCTCTCCATCATCACAAATGACTCATTATTTTGCAAACCGAGTGTGAAACACCCCTCACATTGGCAATGAAAGCAGTCGGAGTGCTTTGCATATGTCACCGCTGCCCTCAGTATGTGAAGGGGATAAATACCTCTCATATTCAGACAACTTCATACAGTCTCTGACCAACGTGTCTCTGCGGTCTTTACAAGGCTTCCAGACTTCCAGAGACCATGTACTGCTTAGTGCTCGCTCTCTCTGTGCTGTTCATGGCTCAGGGAGTCACCAGTCGAGGTGAGTAAACCCCAATGTTCGTCTCTCTCCTCCTCACCGACCCCCTCCAGCCCTGCACTCCCCGCCCGACTCGCTCCCCACACATCATCCGCGCGGTGTGAGTGACGCTGTGTGAGTGTGAGCTGTTGTGAAGCTCTGAGATGTCCGTGTGGTGTGAGCGGCGCTGTGTAACTGAGAGTAACTGTGCAGTTACAGCTATAGGTGGAGCTGGAGTGGTGATACGAAGTTCGTCCCGGCATTGTGAATGGCGTGGAGGAGTTTGCGCGGATTCGTGTCTGACAACACAGAGACGTATTGGATTTTGCTCTGATGTTGGGGGCATTTGCTGCAGATAAAGAAGGCAAAGCTGAGGCAGCGGAATGGAGCGCTGTCTGTCACCAGCGCAGGAGAAAGGATGGGATTGTCAATGTCTCAGCCACCGGCCTCCTGTAGCTTGTAACCCACTCCCTGAACAACAGGGCGGAGGGCAATAAATAAATATCATTCATCTCATGATCAGTCTGGTCTTTGTGTTTCTGAGAAAGAGTGTGAGAGAGAGAGAGAGTGTGAGAGAGAGAGAGGTCACTGAATCCATGAGTGTATGTGGCCACTGCTGTTCGCAATCGGCTGCCACATTTGACCCAAACAATGCACAGTCAATCCTCTTTACAGTATATATTGTGAAGCAATTTGAGACGTCTCAACAACGAGATAATTCACTATGTCAAATGCAAGGGTTATTATTATTATTATTACAGCTCTCGCAGGTCAGCTACCGGACAGATTAGATACAGACATGGGTGAGCATCACACCACACACCATGTCTCGCCAGGCTCCACTGGTTCCCTATTGCTGAAAGCATCAAGTTCATGATCCTCGCACTCGTTTTCAAATCCCTTAATGACTTGGCACCACCCTATCTCTCCAAACTGCTTACAACTAACATACAGCCCTCCACCTCCGCTCGACTGGCTCCTGGTTGCCCATTGTTCTCTCCGTCCCACCATCCACTGTGCCCCGAAACTCTGGACCACTCTTCCTCTATCCCTCCGACTTGTCCCCTCCTTCCCCACCTTCAGGTCCTGCCTGAAGACCTTCCTCTTTGACTGTGCCTACGGTCACCTCCCCCTCCCCACGGCTCGGCATCGTGTTCTGCCTCTGATAAGCACTCTGGGACATGATCCTACGTGAGGAGCACTGTGTAAATGTTGTTGAGAAGTAAACCTCCATCTACACTGCGCATCCAGCACTCCAGGCCGTCACTGTGTACTGCGCAGTCGTGTAGCTCCAGATTCACCGGACATTTACAGCGCGATCAAAATTCTGCACCGTCTTAAACAAAATCCTCAATTCACTGGCGCAGTAGTAATGATGGCACCTCTGAGTCAGAAGGTTGTGAGTTCCAGTCCCACATCGGGAGTCGCCGTGAGGGAGGAGGGAGAGATAGAGTCGAAGGAGTATAGGGGGGGGATGGGTGGGGAGTGGGTCATGAGGGAGAGGTGATGCGGGGTTAGCGGTGGATGGGCAGAGGTGGCTGAACATATCCCCTCGAGTTTGGATTCGAGGAAGTCCAGCATCTCCTTACAGTTGAAGTTTGAGGGGAGGATGGGCGAGGCATGGGATGGTGGACGGAGGACATAAGAGCATAAGAACATAAGAATTTGAAGCATTCGACCCCTCAAGCCTGCCCCGCCATTCAATAAGATAATGGCTGATCTATTCTAATTCCACCTACCCTCCTTATCCCCGTATCCCTTAATCCCTTTATCCACAAGAAATCTATCAATCTCAGTTTTGAATATAATAACAATAATCCTTGCATTTGATATAGCACTTTTCACATCTTCTCGACATCTCAAAGTGCTTCACAGAATAGACTGTAAAGTGAATTGACCGTATATTTGTGGGCGAAAGGCAGCAGCCAATTGCGACCAGCAGTGTCCCACAAACAGTCGTGGATTGAAAATGACCGATTTATTATTGTTTTTGCTTTGAGGGATTATTATTAGGCGTGTGGAGTAAAAAAACTTGCCCAAGGTTTCGCCCTGCCAGGAACTGAACCCAGGTGTCTTGCTTGCAAGGCGAGTACTCTAACCATTGAGCTACAGGACTCCACATGTTCAAGGACATGTTCAAGGACTGAGCATCTACAGCCCATACCCCTAATTTTAAGACTGTGACCCCTGGTTATAGTTTCTCCAACTAGGGGAAAATGTCTCCAACTACCTATTCTGTCGTGTCCCTTAATAATCTTATAGATTTCTATAAGTTCACCTCTCATTCTTCTATATTCTAGAGAATATAGGCCTATATAGTACATCCTTTCTTGAATAAGGAGACCAAAACTGCACACCATACTCTAGGTGTGGTCTCACCAGGGCCCTATACAGTTGCAGCAAGACTTCCCTACTCTTATATTCCAACCCTTTAGAAACAAATGCCAACACACCGTTAGCCTTCTTAATTGCTTGCTGTACCTGCAAACTAACTTTTTGTGACTGGTGTACAAGGACACCCAAGTCCCTTTGAACGCTAACACTATCCAGTCTCTCCCCTTCTAAAAAATAATCTGCTCTACTGTTTTTGCCACCGAGGTGGATGACCTCACACTTCCCTACATTATACTTCATCTGCCGCCTATTTGCCCACCCCCCTAACAAATTTCGATCTTGTTGCATTTTTTTTAATGTCATCCTTGGTGTTTACTCTCTCTCCTAGTTTAGTGTCATCCGCGAATTTGGATAGATTGAGTTTGATGTCCTCATCTAGATCGTCGATGTAGATTGTAAATAGTTGAGGCCCGAGCACTGATCGTTGTGACAGTTAACTAGTCATATCCCGCCAATCTGAGAAGGACCCGTTTATCCCTACTCTTTGTTTTCTTCCCGTTAGTCATTCTTCAATCCACGCTAATATATTCCCCTTAATTCCATGGACCCTAATCTTGTGGATCAACCTTTTATGCGGCACCTTATTGAATGCCTTTTGGAAATCTAAATACACTACATCCACTGATTCCCCCCATCTAATCTACTTGATATGTTCTCAAAAAAATCGAAAAGATTTGTTGAGCATGAAATACCTTTTGTAAAGCTATATTGACTCTGTCTAATCATATTGTGATCCTCTAAGTATCCCACTACGACATCCTTAATTAAGGATTCTAGAATTTTCCCTAGCACTGATGTCAAACTAACTAGTCTATAGATCCCCATCTTTTCTCTCCCACACTTCTTAAATAGTGGTTTGACGTTTACGATCTTCCAATCAATAGGTACTGTTCCAGAATCCAAAGAATTTTGGAAGATCAGACACAAGGCCTTCACTATCTCATGAGTTACCTTTTTTAAAACCCTAGGATGCAGATCATCAGGTCCAGCAGACCTGTCACTTTTTAATGCCAACAATTTCCCTAGCACCAATTGTTTGCTGTTGTAAATTTTCCGAAGTTGCTCCCTATCATTAGCCCCTTGGTTCATCTCTATTTCTGGTTTGTGGTGGAAAAGAGAAGTCTGGGGTTGTCCTTTGCCTCCAAGATAACTTGGAGTAGAAGGAGGATTTGGCAGAGGCAAGAGTGCAGTGGTAGGTCTTGGTTGAGTGAAGCCAAATCTGCCGATGGACCATTAGTTGGATTTGGTCCAGGCACGTTCGGCAGCTCACACTTGTGCCTTGAGCTTTTGGTTCAAGGTCCTTGTCCTCCTTGTCCTCACCTTCCAAGTCCTCCAGGGCCTTGCTCCTCCATACCTTTGTGACCTCCTAAACCACTAACAAGCTGTCCACCACCTCCGCTTACCGGGCTCCGGCATGCTTCATGTCCCTCCACCTTGCCCGCTGCACCATTGGCAGGTGGATCTTTAGCCGCTCTGCTCCCATCCTCTGGAACTCAATGCCACAGACTGTCTGACTCATCCTCTTCCTTGACTCCTTCGAGACTCATCTCAAGACCCTCCTCTTCAACCGTGCCTTTGGTCACCCTCCTATCCCTTCCCTCCCCACCCTCATGATCCCAACCACCAACTCGGGTGCGGATCCCTGAATGTCCAGCATCTTTGGATGTTCTCCTGATGTGAAAGGTGTTATACAAATGTAATTTGTTGTTGTTGTTGCTGTTGCTCACAGTTACCCATCACTCACTGGCCTGGGACTCCCACAAGGACTTCTGCCCTGTGCTCTTAGAGTGACTTTAAGGCTCCGCCATGTCAAATGTTGAGATATTTCGGTTTTGAAACTACTATTTTATTACAAAGACAGAATCCGGGAAATGGGAAAGGGGGATGAGAAACAGCAGGGTAGGAGGTGGCATGATGATGAGTTTCCGAATGTGTCAGATGCCCGACCAAACACAAAAAAAAATAACATATCATGTAGGAGCAGGAGTAGGCCATTCGGCTCTTCGAGCCTGCCCCGCCATTCAATCATGGCTGATCTTCCAATCTAACTCCAGCTAA
The DNA here is from genome assembly GCF_018977255.1 of Callorhinchus milii. NCBI lineage: Eukaryota > Metazoa > Chordata > Chondrichthyes > Chimaeriformes > Callorhinchidae > Callorhinchus > Callorhinchus milii. The sequence goes on along the minus strand of NW_024704744.1, from coordinate 3,093,150 downwards.
TAACCTAACTCTGCCTTATCCCCATATCCCTTAATCCCTTTTGCAATAAGAAATCTATCTATCTCAGTCTTGAATATGTTCAAGGACTGAGCGTCAACAGCCCTTTGGGGCAGTGAGTTCCATACATTCACTGCCCTTTGAGTAAAGAAGTTTTTCCTCAACTCAGTGCGAAAGGGCTGCTTCTGACTTTAAGTTTGTGAGCCCTAGCTTTAGTTTCTCCAACTGGGGAAACAATCTCCCACTATCTACTCTATCATGCCCTTTGGTGATCTTATAGGTTTCTATAAGATCCCCTCTAATTCTTCTATATTCTAGAGAATATAGGACCAAATTGGTCAGCCCATCCTCGTATCTCATCCCCTTCATCCCTGGTACTAACCTAGTAAATCTACGCTGCACCCCCTCTAAGGCAAGTACATCCTTCCTTAAATAAGGAGACCAAAACTGCACACAGTATTCCAGGTGTAGTCTCACCAGGGCCCTATACAGTTGCAGCAAGAATTCCCTACTCTTATACTCTAATCCTTTCATAATGAATGTTAACATACCGTTCCCCTTCCTAATTGCTGCTGCACCTGCAGACTATCTTTCTGTGATTGGTGTACAAGGACATCCGAGTCCCTCTGGACACTAACACATTCCAATCTCTCCCCTTCTAAAAAATAACCCGCTCTACTGTTTTTGCTACCTAGATGGATGACTTCGCACTTCCCTACATTATATTTCATCTGCCGCCTACCTGCCCAATCACCTAACCCATCTATATCTCGCTGCATTTTTTTAATAGCCTATCTGTCATTGATTGAGATCTCCCGAGGGAAGAGCACCGTACCTGGAGACACTGCAATACCAGGGCGATCTGTGGAGTGGAGGGAGAAAGCCCCTATTCCATCTCCCTGTTCCAAACAACAATACTAACATTACCTCGTCTCTTCCCCTCTAGAAAATAATCTGACAAATATGACAAATAAGATTGGTGGGCGGCAGGCTCAAGTTACCACATGGGGTTATGATGCAGTAGCAATCTCGGAGACCTGGCTCAAACAAGAGCAGGAATGGGAGCTGAATATTCCTGACTACAATGTATTCAGGAAGGATAGGGAAGGGAAAAAAGGAGGGGTGGTGGCAATATTGATTGAAGCCATGGTTATATGGATTGTATGGATTTTGAAAAGGCGTTTGATAAAGTGCCACATTAGAGACGTAAGCAAAATAGTAGCCCATGGTATTTAAGGGACAGTGGCAGCATGGATACTGAACTGGCTGGAACACAGAAAGCAGGTGGTGAATGGTTCTTTTACTGACTGGAGGGAAATGTGCAGTGGTGTCCCCCAGGGGTCAGTATTGGGACCACTGCTGTTTTTGATCTATAATAAATGACCTGGACCTGGGTATAGGGAGTACAAATTTCAAGTCTGCAGGTATAAATCATGTCTCTACATCAATCAGTTATTGAGATCCTTCTTGAAGCACAGACAGACACTGTTATTTTATTTGTATATATAGATGTAATATTTTTATTAAAATAATATAAAACATGTCTTGGAATATGGCAGAGCAGCTGAGACATGTCGCATGCACAATGTGTGCTACGGACTGCCAGGATGCTTTGCGTGCCCTGGACAAACACGGGCTAGAGTGCCTCTAGCTGCTCGAGCTTGAGCTCAGGGTTTCTGAGCTCGAGGAGAGGCTGGAGTCAGTACATAGCATTCAGGAAGCTAAATAATTCATGGATTGAATGTTTCAGGAGATCGTCACCCCACAGCCACAGAGGGTTCAGAAGAAGAGTGAATGGTAGGAAGAGGGGACGGGCAGTGCAGAAATCCCCTGAGCGTATGGCACTCACAAACCGGTTCTCTGTACTGAATACCGGTCAGGGTGATGACACCTCTGAGAAGAGGAGTCAAAAGCAAATGGATGCCTAAGGGGACACAGGGAAGAGTATCATTGCAGTCATCATTGGGAACACAACTGTGAAATTAGTAAGACAGGTGTTTCTACAACCAAAGGCTTGCTCTCCATGGTATGTTGCCTCCCTGGTGCCAGGGTTGAAGACATCACGGAACGGGTGTATGGCATTCTACAAGGGGAAGGGGAACATCCAGAGGTCGTGGTCCATGTTGAAATCTATGATGTAGGGGGAAAAAAGGGCTGAGGGAGAGTATCAGAAGTTAGGGAAAAAGCTAAAGAGTAGGACCTCAAAGGTGGTGATCGCTGGATTACTCTCAGTACCTCGTGCAAGTGAGTATCAAAACAGCAGGATCAAACTCTTATCCACCATTTTAGTGATCTCCTCACAAAATTTAACTAGATTAGTCAGACATGACCTACCCTTTACAAACCCATGCTGACTCTCTTTGACTAGCTCATACCTGTCCAAGTGTTTATTCGCTCTGTCCCTGATGATGAATTCCAGTATTTTCCCTGTGACTGACATTAAGCTGACGTTTCCTGGTTTCTCCCTCCCTCCCTCCCTTCTTAAATAAAGGGGTGACATTTGCAATTTTCCAATCAATGGGCACAAATCCTGAATCTTGTGAGTTTTGAAAAATTAAGACAAATTCATCTGCACTTTCCTCCCCTATTTCCTTTAACACTCTGCGGTGGAAACTATCAGATCCTGAAGATGTGTCTATCTTGAGTCTCATCATTTTCTCCATTTACCATTTTTTTATTTATATTAATTTTATTAAGCATTTATCTTTGACTTACTTTTAGGTTCCCCTGTAGGGCTGGCACTCGATATATTTATTAACACGCATGCACCAGTTCTACCGAATTTGGCAGTTTCTGAGTTTCCTTGAACGCAGTCGGTAATTACTAACCACACTCAGACTGTCCAATGCTTTTAGCGAACACATAAACTTTACAGAACATATTTCAAACAACGGACAGGCATAGAAAACAAAGGGGTGACAGTAACAACCTTACAACATACTATTGAAGTTTAACCTCTGAGATGGTTCTATCACCCTTATATGTACAGCCACAATATGGCTCGTTCCCCCTCACAGAGAGTACTGGGTGGTCTCTATAGGTGCACATTTTGGGTCCCTACGTTCAAAGATACCTCTTTTAAAAATTTTACTGGCCCCTTCGCTCATGGCCTCTTCGTCTGCTGACCCCTTCTGGAGGTATGAGAAAAGGTTCACAAAATGTGCTTTGCCTTTGGGGCTCCAGTCATTTTCGCTTCCCTCTTGCACTGCCCTTCTGTTTCTATATATTTTTTTGGCCTGATTTCCGTTCTCTGGGCTTTACCATTTGTGTTATTTTTTGTGCTTCCGTGCCCGCTTTGCTGGCTATCTGCCAATGCTTGTTTTTCTCTCACTGTTTTTTTCTCGATGGGGGTGTGAGGTCCATCCATGCTTCCCTCATTGTCCTCCTGCTCATTGGAGGCAGTCATACACTTCTTCCGAGTAGGTGTAGGGGGAGCTGTCCACCCCCCCCCCACACCGGTTGTTCCTATTTTCTCGGACCATCTCCTTTCTCTGCTGTTTCTCCTCCTGCTGCTCTGGCGCCCCCGATGGTTTCTCTTGTTTCCGCTCTGGAGGCCCCTGTTGTTTTGCCCCTGTTGGCTGCTGTTGCTCCTCGGCCACACAGAGCTGGCCTGCATTTGGCTTTGTGGTTGTCTGATTTCCAGTAGAGGTGGCCCACTTCCCCGCATAGGTCACACTGTGGGTCAGGTGTTTGTGGTGTGACCATGCGTGTGCAGGCTGCCGCGTAGTGTCCCGCCCCGCCACTCCAGCTGTCCTCAACGTAGGCAGACACGGGCTTGGCCTGGGTAGTGCAGGGAGCCCCTGTGTTGAAGTGTGAGGGGTGGTGGATCAGGTTACCCTCACTGTCTCGCTGCAGTTTCAGATCTACCTGGTGGTCTCCTGTCTAGAGTCCAAGGGTGTCCTTTAGATCCGTCACGCCCCTCACCTCCTCGCAGTGTCTGGGCAGGAAGGTGAGGATGGCCGCGACCGGGAAGAGGGAGTTTGTCCTCTCTTGCACTGCCTGCTCTTTGAAAAGTGCCCCGACCTTGTACAGAGCCAGGGGATCTGATTCATGGCCTCATTGTATATGAGGTGAAAGCCACATCATAATTTGTCTTGCTATAGTCCTCAGCGACATACCTCAGGGTCTGATGTGCTGACCGTTGCTGGTTGAGCCTCCAGCTGCCGATGCTGATTTGGGGAGGGTCCCTCGAGGGCCTGAGGGGGTCTCTCCCTCCTCCACTTCCTTGTGTCCTTCCTTCTCCTCCGTTGGGGCACTCTGATGCTGAGTCCACAAGGATTCACCCTCCACCTTCTCTGTCGCTGGTTTCTTCTCTACTTCTGCCGCTGCTCCTCTCCGTCTCCGCTCCTACACTGCCTCTTTCTCAGGCCACCCTGGCACTTTTCCGCTCTTCTCCATCACTTTCCTCAGAGTTCCTTCTTTCTTCTCTCCTCTATTCGAGCTCATGGTGCTCCAGGAGCTGGTTTTTCCCTTGGGAGGGAGAGAACCAGAAAAGTCATTTTTTTAATACAACCTTGGGTTGTTACACCAGCGTTACCCAGTGATTTTTTCCCCCCCAAGTGTCGAAAATGATAAGAAACACCCTTTGGTCTTACGACTGTCCCGGGAGAACCACTTTTTTTTTATTGGTGAGAGAGGTTAGACCTGCTCACTCCCCCATTAGCTGAATTAGACCCAAACGTTCCGCTTTGGGAATGGGGATTATGTCCCTGCAAAGAAACCCTATTTCCCCCAAACCCTTCCAGGCCCCAAATTGTCGAAGGAAAATGTGGACCTGAACCATATCTTCACGACCACCCGTCAGGTGACCGGATGGCCGCTCTGGCAGGTCAAGCCCAGTCTAAGCCTCGTGACCAAGTGCTCAAGGTAGGTCCGAGTTCAAGTATTCTCTGCTCCTTTGTGAGAGCAGATCAAACTCATCCACACTGTTACTTACCGATAAGGATGAGCCTCAGCCTCCGCAGACGTGGGTACAGCTGTCTGAAACTTGAATGAAGGAAGGCAACAGGAGTGAGAAACAATCACTAAATACACTGCTGTAATAGGTGCTATATCAAAGGCAAGGATTACTGTTATCTATACCAATAAAGATGAAATGTCTGTGTGTGTCTATGTTTCTGCCAATAACGCAGCAACTGACTGACCTACAGACATGATTTATACCTCATTGGAAAGGTCTTGCATGGAAGAGTGTTATGGGCATTTTGTTTTTCAGAGATTTCCTATCGTTGATGAGCTTTATTTTAAAAAAATGCTTTAATGAAGTCGCAAAATATCAGTTATGCATGTAAAGTATTTGTTGCAGAATACAATATAATACCATATAAATACACATATAAACGTACAAATTATATGAATTTCAACATAGTTTCAACAACATGTGAGGGTGATACATTTTAGTAGGAGGAATAAGGAGGTCCATAGTGCTAAACTTATATTGAACCTTGGTTAGACCACACTTGCAATACTGTATAAACGTCTGGTCCTCATATTGTAGAAAGGATTTAGAGGCACTGGAGAAGGTGCAAAGGAGATTTACAAGGATGACTATAGAACTGCAAGGTTATACCTATCAGGAAAGGCTGAACAAGCTTGGACACTTCTCTTGAAAAGAGAAGGGTAAGGGGTGACTTGATAGAGGTCTTTAAAATTATGGAAGGTTTTGATTGGGTAGACATGGAGAAGATGCTTCCACTGGTGGGGGAGACCAAAACCAGGGGCCATGAATATAAAGTAGTCACTAATAAATCAAATAGGGAAGTCACAAGAAACGTCTTTACCCAGAGTGGTGGGAATGTGGAACTTGCTACCACAAGGAGTAGTTGAGGTGAATAGCATAGAGGCATTTAAGGGGAAGCCAGATAAGTACATGAGGGAGAAAGGAATAGAAGGTTCTGCTGATAGATTTAGTTGAGGAAGGGCTGGAGGAGGCTCATGTGGAGCATAAACACCGGCATAGACCAGTTGGGCCGAATGGCCTGTTTCTGTTGCTGTATATTCTATGTAATTCTACATAAAGCAGCGACAGAGGAAATCACACACCCTTTCAGAGAGATACATCTATATTAATATATTCTGCAACAAAGCAGCAATAAAGAAAAGTTATGACCTAAACAAGTTTATCGTACATGTATGGATTCCAACAAGGAGTCCTCGCCCTGAGTCCTCCCAGCTGAGGACTCAGCTAAATACAAAATGTCTGTCTGTGTCAATCTACAATCCATATTGGATCCTTTAGTTGCAAGCGAAGCTGCAACAGGTACAACTAGTTATCATTCAATGTAAGGATCATTATTTTATTTCAGCAGCACCTTTCATGTCGGGAGAACATCTCAAAGCGAATCACAGGACTCACTGTAAAGTGCAGTGACTATGTTTCGTGGGCCAACACGGCAGCCAATTTGCACCCAGCGATGTCCCCTCAAACAACTGCACACAGGATGGAGCATTTTCTCCTGTACCCATCCATGATCACAAATGATTCCTTATTTTCCTAACCAAGTGTGAAACACCCCTCACATTGGCAATGAAAGCTGTCGGAGTGCTTTGCATATGTAACCGCTGCCCTCAGTATGTGAAGGGGATAAATACCTCTCATATTCAGACAACTTCATACAGTCTCTGACCAACGTGTCTCTGCGGTCTTTACAAGGCTTCCAGACTTCCAGAAACCATGAACTATTTAGTGCTCGCTCTCTCTGTTCTGTTCCTGTCTCAGGGAGTCACCAGTCACCGTGAGTAAATCCCACCGTTCGTCTTTCTCCTCCTCCTCTCCCCGGCTCCCTCCCCCACGCATCGTCCAAGCGATATGAATGACGTTGTGTGACTGAGTCGTTGTGAAGTTCTGAGATGTGTGTGCAGTGCAAGCAGTGCTGTATAGCTGACTTATTCTGCGCCGAGTTGATGGGATGGATGTCCAGCTGGGAGGAAGGTGCAAGATTTTGTGCCCAGAGACAGAGACGGGTTTTTTGCACTACTCAGGTGTTGCAGGCATTTGCTGCTTTCCAAACAGAGAGACACAGAGAGACTAAGCCAATAATATTAATGATAATAATCCTTGCATTTGATATAGCGCCTTATCGCGTCTTCGAGACCAAGTGCTCAAGGTAGGTCCGAGTTCAAGTATTCTCTGCTCCTTCTTTGTGAGAGCAGATCAAATTCATCCACACTGTTACTTACCGATAAGGATGAGCCTCAGCCTCCGCAGACGTGGGTACAGCTGTCTGAAACTTGAATGAAGGAAGGCAACAGGAGTGAGAAACAATCACTAAATACACTGCTGTAATAGGTGCTATATCAAAGGCAAGGATTACTGTTATCTATACCAATAAAGATGAAATGTCTGTGTGTGTCTATGTTTCCGCCAATAACGCAGCAACTGACTGACCTACAGACATGATTTATACCTCATTGGAAAGGTCTTGCATGGAAGAGTGTTATGGGCATTTTGTTTTTCAGAGATTTCCTATCGTTGATGAGCTTTATTTTAAAAAAATGCTTTAATGAAGTCGCAAAATATCAGTTATGCATGTAAAGTATTTGTTGCAGAATACAATATAATACCATATAAATACACATATAAACGTACAAATTATATGAATTTCAACATAGTTTCAACAACATGTGAGGGTGGTACATTTTAGTAGGAGGAATAAGGAGGTCCATAGTGCTAAACTTATATTGAACCTTGGTTAGACCACACTTGCAATACTGTATAAACTTCTGGTCCTCATATTGTAGAAAGGATTTAGAGGCACTGGAGAAGGTGCAAAGGAGATTTACAAGGATGACTACAGAACTGCAAGGTTATACCTATCAGGAAAGGCTGAACAAGCTTGGACACTTCTCTTGAAAAGAGAAGGGTAAGGGGTGACTTGATAGAGGTCTTTAAAATTATGGAAGGTTTTGATTGGGTAGACATGGAGAAGATGCTTCCACTGGTGGGGGAGACCAAAACCAGGGGCCATGAATATAAAGTAGTCACTAATAAATCAAATAGGGAAGTCACAAGAAACGTCTTTACCCAGAGTGGTGGGAATGTGGAACTCTGCCCGGAGACAGAGACGGGTTTTTTGCACTACTCAGGTGTTGCAGGCACTTGCTGCTTTCCAAACAGAGAGACACAGAGAGACTAAGCCAATAATATTAATGATAATAATCCTTGCATTTGATATAGCGCCTTATCGCGTCTTCGAGACATCTCAAAGCTCTTCACAGACTGAGGAAGAGTTTAAGAGAGACAGAGAGAAACAGAGAGTGTGTAGGAGAGAGAGAATGTGAGAGCTAGAGAGAGAGAGAGAGTTGGAGTGACAAAGAGTGGCAGAGAGAGAAAGAGAGACGGTAAGAGTGATTGAGACAGAGAGAGACTAAGAGATTGTGTGAGAGTATGTGTATGGGAGACAGAGAGAGAGATAGTGAGAAAGATGGAGACAAACTGAGACAGAGAGAGAGAGAGAGAGAAACTGAAAGAGATGTAGAGAGAGAGACAAGACAGAGAGAGAGAGACTTGAAGAGGGAGAGACTGGCAGAGAGAGAGAGATGGAGAAACAAACAGGAGAGAGATGCTGGTATCCCAAACTCTGAGGACACTTTATGTTTTTTGTGAGTGAAGTTGCCTCCACTCCCCCACCCCCCCCTCCCCCAAATTAAACTGAACCCCCACCCCAGCCAATCTTTATGAACAGTGTAGAAGGAGCTTTACTGTGTATCTAACCTTTGCTGTAACTGACCTGGGAGAGCTGAATGGACAGTGTAGAGGAAGCAGGGATTATGAAGCTCATTACATTCCCGAGGGTAAGATAGAGTAAAGCTCCCTCTACACTGTCCATACATCAGAGTCCCGTAACTTAGTAGTTAGAGCACTTGCCTCGCAAGTGAGAGGAGTGGGGTTCGATTCCCGGACGGGGTGAAATCTTAGGCAAGTTTCCTTACTCCACCCGCCTCTGTTTAACTGACCGTAAGTAGGAACCGGGTTCTTAGTCAATTGACGGATCGTTTTCCAGGGATAATAATCCCTAGGGAAAAAAATTGGTCACTCACATCCACGATTGTTTGTGGGACGCTGATGTGTGCAATTGGCTGCCGCGTTTTTCCCACAAATACAGTCAATTCACTTTACAGTATATCCTGTGAAGCGCTTTTAGACGCCTCAACGACATGAGAAGGCGCTGTATCAAGTGCGAGGATTATTACATGAGACAGTAACAAGGCGTATGCTTATTATTATGCATTATTATTAAGTGTGGAGATTCTTCCCTGAAGCAAACAGCGAGCTGTTTTCTCCCCCAATCCTGGAGAGACAAAAACACACACATGTTCCTGGGGTTTTTTTTGCTAGAGGAAGCGGTGCCCATATTGAGAATAGTGCTGGCAAAATCAGGTGACAACTGGTGAGAGGTAGCGCGTCAGCAGCTAGCTTGCATGGTAACTAGTCCTGACGGAGTGAGCTGACTTTTGTAATGAAATGACTGGGTGCGCATGTGTGTGTGTGTGTGTGTGTATTAAAGAGAAAAGAAATTGTGACGTGTTTTGGGCTGATTTTTACGGGGTTGACAAATAATAGCTAAGGATCCTTGCATTTAGTACGGTGCCGATAACGTCTGAAAGTGCTTCCACAATAATATAATTATAATGATAATAGTAATAATAATCCTTGCATTCGACAAAGGGCCCGATCACATCGTTGATGTCTCAAAGCGCTTCACAGAATATACTGTAAAGTAAATTGACTACATTTTATTTGTGAAACGCGGTAGACAATTGCTCATCGCAGTGTCCCACAAACAGTCGTGGATTGAGTGACCACATCTTTTTATTATTATTATTACCCCCAGAAAAGCAATCCTCCAATCAACTAACAACCGGGTTTCTACTTACTGCTAGATAAACAGAGGCATGTGGAGTAAGGAAACTAGCCCGACATTTTGCACTGCTGGGAATCGAACCCAGGTCCTCTCGTTTGCGTGACAAATGCTTTAATCACTAAGCTACAGGACTCCACAAAGTTTATACGAGTTGGAGGGGTGGGGGGAGATTAGCAGAATTGTTTTTATGCAGAAGGTTACCACAGCATGGGGCAATTTATCATATGTCGGCTTTCGAGGCTGAAAAGTAACAATATTTAAAAATATTTAAATATTTAAATGTTTCAAGACAAAGAGGCAGGGAATGAGATTCGAGTTTCATTCACAAAATGCAGTCAATTCACTTTACAATATCCTCTGCGAAGTGCTTTGAGGGTTCATGAAGACATGATATGGCACTATTTCACACGCAAGGACTATCATTGTTATTATTAGGGTAGAGAACTGCAGTGGGGGAGTGAGCACCAGCACAGACACGATGGGGAAAAAACAGGGGAATGGGATTGGAATAGAGAGCTGCAGTGGGGGAGTGAGCACGAGAGCAGATTTAAATAGGCTGAGTGCTTTTTTTGGGGTCAGCCGAGTGTTGCAGAAATCCATCACGATGCTTAATAGCATCCAAACTGAGAGTCCCACATATGTAGGCCATCTACACATGGGGAATGGAATGTGCACATTCTGTGGAGGAGTGCACCCTAATTATCTAATTTTGGAGAATATTAGGCACCGGTTGTCAAGGGGACCTCAGATTGTCTGTTGGTAATTGCTGGAGTCCGACCAGCTAAAACCACACAGCTTGCCATTGAGAGCACTGTCCAGCAAGCTTCCCATTGCTTATCCACCTTGTCCAGTCGGGGCTTTGATTTTCAGGGGTAACAGATGCTGAATGGGATGAATCCCAGTATCCCCAGTGACTGGTCTGCCCTTTCAAGTCCTGCTGAAGCTGATTGGAGTCCTGTACCATAGTGGCTCGTGCGCTCGCCTTGCAAGCGAGAGGACCCAGGTTCGATTCCCGGGCAGGGCGAAGTCTTAGGCAAGTTTCCTTAATCCACAAGCCTCTGTTTACCCAGCAGTAAGTAAGAACCCGGTTGTTAATCGATTTCTGCGGGTAATAATTTTTATGATTAATAAAAACAAATTTGATCAATCAATCTACGACTGTTTGTGGGACACTGCTGTTCGCAATTGGCTGCCACGTTTCGCCCACAAAACACACAGTAAATCCACTTGACAGTATATTCTGTGAAGCGTATGAGATGTCTCAATGACTTGGTAAGGCGCTGGATCAAATGCAAGGAATATAATATATATATGAGCCAGGCTGGGCTGTGCTGTCATCAGCCGGTCCCTGGAGTACTGCGAACCTGCCTGGGCCAGGAACCGGACTAGAGACCAGCACAGAGAGTGAGCTCGATTCTGACCTTCCTTTGTGTTGTGTGTTAGTCAAAAGACAAGTTCAGTAAAGCACAGTGCCTGCATCACCTAACACGTTGTAAGAGTGACTCAGTAACCACTGATGTAACCTGGATCCCTCGCATTATCTGACTCAACAACGCCTCTCAGCCAGCACTCTGCGGGTGAGGACTGCCTGTTGATACTGTTCCACATCCCTCACACTGGTTAGTTGAGTAATGCCTCACCAGGAATAATTTGTGTTAATAACTGTATCTGTACTGACATTCACCCAGTTCCCCCTCACTGTCTGGCTCAATAACTCCACCTTTATTTTGCTGAACCACGTGACTGACGCATGCGGAAACCCATCACCGTGCTTAAGAGTCTCCATACCAGCCTGAGAGTTCCACTTATGTATTGCCTCCTACGCATGGCAATTCCCGTGTCTGAAATGGAATATACATGGGATTCTGTACTGAATGCAGCAGTACAGACACGATGGGAGGGAAAAAACAAGGGAATGGGATTGGAGTAGAGAGCTCCAGTGAGGGAGTGAGCACAGACCCACAATGAGCCCCTCTTTGTCATCCTCTTCAAGCAATTTGTTCACCAACTAGCTGTCTATTTCCCTCTTGAATTTGCTGACAAGCCTCCACTGCCTCCCTGCGTCGTCCATTGTTCATTCCACAGATAACAGCAACAACAAATGACATTTATCTAGGGCCTTTCATGACGGAAGAATGTCCCAAGTTGCTGGACAGTGATGGATGTGAACCCGAGCTGAGGTTTTGGATCAGGGAGAGTGGAGGGTAGGGAGGGTAGGAGGGTGACCGAAGGCGCGGTCGAAGAGGAGCTTCTTGAGATGTGCCTTGAAAGAGGCGAGGGAGCGGGTGAGGCAAAGGGACTGTGGGATGGAGTTTCAAAGGGTGGGGGTCGAGAGGCTGAAGGCCCAACCACCGATGTTGGGGTGGGCCACGCAAGCGACCTGGAACAGGCCAGAGAGTGCACAACCCACAGATTTCTTCTGTGCCTTGTGGTTCTATCAGAGGAGGCCATTTGATATACTGTAAAGTGAATTGACTGTACATTTTGTTGGCAGAATGCGGCAGCCAATTGCGCACAGCAAAGTCCCACAAACAATCATGGATTGAGTGACTCCACATGTTTTGCTCAAGGATTTATTGGGTTTATAGGGTTTATTGTCTCTGGAAAGCGATCCACCAATCAACCATCAACCAGGTTCCTACTTACTGCTAGGTAAACAGAGACGTGTGGAGTAAGGAAACATGCCTAAGGTTTCGCCCTGACCAGGAATCGAACCCAAGTCTTCTCGGTTGTGGACTCCACTGTAGTTCAAATACAGGATATAGTCACTACACTTTGCAGTAAAATCCTGAGAAGGGCTTTGATTTTATTTATTTATTTGTTTGTTTGGTTAAACCCATCACGTGCTTAAGAATATCCAAACCAGATTGAGAGTTCCACATGTGTGGATAACCTGTGTTTTGGAATCAAACACGCCACTCTTACCCCTCTTACAAATTACAGTCACTGCACTTCACAGGGAGTACAGTAGTTATTACTTTTAGTCATCCTTCCCCTCCTCATCTCCTCCCGCCCTCGGTTCCAACCCCCTCCCCCCACCCCCCACCCAATTCGGGTGCTTACTCAGTATTAAGCACCTTGGGATGTCCTCCCAGCACGAAAAACACTGCAAAATGTAAACGTGCGTTGTCATATTGGGAATAATTTTGACAGCAGTCAAAAGGCGTTGTGTCAAATAAAATAAAAAAATTATTATCTTTCTAATGCTATTTCCCCACTATTTCCTGTAATGCCTTCCCAAGCACTTTTCTACCTTTTAAACACATCAATTGACGATCAAACACAGCATTAGCTGGTACACATTCTGCCAAGTTATTAGACGTTGGCAGTTCTCTGTATTTTACATTAAGGTAATATTTTATAAGCGCACTTTGGCAACGTTCCATTTTAAAGAGCTTTGATAAGTTGAGGCTTATTTTCACTGGAGCTGAGGAGGTCTCACAGCCTTCCTCTTTGGCCGCACCTTGGGTCACCCTTCCCCCCCACCACCACACACACCCCCAGTCTCCCTTGGCACCCACCTCTCCTGAATCCAACCCCCTGCTCGGGCACAAACCCCCAGTGCCTTGGGTGGAGTCCTTTAGTGCAGTAGTTAGAGTACTCGGCTCGCAAGCAAGAGGATATGTGTTCTATTCCCGGTCAGGGTGAAACTATGGGCAAATTTCCTTACCCCACACGCCTCTGTTTACCTAGCAGTGAGTAGAAACCCGATTTTTAGTTGATTGGCGTATTGCTTTTCCGGGGGTAATAATCCCTCAAAAATAAATGTAATAAATAAAATAATAATAATTTGGCCACTTGATCTATGACTGTTTGTGGGACACTGCTGAGTCCACATGGCTGCTGGTTTCACCCACAAGCTATACAATCAATTCACTTTATAGTATATTCTGTGGAGCAATTTGAGAGGTCTCGAAGACGTGATAAGGCTTTACATCAAATGCAAGAGTTACTATTATTATTATTATTATTATCCTCCCGACATGAAAGGCGATACTGTACATCAATGTAATTTGTTGGTGTTGTTTGAGGGATGATCTGATAGAGGTCTTCATTGTGAAGGGTTTCAGTTGATCAGGTAAACAGGGAGAGATTATCTACACTGGTCAGTCACCAGAGAGGCTCAGATTTAAAATCATCACAGAGAGAATTAAAGGAGAGGTTGGAAAATAATCGTCTCCACACAGAGGGCGGCAGGAATGCGTAATTCTCTTCCACAAACTGGAGTTCAGGCAGAATCCGTCATTTCTTTTAAGAGGGAACTGGATAGAAGTTGGAAGAGGAGGGATATTAAAGTCAGTGCACTTTACAGTATATCCTGTGAAGTGCTTTGAGACGTCCTCATGACCTGAAAAGCATGGAGTGTCTGCCTAGACTGTGTGTTCAAAGTCCCGATGTAGGGCTCGAACCCACAACCTCTGACTCAGAGACAAGAGTGCTACTGGCTGAGCCAGACTGACACATTCCTATGTTTTTAATGAGTTTTCACAAGGCAAAAGGTTGAAGCATATTTGACGACTGAGTGAAGCAGTGGCTGTGAATGTTGTTCTTTCACCTGTGTGGAGTCAGACCAAAACTGAATGTAAGAAAGTCCTGATTACCTGACGGTTCCTCATCACATTAGGTCCTGTCTCAAAGGTTAACGTATCTATCCTTCACACTGCGGTCACACATTGTGTTTGTCATATGTCAGCCTGGATCAGTCAACAGCACTCTCAACTCCGAGTCAGAAAGTTGCAGATTGAAGCCTCACAAAGCCTAGGTTGACAATCCAATGTTGTGTTGTTGGCGGTGCCGTCCTTCAGATGAAATGTTAAACTGAGGTCCCATTTGCCTGTTCAGATGGATGTTAAAGATCCCAGGGCACTCTTCGAAAAGAGAAGGGAGCTTCTCTCTCCCTGTGTCCTGGCCAACCATCCCCCAAATAAAATTGCTCATAGAACCAAAGAACAACAATATTTCAAAGAGGTTTGAGAAGACTGAATGGGGAACTGGAGTGATATGAGAGAATAGCTGGAGTCATATAGGAACCCAGTTGTTAGTCGTTTTACAGATTGCTTTCCGGGGCAAATGGTTTGCGTGTCAGCCCAGCTCAGTGGTAGCACTCTCGCCCCTGAGCCGGAAGGTTATGGGGTCAAGCCCAACGGAACTTGGAATCACTTAGTCTAAGCTGACACGCCAATGCAGTGCTGGGCCTGGGGGGAAGTATTGTTGGAGGTGTCGCCCAGATGAGACGTTAAACCCAGGTCGGGTCTGCCTGTTCAGGTGGATGTTAAAGATTCCACGGCGCTACTCGAAAAGAGAAGGAAGTTTTTCTCTCCCAAGTGTCCTGGCCAACAATCTCCCAAATAAAATTGGTCACCCACTCCATGGCTGTTTGTGGAACACTGCTGTGAATAACCGGCTGCCGCGTCAATCCACTTTACAGGATATTCTGTGAAGCATTTTAAGACATCTCAACGCGGTGATAAGGCACTATATCAAATGCAAGGATTAATATTATTATATAAGACAAGTGCTGGAATTTGCCAAACATGGTCTAGGAATGTGATGATTATGTGATTAATATCTGATTCATCCATTAAGGTTAATACCTAAGTGAGCCACAAAATTGGTGAGATTCGTGACAAAACCATGTTTTGACCTGTTTCTGCTCTGCTGTTTTCAGTAAGTACACGTTGAAGAGAGACATCTCCTCGTGGATTCCTCTGGCGTATTGGTTAGTTCGCTCACCTCGCAAGCGAGAGGACCCGGGTTCGATTCTCGGGCAGGGCAAAACTTTAGACAAATTTCCTTACTCCACACGCCTCTGTTTACCTACCAGTAAGTAGAAAACCGGTTGTTATTCAATTAGCGGATCGCTGAGGGAGTGTGGTTGGGTCCCAGTTCTCAATGAACGAAGAGCTGGCACCTGTAATGGGAGGACAGATAGTGATGGTGGATGTACTGAGAGGTGGAGGAGATCAAAGGAGAGGAAGGACCTTCTTCATCCAAAATTCTCTTGTGATCTTGAGCTTATTGCTATGGAGATGCAAGCAAGGTATGCCACTCCCAATCTTTGGTGATGATTTTAGAGGAAGCTGAGAGAGATCTGCTTGCTCTCGTCCCCTCTGCTCCACCATCATCGGCCATGCTTTCAGCCACTACACTCTGAAGATTTGGAACTCTTTCCCCTTCTTTCCACTGTTTTAGATCCCAACTAAAGACCTTCCTCTTTGGCTGTGCTTACGGTCACTTCCCCCAACCCCCTGGCCAGGTGTCAGGCTCCAACACTGTTAAGGGCTACGAGACGTTGCCCCATGTGAAGGGCACAACATAAATGCAAGTTGTTGTTGTTGATGAAGGCGTCTACAATTATGAGGGTTTTGACAACAACAACAACTTCCATTTATACAGTGTCCTTCACACGGGGAAGTGTCTCGGAGTGCTTCACAGTGGTGTCGTTTGGCACCGAGCCAGGGAGAAAGAGGAGGTGACTGAAGGCGCGGTTGAAGAGGAAAGTCTACAGGTCTGATCTGACGACAGACAAAGTGGGGCTAAAGGGGAGGCATTGAGATAGTGAGTTCCAGAGTCTCAGGGAGTAGTGGCTGAAAGCAACACCACAGATGGTGGAGTGGATGGGACAAGGGACATGCGGAAGGCGAGAGCCAGCTGAGCCAAGAGGGCCGGGCGTGAGCAGGTCAGAAAGCTACAGAGATGCCAGGGGGTGTAGGTGAGTGTGAGGATATTGAAATCATTCCATTCCGTGACAGGCAATCGCTGGGGTATGCGGTGAGAATATGGACAGCAGAACGAGAGGGTGAATGAGAGAAACTATTTCCACATGGCTGATCTGTACCTCAACTCCATTTACCCGCCTTTGCCCCATATCCCTTGATACCCTGACCTAACAAAAATCTTTCCACCTCAGTCTTGAAAATTTAAATGGATCCAGCATCCACAGGCTTTTGGAAGAGAGAGTTCTAGATTTCCACAAACCTTTGTGTGAAAAAATGCCTCCTGATTTCACTCCTAAATGGCCTGGTATTCAACAACGACAAAATTAAATTTGTACAGCACATTCATGTTGGGAGGATGTCCCAAGGTTCTGGACAGTCAGTGTTTTGGACCTGAACTGGGGTTCGAGATTTGGGAGCATGGAGGTCAGAGGGCGGAGTAGGGTGATCAAAAGCACGGTCGAAGAGGAGGGTATTGAGATAGGTCTTAAAGGAGGCAGGAGGGGGTTGAGGTGGAGGAACTGCGGGAGAGAATTCTAGAGGTTGGGAGCAAATAATAATAATAATAATAATAATAATAATAATAATCCTTGCATTTGATATAGCGCTTTTCACGTCGGGAGGACGTCCCAAAGCGCTTCACAGAACACACTGTAAAGTGAATTGACTGTATATTTGTGGGCGAACGCGGCAGCCAATTGCGCGCAGCAATGTCCCACAAACAGTCGTAGATTGAAAATGACCAATTTATTATTGTTTTTGGTTTTGGAGGGATTATTATTAGGCTCTGTGTGGAGTAAGGAAACTTGCCCAAGGTTTCGCTCTCTGCCTGGAATTGAACTCAGGTCTCTCACTTGCAAAGCGAGTGCTCTAACCACTGAGCTACAGGACTCCACAAAGTGGCAGAAGGCACGCCCACCAATGGTGGGACGGATGAGGTAGAGGATGTGAAACAGGCCGGAGCCCGCTGAGTGGAGGGAGCGGGCAGGATGGTCGGGACTCAGGAGGTCGCATAGGTAGGGGGGAGGAAGACCATGGAGGGTTTTGAAGGTGAGAACCAGTATGTTCAACTGCATGCTCTGTGTAATGGGAAACCAGTGGAGTTGGGCGAGGATGGGGGTGATAGGGTCATGGAACCAGGTGCGGGAGAGGAAACCGGCTGCAGAGTTAGTAATGGATGATCTGCAGTCTATGGAAGGAGGAGTTGTAGAGGCCGATAAGCAAGGAGTTTGCATAGTGAAGCCTCGATGTAATGAATGCATGTATGAGGGCGTTGGTGTGAGACAATGGCAGAGCCGGGTGATGTTGCGGAGCTGGCGGGAAGGCAGATCAGGTCATGGCACAGATTTGGGGTAGAAAAGATAGTTGAGGGTCAAATAAGACCCCAAGTTTCTGGACTGGCTTAGCAAGGTGGAGTGTGCAACCATGGATGGTGATGCTGTCAGTACCTGAGGTGTGGAGTCGCTGACGGGAGCCAATCGGGAGCCTCGCTCTTGTTGACGTTCAACTCAAGAAAGTTAGCTCTCATCCAGGACTTGATGTCTGACAGACATTCGGTCAGGACAGCAGTGGTCCTGGAGTCAAGGGAGGAGGCAGAGAGGTACAGTTGGGTGTCTGCGGATGATGTCACCAAGAGGGAGCATATAGATATTGAAGAGGAGGGGACCAAGAACAGCGCCCTGAGGAACACCGCATGAGATGGTGTGGGGGGCTAGAGGAGAAACCATTTTTGGTGATGAAGTGGAGGCAGTGTGAGAGGTACGATCTGAACCAGTCAAGGACAGAAGGTTGAGGTGAGAGGAGAGGTGGTGGATGAGGTTAGAGTGGTCGACGGTGTCAAAGGCAGCAGAGAGGGCAAGGAGGACGAGGAGGCAGAGGGAGCCCTGTCGCTGATGGACAGAATGCCATTTGTCACTTTGACCAGGTCTGTTTCTGTGCTGTGGGCAGCACGGAAACCCGATTGGGGGGGTTCGTGAAGGGAGTGACGAGAGAGGAAGGAGCGAAGCTGGGAAGCAACAACTCGTTCCATGACCTTGGAGAGGAAAGGAAGATTGGAGATGGGGCTGTAGTTTGATAGCAGTGATGGGTCCAGGGATGGTTTTTTAAGGATAGGAGTGATGACAGATGTTTTTAATGGGGTGGGGACAGTAACAGTGAACAGGGAGAGATTTATGATGTCTGTGACCAGAGCGGCAAGGAGGTGTCTTGGGACGTCCTCCCAACGTGAAAAGCGCAATATAAATGTAATCTTGTTGTTGTTGTTGTAGAGCTGGGAGGTAAGGAGAGGGGTAGGGATCGGGTTGAGGGAGCAGGTGGGCGGTTTTATGTGGGTTATAGTTGTGATGAGAGAGGAGTTCGAAGGTGTATAGGGAGGGATGGGTTGGGGCCGGGGTGAAAGGGGTAGATGGGGAGGGGCTAGCAAATGGATGGACAGAGGCCCCTGAGTCAATCCCCTCAACTTTTCATTCGAGGTCCAGCATCGCCTCACAGTTGGCATTGGAGGTGAGGATGGGTAAGGCTTGAGAGTGTGGGCGGAGGATGCGGTTGGTGATGGAGAAGAGGAGCCTGGGGTTGTCCTTGGCCTCCAAGATTGTCGGAGTAGAACAATGATTTAGCGGAGGTGAGGGTGGAGCCGTAGGATTTGATAAGGTCCAGCCAGATCTGCCGATGGACCATCATGTTTGATTATGCCAGGTGTCAGTGCTCTAATTTTAAGTTTATGCCCCCTTGTTTTGAATTCTCCCACCAGAGGAAATAGCTTCTCTGTATCTACCCCATCGAATCCCTTTATCATTTTAAATACCTCAGGTTACCCCTCAACCTTCTACAATCAAGGGAACGGGGACCAAGTTTATACATCCTGTCCTCATAATTTAACCCTCTAAATTTGCCGTAACAGTACCAGCCTCTAGATGGCCTCATGCTAAAACTCTCCCCATTCCCTTTGTGTCAAAGCCCTTTTCTGTGTTGCACTCACAGCGTTGTAGGCAACGCAGACTCCAGTTCTCAAAGGCAAATCAATGCCATTAACAGTCACGTGTGTCTGTGTCTGATTTCAAACTAACTATTGAAAATAAAATTCCATCTCAAGGTGACCTACCTCTATAATCGCGCATTCGATCATTTGAAGACGTGATAAGGCGCTATATCAAATGCAAGGATTATTATTATTATTATTATTATTATTATTATTATTATCTTTCCCTCATCCACATCGGCTCCCCCGGGTTGGGTTCAAAAAGAGAACGGAGTCTTTCTTTCCCGGTGTCCTGGCCAACAATCCCCCATATAAATTTTGTCACTCACTCAATGGCTGTTTGTGGGACGCTGCTGTGCGCAATTGGCTGTCGCATTTCACCCACAAAATATACAGTCAATCCACTTTATAATATATCCTGTGAAGCGCTTTGAGACGTCTCAACGACGTGATAAGGCGCTCTATAAATGGAATCTTGTTATTGTTGTTGTATATCAAATGCAAGGATTATTAACATTCCCAGCCAGTCCTGTTAAGTGTTTTGAGACATCCCTCTAATGTATAGCTCTGTATAGATGTAAATTGTATTGTACTGTAAAATTAATTTATGTTTAGAATCCCATTGCTGGTTCCTTTAAAAATCATTCACTGCAGCTAACTACTATACTCTAATCCCATCGCCTGCTCTTTCCCCATTTTGTATGTGCTGGTGCTCGCTCCTCCACTGGAGCTCTCTACTCTAACCCTTCGAAAATACCCACCCTCCCATCACAGCATCAAACTTTGTTTTAAATGAGTCCCAGTGTCCTGGCCTCAACCACTCTTCCTGGTGACCCTGTTCCAGTCATTAATTACCCTGTGTGTAAAGAAAAACTTCCTGGTGTCTGTCTTGAAATTGCTCTGTACAACAACAACAACAAATTTACACCTCTAAACCTGTGTCCTCTTGTTCTACTCTCTTGGTGCATGACCCTGCTTTGTCAGTGCAGCCAGCAATTAAGATGTCATCAGCCTGGCACAGCGGTCACCTCTGAATCACTCGTGCCTCTGAATCAGAAGGTTGTACATTCAACCTCCTCGTCGGGACTTGGGACTCATACAGTCTGGGCAACCCACTAGTGCAGTGGTGGGGGGTGGTAGGGGGTGAGCTGCACTGTCAGAGGTGCCGTCCTTCAGATGAGTCGTTAAACCAAGGTCCCCATCTACCTATTCAAGTGGACGTTAAAGAGCCTATGGTGCAATTTGAAAAGAGAAGGGAGTTTTGTAGCGTTCAATCCCCAGGTAAAACTGATCATTGATTCCGTGCCTGTTTGCAGGATGTCGCTGTGCACAAAGTGGCTGCCACGTTCGCCCACAAAACACACAGCCACACACCGAGATGTAGACACAGTCATTGGACTATAACACAGTAAACCCTGTGAAGCTCTTTGAGACGTCCGCCCAACTTGTAAGGTTCCGTACCAAATGTAAGGATCTTTATTATCTCACTCTCTCCCTCTCTCGCTGTGTCTCAATACAGTGGGTGTACAATTGAGGTGTGAAATTCTGTTAATTTCTAAATTGCAACCAGTAAGGGAGACAGTGCAAGGAGAACATTTTCTGTAAAGGTGAATGACTCACGAGCTTTTGAAGATACAATGTGCGTTTTTCTCTCCTCTCCACCTCCCCCCCTCCTCCATTCTCACCTGACTTTGATGTCAGACCGAAGCTCCTACAAAGCATTAATTTTCCCAGCGGGAAGTTAGGTGGCGGAGCTGATGCGTGGGAGTGTTTCTCAGCAAGTGTGAGGAGGAGGCGATTGGCAGGGGACAACCGACGGAACACTCTCTCGTGTTAATTATTCCCCCAGCTTTCCTTTCATCTGGGATTATCCCTGCACAATCCTTACTCCATCGCACAGCTGCTTGCTCTCCATGAAGCTGACATGAAGCTAGGAGCTCGTAGAAGTGAAAGCTGTTTCAGTGTTAAACAAACAGGGCTTAGCGTTAGGGAAGCATGTGCTCTCAATATAAATCCCTACTTCTGATCTCACGTCTGAAACGTCATAAGTGGAGTCCTGGAGCTCAGTGGTTAGAGCACCCGCCTCGCAAGCGAGAGGACCCGGGTTCGATTCCCGGGCAGGGCGAAACCTTAGACAAGTTTCCTTACTCCACGCAATTCTGTTTGCTTAGCAGGAGAAAGGAGGAACCTGGTTGTTAGTCGATTGGCAAATCGCTTTGCCCACAAAATAAGTCAATTCACTTTACACTATAATCTGTGAAGCGCTTTGAGAGGTCTCAACTATGTGGTGAAGCACTATATCAAATCGAAGAATTATCATTACCTCTCGTGGAAATGTCAGAAGCGCCTCGATGGTGATTTTTTTTTCCAGAGACTACATTTACAACAACAACAACTTGCATTTATATAGCACCCTCCACGCCGGGGGGGCGTCTCAATTCGCGTGACAATATCGCAGCCCGAGGCCGAGCCAAGGGGAGGGGGAGGGTGACCACAGGCACGGTCGGAGAGGAAGGTCTTCAGGCCCGCCTGAAGATGGGGAAAGAGGCGGCGAGGCAAAGGGGTTGAGAGAAGGAGTGCCAAAGTTTTTTATTATAATAACTTATTGTTATAACAATAATAATAATTTCTTAATGGTTTTCAGTGATGGTCAGCCAGACCAATAACACTGCCACTTTACATATGAAGTGATGTTACTTTCCTGAATATATTTGATCTTCCTAAAATAGCTACTTTTCGCAAGAGGTTGATGTTTTGATCACGGGTATTTTGTCAAGCCATTTCTGAAATAGTCTAATAATAATAATAATAATAATAATGATTGCACTTGCTTTTGATATAGTGCTTAATCATCTCATCGAGATGTCTCAAAGCAGTTCACATGATCTTGCTGTGAGGTGTAGTGACGGTATTTTGTAGGCAAGTGTTGCAGCCGATTTGCGCAGAGCAAAATCCCACAAACAGATGTTTTTTTTTCGCTGGGGTATTTATTGTTGGCCAGGACACTGGGAGAGAGAAACTCCCTTCTCTTTTCGGATAGTACCATGGGGTCTTTACCAAATGCACCTGAACAGAAGACCTACAGCATAATAATGATAACAAAATAATCCTCGCATGTATATAGCACCTTACCATGTCATTGAGACGTCTCAAAGCGCTTGTTAGGATATATTGTGAAGTGAATTTTGTGGGCAAAACATAGCAGCCAATGGAGCACAGCAGTGTCCCACGAACAGTCACCCATCCCATTCCCACCGCCAAACAGTTGCCCATCCCATTCCCCCACCACTTTCTGACCCAAACACCAGAGGGCGACCAACTGAGACAGACCTGGGATGGAGGCCGGTGGAGGGAGAAAAAAAGTCAGTGAGGGGTAAAAACATCAATATATAAAAACCTGAATGGACTTCCAAGGAGCACAGAGAGAGAGCGTTAGAAATAGATAGAGATAGCAAGATAGATAAATAGAGAAATAGAGAGAGAGGGAGAAAGAAAGACAAGGAGGGGGAGATAGAGAGAGGTAGAGAGAGATAAGAGAGTGGGAGAAGTAGAGAAGAGAGAAAAAGGAGAGAGAACTAGAGTGGGCTGGGGGCGGAGAAATGGAGATAGAGAGGGTGAGATAGAGAGGGAGAGATAGAGATAAAGAGCGGGGTGGGAGGAAGAGAGAGAAACAGAGTGGGGAGAGAGAAAGGGAGAGATGGGGGGGGGAGATAGATCTAGAAATTTAGAGAAAGGAATAGAGAGAGAAAACAAAAGAGAGGGAGGGAGAGATAGAAAGAGAAAAGTATTGAACGAGATAGAAGAGAGAGAGGAATAGAGAGAGAAAGGAGAGAGAGAGAAAGAGAGAGAGAGGGAGATGGAAATGAAAAGTGATGTTTAAGCAATAGAATTTCTGTTGGGAGTCGAGGCATTTCTTAATTCATCTGCTGTCCAGCACTGAGCCAAATATAGCAACACATCTTAAACAAAAGGGGGGAAAAATCAATGGTATCAATACACATTCTCTCCAGGGCACTTAAGGATAATGGTGTTGGAATGGGTTGTTAAGCTGCCATGTTGTTAATGGGACTCAGCAATGGATCAGGCAGTACCTCATGAATTTTTTAAGGGCTATTCCCTGCATTTGCTGCAATTGTGTGTTTGTTTGACTTCTGTCTGAAGTGAGGTCATGGATGCTGAGACTGAGATCGACGACAACAGCAACTTGCATTCTCTAGCGCCCTTCACATACTGTTATTCACCGAAATGGAATATTTTGAGTTCCGAGCGTGGAGTCCTGTAGCGTAGTGGTTAGCGCGCTCGGGGGCGAGCGAAGGGACCGGGTTCCATTCCCGGGGGAGGGCCAAACCTTAGACAGGTTTGGCTTTCCGGGGATAATAATCCCTCCAAAAAGAAATGTGTTCACTCAATCCACGGCTGTTTGGGACCCCGCTGTGGGCAATTGGCTTCCACATTTCGCCCTCAAAATATGCAGTCAATCCACTTTACAGTATATGCTGTGAAGCGCTTTGAGACGTCTCCACAATGTGATAAGGCGCTATATCAAATGCAAGGATTATTATTATTATCCTTTGGGGATCATGATTTTGTACGTGTGAGAGAGTGAGTGAGTGTGTGAGTTAATGTGTGTGTGTGTGTGAGTGTGTGCGGGGTTTTTATGGAATCGTCATTTCCTCACGTGGTTCGGAACTTGAGATGAATGGCTATGCGAGAGTGGGAGGGGGGGGAGGGATGCTGTTTATCCATCTCTCATCAGCATGTAACCAAGCTAATGGCCAATAGTCATCCTTAGAGACCTGGTCAGTTTGTGTTGCAGTTTGTATTGCAGGGAAGAGAGTAGACAAGGGCGGTGATAGGGGACAGCAAAGGCTAGATGCTGAGATGTATTGTACAACACAGAGTTCATGCAGTTCCCTGGCGTCTGACGAGAAACCTCTATCTGAGGGTGAGTGAAATTGAAATCAGTTCTGCTTTTCTTATTTCATGGGGGGGGGGGTTATGTTTGCAATTAACATGCATGAACATAAAAGGGTAGAGGAGGTGTTGGTGCTGATTGATCGCTGAGGAAATGTCACTTTGGATGTTATAGTTAATAATAATAATATTTTATATTTATTATCACTGTTTAATAATAATAATCTTTGCATTTGACATAGCGCCTTAGCACGTCGTTCAGACGTCTCAAAGCGCTTCTCAGAATATACTGTTAAGTGAATTGACTGTATTTTGTGGGCAAAATGTGGCAGCCCAATTGCGCACAGCAGTGTGCCACAAGCAGTCATGAAGTGAGTGAACAATGTTTTGGGGGGTGGGGGAGGATTATTATCCTTGGAAAGCGATCGCCGATCGACTAACAATCGGGTTCCTACTGACTGCTAGGTAAACAGAGGTGTGCGGAGAAAGGAAACTTGCCTAAGGTTTCTCCCTGCCCAGGAATTGAACCCGGGTCCTCTCGTTTGCGAGGTGAGCGCGCTAACCACTGCTCCACATTTGGTGTAGCGCCTCATTATTACAAAACGTCTGAAATCTCGTCGCAGGATTTACTGTGGTTTGATTTTTATATTAGAAACACAGTGACCTCTGTGTTTGTTGCTCTCTGGTAACCTGCGCTTGATCCAAAAATCTGCCACTCAGTCAATAATAATAATAATAATAATAATCCTTGCATTTGATATAGCGCTTTTCACGTCGGGAGGACGTCCCAAAGCGCTTCACAGAACACACTGTAAAGTGAATTGACTGTATATTTGTGGGCGAACGCGGCAGCCAATTGCGCACAGCAATGTCCCACAAACAGTCGTAGATTGAAAATGACCAATTTAATTATTGTTTTTTTTTTTTGGAGGGATTATTATTATCCAGGATCTGGGCTTGAAACACATGGATTGGAATTTCGTTTCCCGCTGGGAGATTTCTACCGATCAAACATAATCCCCACTGTCAGCCCTGTGTCCCCTGCTCTCGAGCTTACTGCAGATTGGTTGAAATCACCAAAGCTTCAAAGGTCTTCCCCCCACCCCTGCCCACACCTCTCACTGTCCTCTCCCTACCTGCACGGTCCCACCTCCATTAATATTAATAATCTATGCATTTGATATAGCGCCTTCTCATGTCTTCGAGACCTCTCAAAGCGCTTCACAGAATATACTGTAAAGTGAATTGATTGGATGTTTTGTAAGTGAAATGCGGCAGCCAATTGCGCACAGCAGCGTCCCACGAATAGTCATGAATTGAGTGACCAAATTATTATTATTACTTTTTTTTTAAAAGGATTTGTTACCCCTGGACAAACGTTCCGCAATCGAATGACAACCGGGTTCCTACTTACTGCTAGGTAAACACAAGGCATGTGGAGTAAGGAAACTTGCCCAACATTTCACCCTGCCTGGGAATTGAACCCAGGTCTCTCGCTTGTGAGGGGAGCACTCTAACCACTGAGCTACAGGATTCCACTTCCCATCCCCTCGCAACCTGGCCACTCCCTTTACTTAGCGAGCACCAACCTGCTCCATGTCCCCCACCCAACCCAACCCGCTCCACCATCGGCGGTCAGGCTTTCAGCTATTCTACCCCCCCCCCAACCTCGGAACTCCATCCCGGAGCCCCTCTGACTCGTTCCCTCCTTCACCACATTCAAGATCCATCGCAGCCAACTCCCTGCTTAATGGGCTTCCCAAGTCTTCCCTCCACAGGCTGCAGATGATCCAGAACTCTGCAGCTTGTGTCCTCTCCCGCACCAAGCTCCGTGACCCCATCACCTCCACCCTTGCGCGGTTCCATTGGCTCCCCATCCCCCAGAGAATAGACTTCAAGATCCTGGTCCTTGCCTTCAAAACCCTCCATGGCTGGGCTCCTACCTACCTCTGTGACCTGCTAACCCCATTTCAACCTGTCCGCTCCCTCCGCTCAGCAGGCTCCAGCCTGCTCCATGACCCCGCCCGGCCCACCCCATCATTGGCGGTCGGACATTCAACGTTTCTGCCCCCACCCTTTGGAACTCCATCCCACATTCCCTTCACCTTGCCCACGCCCTTGCCTCCTTCAAGGGCCATATCAAAACCTTCTCTTAAGTCACCCTCCTACCCCTCCCTCCCTGCGCTCCAGCCTCCCTTAAACCACAACTCGGGTCCAAATCCTTTACTGTCCAGCGCCTTGGGATGTCCTCCCAACATGAAAGGTGCTATACAAATGTAATTAGATGTTGTTGTTGTTGCCTTCTAAGGTCCTTGTTATAAGTAAGCATGTGAAGCATTCGAGTCTGATCCGTTGCTGCTATGAGCCAGGGTTGCACCATCTGAATTATTGATGCATTTCATTGCTGCAACCACACGTGAGTCACTCAGTTGACTGCTGATGGGAGAGCCCTCTCACCATACACTGCTTCCCTGCTCTGCAATAACCAACTTTGTGTCTCTCCATGTTTCTGTGGCCTTGTGTACCACAGAGTCCTGTAACATAGTGGTTAGCACGCTCACCTCGCAAGCGAGAGGACCATGTTTGATTCCCAGGCGGGGCAAAACCTAAGGCAAGTTTCCATACTCCACCCGACTCTGTTTACCGAGGAGTAACTAAGAACTCACTTGTTAGTTGATTGGCGGATTATTTTCGGGGGTAATAATCCCTTCAAAAAAAAATTGGTCACTCTGTTTATGGAACACTGCTGTGTGCAATTTGCTGCCACTTTTCACCCACAATATACACAGTCAATCTTTTTACAATATATTCTGTGAAGCGCTTTGAGACGTCTCGAGGATGTAATAGGGCACTATATCAAATACAAGGATTATTATTATTATTATCTCTGCATGTCTCTGTGTGTTCCTGTATATGTGTCAGTTGTCCGTGTGTCTCACATCTACTCAATGGATAGGGCTGAACTTGCCAAGGGGGAAGCTGAGAGAGATCGAGGGGTGTTGGTTGACTCATCGGTCACTATGCCAAAATAATGTGAATAAACAAGGCAATTAAATCTGCTCAATTTATTGCTGGTCTACTATTGCTAAATCT
Source organism: Callorhinchus milii (assembly GCF_018977255.1). Classification (NCBI taxonomy): domain Eukaryota; kingdom Metazoa; phylum Chordata; class Chondrichthyes; order Chimaeriformes; family Callorhinchidae; genus Callorhinchus; species Callorhinchus milii. The sequence goes on along the minus strand of NW_024704744.1, from coordinate 3,065,590 downwards.
GTTCAATTTAGATCTCCAGATGTCATACTTAGGCCCTGGTCAGACTGAACCTTGAATACTGCCAACAGTCCTGTAGCTCAGTAGTAAGAGCACTCGCTTCGCAAGCGAGAGACCTGGGATCGATTCCTGGTAGGCAAAACCTTGGGCAAGTTTCCTTACGCCCAATAATAATCCCTCAAGAAAATAAATCCACGAATGTTTGTGGGACACTGCTGTTCGCAATTGGCTGCCGTGTTTCACCCACAAATATACAATCAATTCACTTTACAGTATATTCTGTGAAGCGCTTTGAGACATCTAGAAGATGTGAAAAGCGTTATATCAAATGCAAGGATTATTATTCTTATTTATCATAGTTCTGGTCACTGGGACATAAGGGGCTGCCCAGGCCCTAGAGACAGTGCAGAGAAGAGATGTCTCAATGACTTGTTAAGGCGCAATATCAACAACAACTTGCACTTGTATAGCACCATCCACGCAGGGTAGTGTCTCAGAGCGCTTAATAGTGGTGGAGCCTGACTCCGAGCCGGAGTAGGAGGGGAGGTGGCTGTAAGCACGTTTGAAGAGGAAGGTTTTCAGGCAGGACTTGATAAAGGGGAGAAAGAAGGGGAAGGCGGAGGGATTGAGGGAGAGTGTTCCACAGTTTCGGGGCATAGTGGCTGAAAGCGTGACCTCCGATTATGGGGCGGTGGGTGTGAGGGACAAGCAGGTGGCCGGTGCCAGTCGAACGGAAGCACCAAGGGGTGGAATGGGGAGTGAGGAGGTCGGAGAGGTAGGGAGGTGCCAGGGGATTTGAACACGAGTATAAGGATCTGGAAGCTGATCCGTTCGATGATGGGGAGCCAGTGGAGCCTGGGCCAGAACTGGTGACAAATGCAATGATCATTATGATTATTATTATTACTATTATAAACACTGGAATTTCCATGTGAAGATGGGATGAATGGTACTCGCAGTCTGGTTAGGATATTCTTGAGCATGGTGATGGGTTCCCGTTTGTGTCAAGACCAAAATAAAATCTATTCCCACTGCTCTACTGGATAGCCTTTTGTTGGGAGAACCTTGAATTGTCAGGGGCTAGCATTTGGATGGAACTTAAACTTATCTGTGCCTCTTCAGGTGAACGTTAAAGATCCCATGTCACTTGTTGTTGAACAACTTGCTCTATATAGTGCCCTTCACATCAGGTGGCGTCCCGGAGCGCTTAACAGTGGAGCCCGATGCCGAGCCAGGGATAGGGGAAAGGTGACCTGAGGCACCGTCGAAGAGGCAGGTCTTCAAGTGCGACCTGAAAATGGGGTGAGAGGGGGCAAGGCGAAGGGATTGAGGGAGGGAGTTCCATAGGTTTGGGATGTAGTGGCTGAAAGCACGGCTGCCGATGGTGGGGCGGAGTTTCAGGGGGCAAGGAGGCTGGAGCCACTCGAGCGGAGGCAGCATGTAGTGGTGTAGGGAGAGAGCACGTTACAACAACAACAACAAGATTCCATTTATAAAGCGCCTTTCACGTCAGGAGGACGTCCCAGGAGGACGTTAGAGAGATGGTGGGGAGGGTGGGTTGCCAGGGGGTGAAGGGAGTTTCTCCTGGTGTTCTGGCCAACAAATCTCCCAGGTAAAATTTCATTCACATCATTGTTCGCGGGACATTCTGCTGTGTTCAAATTTTTGCGTTCATCTACAAATACCCAGGGACTGATAACTCTTTAAAGTGAAATCCTGGGAAGCACTTTGAGACCTTTCAACGACATGATAAAGTGATGCATCAAATGCAAGGTCCCACACATAGCGTGAAGTGAATGAGTAATTTCACCTGAGGGGATTGATTGCTGGCAAAGATAGCGGAAAGAAACTCCCTTCTTTTTCCGAATGGTGCAGATGGATCATTTTAACGTCCACCTTAGACTGTGATACTTGCATTCGTGACGTGGGATTTGAACCCATTGCAGGATGAGATTGGGAAGATTTTAATTGAGGTCTGTGGGGAATGCGGATTCACCAGCTTCTATGCCAGACACCAGCCTAAAAATACTTTAAATAGTAAAATTCGGAAGTCTAAAAAAAACAGCAGCCAAAACCCCGGCCCCCACATAATGCTTTATATAACACAATCACGTTGACTGTGATCAGCCTGAGGGAGAACCCATTCTCCCTGTGTTAGGGGAGGAAGAGGGGAATGTGCTCGATCACAAATGTATCATTAAGGACAAGTTTATTTCTATGCTTATCACTGCCTGGAATGAATGAATGGAACGTGTTTAGTAATATTGTATTGCCTCCTTCTGCGCTCTAAGATTCTATAGCGGGGGAGTTGAACTAGTTGGTAGCTCTTTCAAAGAACTGGCAAACAGGCAAGATGGGCCGAATGGCCTCCTTCTGCACTGTAAGATTCTATGATTTTATAATTTTGACCCCCCCATCACACCCCGCTTTCCTCCCTGAGCATCTGTCCTGATGTTGCCCTTAACCAGGAGTGGAGTCCTGTAGCCCAATGGTTAGCATGCTCATCTCACAAGCAAGAGGACCCGGGTTTGACTCCCAGGTGGGAAAGAACCTGAGCCAAGCTTCCTTACTCCACACACCTCTGTTTACCTAGCAGTAAACCCGGTTGTTAGTCGATGGGCAGATCGCTTTCCGGGGATCATAATCCCCCCGCCAAAAAAAAATGCGGTCACTCAATCCATGACTGTTTGTGGGACAATTGGCTGGCGCGTTTCGCCCACAAAATACACTTTACAATATATTCTGTGAGGCGCTTTGAAACATCTCAATGATGTGATAAGGCGCTATATTAAATACAAGGATGATTATTATCATTATTCACACCTCTGAACTCGCTCCCTCTTTGCTCTCTTGCCCCTCGAGGAATTGTCATGGGTTTTACTCTCTCAGTCCTATTAAGCAACTTGTACTCATCTACGAACCTCTCCTCCTCCTTCCTCCTCTGGAATGTCTCATTCAAGGCTGGAGATGCTCCAGTTTATCTAAACAGCTCTTCATAGCTCATCTCTCTAACACTGGGGATCGGGCTATCAAGACTTTCAATCAAGGTCACACCCCCAGATCAACAACAACAAGATTCCATTTATAGAGCGCCTTTCACGTCGGGAGGACGTCCCAAGGCGCTGGACAGTTGGGTCAGGACCCGAGCAGGGGGGAAATGGTCAGGGTGAGGGGAGGGAAGGGGGAGATCAGATGCCAAGCTATTACCATTAAACAACTTGGGACGACCTCCCGATGTGAAAAACGCTGTATAAATGTAACTTTGCATTGTTGTTTGTATTGTATTATTATTGCACCTATAATGTGGTCAAGAAGGCAACATTCACATTTGGTTTTGCAAATATCGCCTCCTACTGGTGACCAGAGGTATGATTTGCCACAAGCAGATCTCGTCAGAGTTCACCTACTTCGAGTCAGTGTGATACACGTCTGCTCATTGTAAGGGCATAAAAGGAATGGGAAAAGTGAACAGTCACTAGGATGCTACGTCCTTCAGATGAGGTATTAAACTGAGGTCCCGTCTGCCTGTTCCGCTGGATGTTAACGCTCCCATGGCACTATTTGAAATGGAAGGAAGTTTCTCGCTCCCGGTGTTCTGGCCAACAATCACCCAAAATAAAACTGGTCATTCGATCCACGACTGTTTGTGGGACACAGCAGTGCGCAAACGGCTGCCACATTTCGCCCACACGATAAAGAGTCTTTACAATATATCCTGTGAAGCGCTTTGAGATACCTTGACAACGGGATAAGGCGCTATATCAAATGTAAGGACTATTATTATTATGTTACCAGGACGAGCAGGTTTCAGTCATAAAGAGAAACTGGAGAAGTCTTGGCTTTTTACACTGAAGCTGAGAGCTTTTGAGGGAAGACTTGATAGAGGTATTCACCATTGTGAAAGGTTACAATCAGGTAAATACACTAATAATATAATCCTTGCATTTGATATAGTGCGTTAACATGGCTTCGAGATTATTATAGTGAGATAATCTCCAGTGGTCAGTCACGAGAGACTCAAATTTAAAATCTTCACAGAATATGTAACATTTCATCCTGTATTAGCGTGTATTAGCACTGTATAAACACAAGTCTATTTAAGTTCATCCATCTAACACTGGGGATTAGTGCATTGTGACGATAAACTGTGCTCCCATCTGTGCCTGTTCAGGTGCAAAATGCAACTGTGTCAGCCGGGTTCAGTGGTAGTACTCGTGCCTCTCGCTTCTGAATTAGAAGACTGCGGGCTCAAGCTTCACTTTGATTTCACATTCCAGGCTGATGCTCTAATGCAGTGCTGGGGGAGTGAAATGTTGCCAGAGGTGCTGGTCTTCAGATGAAACGTTAAACCAAGGTCCTGTCTGCCTGTTCAGGTGGATGTTAAAGATCCCGTGACACTGTTGGAAAACAGAAGGGGGATTTCTGGTCAGGTGCCCTGACTGACAATCCCCCAAATAAGTGATTATTCACTTCATGGCTGATTGTGTTCCACAAACTGGGCTACTGCGTTCCCCTACAAATAATAATACAGTCGCTACACTTTACAGTAACTCCTGCGTTGCACTTTCTTCTGAAATACAAGAACTATCATTTTATATCAAATACAATAATAATAATAATCCTTGCATTTGATACAGCGCCTTATCACATTGAGACATCTCAAAGCAACTCACAGGATATACTGTAAAGTGAACTGACTGTGTATTTTGTGGGGGAAACGCGGCAGCCAATTGCACACAGCAGCGTCCCACAAACAGTCGTGGATTGAGTGACCAAATTATTATTATCTTTTGAATGGATAATTAGCCCTGGAAAGCAATCTGCCAATCGACTCACATCCCGGTTAGTAGAGGCGTGTGGAGTAAGGAAACTTGCCTAAGGTTTTTCCCTGCCCGGGAATCAAACCCAGGTCGAGTCGCTTGCAACAGCAACAACAAGCAGTTGCTGTTGTTCCCATTTCATCATGCAACCCTCCAACCTCACACCCCCTCAAACCTCACACCCCCTCCAACCTCACACCCCATTCAGCCTCACACCCCCTCCAACCCCAACTCTTTCCAATCTTATCCAACTCTTTCCAATCTTTTCAACCATGCCTTTGGTCACCTTCCACCCCCTCCCCCAGCTCAGCCCCGGGATCCGTTACTGTGAAGCGCTCTGAGACGCCGTCCGGCGTGGAAGGTGCTATATAAATCCAAGTGGAGTCCTGTAGCTCAGTGGTTAGAGCACTCGCTTTGCAAGCGAGAGACCTGAGTTCAATTCCAGGCAGAGGGCGAAACCTTGGGCAAGTTTCCTTACTCCACACAGAGCCTAATAATAATCCCTCCAAAACCAAACAATAATAAATTGATCATTTTCAATCTACGACTGTTTGTGGGACATTGCTGTGCGCAATTGGCTGCCGCGTTTGCCCACAAATATACAGTCAATTCACTTTACAGTGTGTTCTGTGAAGCGCTTCGGGATGTCCTCCCGATGTGAAAAGCGCTATATCAAATGCAAGGATTATTATTATTATTATTATTATTATTATTATTATAAGTCGTTGTAGTTATCCCCTGCTCCAACTTTGCCCCTCATTGTACCCAAAGTAACCCCCATTGCCCTGATTGTGGACACAACAACAATAATAATAATCCTTGCATTTGATATAGCGTCTTATCATGTCTTCGATACGTCTCAAAGTGCTTCACAGAATACACTGTAAAGTCAATTGACTTATATTTTGTGGGCGAAACACTGCAGCCAATTGCCCACAGCAGTGTCCCACAAACAGTGGTGGATTGAGTGACAAAATTATTTTTTTTTTTAAGGATTTGTTACCCCCCCGGAGTAAGGAAACTTGCCCAACATTTTGCCCTGCTGGGAATCGAACCCGGGTTTCTCGCTTGCAAGGCGAGTGCTCTAACGACTCAACTACAAGATTCCATGCAACAACCACAATAACAAATTATGTGTATATTGCGCCTTTCACGGAGGGAAGACATCCTAAGGCGCTGGACAGTCAGGGATTTGCACCCGAGCTGGGATTGGGATCAGAAGGGGTGGAGGGTGGGGAGGCTAGGGTTAAGAGGGTGACCGAAGGTGCGGTCGAAGAGGAGGGTCTTGAGTCAGGCCTGAAGGAGGCAAGGGAGGGGGCGAGGCAAAGGGATTGTAGGATGGAGTTCCAAAGGATGGGAGCGGAGAGGTTGAAGGACTCACGAGTGACAAATAACACATCCCAGGCAGCAATTTGCACCTCTATAATTCCACGATGGTGCTATTCGTGTGCTACAGCTCCTGCAATTATATTTGTTTTGCTGCCACACTGAAATATGCATAACCTCATCCCCATAAAGCCATTTACTGCACCTGAAAGTGACTCCATTATTTATAGCCATATGAGGAATGTGTGGGTGGGGACACATTATGAGATAGCCATAAGACATGAATTATTAATGATATTCGGAGGCAGATATAGAAAGTATTCAATTATTAGAAAAAAATGATTATGAAACTATTTCTACACTGCACGCATCTGGTTTCAGGATCGAGAAAATAAACAATATTTTTGGACGAGAGGGCACAGGTTCAGGGTTTATTGAAGCCAATTTCTGGTTTGTCCATATATTACTAATGGTAATAATCCTTGCTACTATGCAACCTATAGCCAATTTATGCACAGCGATGACCCACAAACAGCCCTGAAGTTGTGCCCAATTTTATCCACTGTGTTGTGGACTAATCCATATAGAATTAATTACTATCAACATCTCCATTATTGTAGCATGCAACTATCAGGATCATAGAAGGTTAAATAGATGGACCTTGGTCTTTTTCATCCAGCAATTCCTATCTTCCTATCTGGGGGAATTGTCGGCCTGGATACCAGGAGAGAGAAACTCCCTTCTCTGCTCGGGTGGTGTTCATGAGGTTGTGAGTTCAAGCCTAAAGCTTGGGACTTTGTAAAGCGCAAAAGTAGACCACTTGGCCCATCGAGTCTGTGCTGGCTCTCAGAGCAAGGTGTTCATTCAATCCGATTGCCCTGCCTTATTCCCATACCTCTTCAAGCCTCCAGCCTTCATATACCTATCTACTTCACTCTTGAAACCCACAATGGATTCTGCCTCTACCACCTTATTTACTTGGCCACACCTCAACAACTCTCTGTGTGAAAGAGAGCTTCAGAACTTTTCTTTGGGTCAGCCGTGTGTCTGACATGTACGGAAACCCATCAACATGCTGAAGAGTATCCAAACCAAGCTGAGAATTCCATGCATCCCAACTACACATGGAACTGTTATTTCCCCACATTGGAGACTTCGACCTCACATTCCAGTCTAACACTCCAATGTACTGTCTGTGTCAGTGCAGTCCTGTAGATTAGTGGTTACTGCACTCTCACCTCATGCAGAAAGGACATCTCAAAGCATTTCATAGAATATGCTGTATATTTTGTAAGCAAACGCAGCAGAAACTTTGCTCACAGCAATGTCCCACAAACAGCCGTGAAGCAAATGATTGATTTTATTTGGGGGGGTTGTTGGCCAGGAAACCGGGAGAGAGAAACTCCCTTCTCTTTTTTGAACAGTGCCATGGGATCATTAATGTCCACCTGAACAGGCAAAGACTTGTGCTTTGGGGTTGGGCCATTCCATGTCCTAATAAAATCTCTTTTTTTGGTCAGCCGTGTATCTGGCGCATGCGGAAACCCATCACCAGGCTTATGAGTATCCAAACCAAACTGAGAATTCCATGCATCCCCCAAACACATGGAAGTCCCAGAGATTGACTGTTTGTGCTTTAGAGGAAATACAATAATAGCGCCCTTCATGTGGGATAGTGCCTCAGGATGCTGGGATCGCGTGGAGATAATGTTCGGAGGATTAATCCTTGGAAGGGAATAATAGTAATCATAATCTTTGCACGTGATATATCACCTTAACACATCTCAAAGCACTTCACAGGATATACTGTAAAGTGAATTGACTGTATATCTGTGGACAGCCAATTGTGCACAACAAACAATTATGGATTGAGTGACCAAATTGTTTTTTTGAGGGGAGGGATTAATATCCCCGGAAAGCGATCCGTCAATCGACGAACAACCGGGATCCAATTTACTACTAGGTAAACAGAGGCGTGTGGAGTAAGGAAACTAGCTTAAAGTTACGCTCGATCCGAGAAGCAAGCCCAGTTCCTCTTGCTAGCAAGGCAAGTTGCTCTAACACTACACTACGGGATTCCGGGAAGAGCTGGGAATAGTTTTACTCTCCAGAATCATGAAGAATTTTCTTAGCAAAAGCAACAACAGCTTGCATCTATACAGTGTCCTTCATGTGGGGTAGCATCTTGGAGCACTTAGCAATGGCAGAACTTGGTGGGGAGTCCAGGAAAAAAGGGAGGTGACTGTAGGCAGGGTTGAAGAGGAGAGTTTTCGGGTGCGATCTGAACGGAAGTAAATAGGCGGTGAGGCGGAAGGATTGAGACACAGCTTTCAGACAACGAAGTATTGTAAAGTGAATTGACTGTTTATCTTGTGAGCGAAACCCAGCAGCCAATTATGCACAGCAGTGTCCCACAAACAGTCATCCCTTCGAGAGCTGTCTCTTTGTTCAAATCCCTTTTTCTCTCTGGCACCTCCCTACCTCTCGAACCTCCTCACTCGCCAATCCATCACCCGGCACCTCCGCTCAATTGGCATCGGCCTCCTGCTCGTCGCTCGCACCCTTTTCCCCCTATCGGAGGTTGAGCTTTCAGCTACTACACTCCAAAACTCTGGAACACTCTCCCTCAATCCCTCCGCCTTGCTCCCTCTCTCCCCTTTTTCAAGTCCCACCTGAAAACCTTCCTCTTGGACCGTACTAACGATCACCTCATTATCACAAAGGAGTGACAGGCATATGGAAGCCAGGCCACACACAGATGGGGGAAGAAAGAACTATTATATTCACAACAAGCAACAAGTTGTGTTTATATAGCACGCTTCGCTTCAGGTAGCGTCCCGGAGCGATTGACCATGGCGGAGTCTGACAAATCATATTTACATGACGCCTTTCACATTGGAAGGACATCCCAAGGCACTGGATAGTTAAGGGTTTGCACCAGAGCTGTGGATTGGAATCCAGAGAATATACTGTAAGGTGAATTGGCACTATATTTTGTGTTTGTCCCACAAACAGGATCGAGTGACCAAATTATTATTCATTTATTTCTTTGAAGGGAATTATTACCCCCAGGAAAGCAATTAGCCAACCAAAGAACAACCAGGTTCTTACTTACTGCTACGTACACAGAGGCGTGTGGAGTAAGGAAACTTGTCCAATTTTTTGTCCTGCCCGGGAATCGAACCCAGGTCCTCTCGCTTGGGAGGCGAGTGCTCTAACCACTGAGCTACAGGACACCACAACTAATAATCCCTGCATTATAATGCTATAGTGTTTATACATTATTTTTGCAACTAGCATTCTTTAAAATAGCACATCTAAGTTGTTATTGAATTACTACTTATTAAAGATCTCTTAATAAGATAATCGTGTCAAATAGTAAATAACGAGTTATGTGAAAGTCGTGAACATGGAATTTTGTTTTGTGGGACAGTCCTAACACTGAGGTCCCAAAAGTACTTTAACTGCCAATGATGTCTGATGGTACTATCAAGGTTCATCATGTTTCCTCCAGTTCATGTGGAAACCCAGCACTCTATTTATGAGCATCTAAACCAGACAGAGAGTTACAGCGTTGCCACCTACACATGGAAATTGCCGGAGCTGGAATGAAATGTGCAGTATTTCCCCAGAGGGATGTATCCTGATTACCTGATTCAACAAAGTCTGTGTGTATACAGCAATGTCCATATTGACTGGAAAGTCCGTCCTAACCAACAAAAACAGCAGTGACCTATTTATGATGTGGGGAGGAATGTACCAGTGCTGGTCATTTCATCTCAACTGATAATATCGTGTTGCTATGTAGAGACAGCATTGTGATATTGTCTAATAACTATAAAGATTATTTTGTGACTTGCATCATTAAAATAACACATCTATGTTGGTTATTGAATTTTTAAACTTATTAAAGATCTCTTAATACATAAATACTCCTGGAAAGTGATCCTCCGAACGACTAACAACCTACTTACTACTAAGTAAACAGAGGTGTGCGCAGTAACGAAACTTGCCTACCAATTATTCTATATACTGTAGAAACAAACCAAACTGCTGCATTTACATTCCAGCCCTTCAATCACTCCTGGGGTGTGTTATTCTACGTTCAGAGGTTTGTATGTAGAATAACACACCCCAGGAGTGATTGAAGTGATCTAATCCATTAGATTCCAGCCTGTAACTCGCTTGTGGGGTGTGTTATTCTGTATGTTATTCGGCCTAGTGCTCCGCCACTGTCAAGTATTCTGGGACACTACCCTGTGTGAGGGGCGCTTTATAAATGCAAGTTGTTGTTACATAAACCCCTGAACCACTCGATCAAGATTCCAACCTGTAACTCACTCTGGGGCATGTTCTCTATAATAAATAATAATAAATAGTTCTTGCATTTAATGTAGTGCTTTATCCGTCATTCTAAAGCACTTCACAGAATATGCTATAAATTGAAATGATTATATTTTTTGTGGGTGAAAAGCATGTACGGATGGGATGTAGCTTCATCACCAGTTTATTTCTGTACACCGTGGTTCTACAGGTTGTTCCATTTTCCTTCATTTGATGAATGCCTTTTCACGTCAAAACGTCTCAAAGTGCTTCATAATAATCACTGTGATGTGTAGTGACTGTGTATTTTAAGCCTACGCAACAGCCAGTTTCCACACAGTAAAGTCCCAACAGTGAATGATCACTTTTATTTGGGGGGATTGTTGGCCAGGACATTGGGAAAGAGAAACTCCTTCTCCTTTCAGAGAGTGCTACGGGATCTTTAATGTCCGCCTGAGCAAACGGATGAGACAAAGATTTTATCTGGAATAATAATAATCATTGCATTTGATATAGCACTTTATCACATCTTTGAGACGTCTCAAAGTGCTTCACAGAATATACTGTAAAGTGAATTGACTGTATATTTTGAGTGCATCTTTCATGTCGTGGAGATGTCTCAAAGCACTTCACAGGATACACTGTAAGTGGTTTGACTGTTTGTGGGTGAAACGTGGCAGCCAGTTTGTGCACAGCAGTGTCCCACAAACTGCCGTGGATTGAGTGACCAATTTTATTTGAGGGATTGTTGGCCAGAATATAGGGAGAGAGAAAAACTCCCTTCTCTTTTCGAATTGTGCCGTTGGATCTTTAACATCCACCTGAAAAGGCAGACGGACCTCAGTTAAATGTCTCATCTGAAGGACGGCACCTTCAACAGTGCAACACCCCCAACTTAGATCATAAGGTCAAAGGCCCCAACACAGAACTTGAACCTAAAACTTAAAAGACCAATCTTTCTGACCATGTCTATGGTCTCCTCCCATCTCTCCTTTTTATCCCCCCCTTCCCCTCTACACTTTTGCCCACTTTCCCCTTCTCCACCCTGTCTTTATAAAGTGCTCCATCCAGGTTGTTATCCTAGGTGAAAAGGTGCTTTATCAATACAATAACAAGACATTGCATGTATACAGCGGCTTTCACGTTGTGAGGTTGTCCCAAGGCACTGGACATTAGGGGTTTGCACCTGAGCTGGAGGTTGGGATCAGAGAGGAATGGAGGGCAGGGAGGGTGGAGGAGCAAAGATGACTGAAGACTGAAGGTCTTGAGACAGTCCTTGAAGGAGACAAGGAAGGGAGCGAGAAGGAGGGATGGAGTTATAATAATAATCATAATAATAATCCTTGCATTTGATGTAGCGCCTTATCACGTCGTTGGGACAGTCTCAAAGTGCTTCCCATAATGTACTGCAAAGTGGATTGACTGTGTGTTTTTGTGGGCGAAACTTATTGCTGTGAATTGTAGTGTTTACTTGTTGTCGAAATGTACTGCGTGGGAGGTGGGGAGTGGGGGTTAGAGGCGGATTGAATCGTCACCTATTACAGAGCCGTGCGGTGGTGCAGAGATGTAGAGAGAGAGCCTCAGTAAGCCAGTACGTACGCACATCTAGTGTACAGATTCCTCAGGAAAAGATTACAAGTGTAGGGCAGGAAATACCAAACGGATATATCGTTTCACATGTAACCGTTATTGTTACACTGACTCTGAGTCAACTTGCAAAAACAAGTCCCATTCTGTCCATCTTGTGACATTGTTGTATCTCTTTTCAAAATGTATTTGTGTAATTTCCTTTTTGGGGGAAAGAGACAATGTGCCTTTTGTCCTCTTTATCCTTCCCCGAAGCGTTCTTTTCTTTTATCTCTGCTGATGTTCATCCATCTCCCGCACTCACACTCTCAGAAACTCATCCCCGATAGTGCTCTGTATTCCTGATTGTATCTCTCCTTATCTTAGTATAATAATAATAATCCTTGCATTTGATGCAGCGCCTTATCACCACGTCGAGACGTCTCAAAACACTTCACAGGATACAGTATAAAGTGAACTGATTGTGAATTTTGTGGGCGAAACGCGACGGACATTTACACACAGAAGGGTCCCACAAACAGTCGTGGATTGAGTGATCAAATTATTATTTTTTTGAAGGGATTATTACCACCGGAAATTGATCCATTAATCGACTGATAACTGGTTCCTACTTACTGCTAGGTAAACAGGGACATGTGGAGTAATGAAACTGACCTTACTCCGGGACGCTACCCCACGTGAAGGCACTATATAAATGCAAGTTGTTGCTGTCGTTGTTGCCTGAGGTTTTGCCCGGCCCGAGAATCAAATCCCGGTCCTCTCGCTTGTGAGGCAAGTGCTCTAACCACTACACTACAGGACTCTGTGTTAATCTAACTCCTTCACACTATGGGGTTCAGTAATGGCTACTTTACAACCACTGTATTACTGACTATCTCCTCTGCCCATCTCCACCATAGCAGATGTCCTTCCGGTGTGCAATGTGCTATACCAAATGCAGAAGTTAATTTTTTTGTGTGTCAACGTATTGAAGAGGAAGCGTGATGCGTAGGTGAGGTAGACGGGAATTGGAGGGGTGTGGGAGAGGGGATTAGGAGGTTGTGTGGAGTATGAATACCATCTGTAACCCCGTATTGTAATTATATCAATTAAAAGTTAAAATGAAACCTATAATCTTTTTAAAAAAGTGAATAAACAATGACTCCCCTCTCTGAGAAAGGTCCGGTTGGCTCAAAGTCTCTTTCTTTTCTGCTACAGAGAATTTAGCAAGATTCCGCCAAAGTGAACAGCCTCTGACATAAAAGCACAGGAAGATAAAAGCAGCATTTAAGCTTAAAATAACTTAAATAAGCAGCCTTTGTGTTGCAGTGTTGCATGTGCGATGGCAAGAGCTTGGGGGAGGGAATGGAATGGATTGGAGAGAGGGGGAGGAGGAGGAGGAGGAAAGGAGGAAAGGAGGAGAGCGCAAACTCTTTCGCAAACGAGAAACTTTCCAAAAGTGCTGTCGTTTGAGTGAGTTGGAGTCCCGCTTGCGCAGCTCAACGGCGAACAGCGAGGAGGAGGGTGGGGTGTGGGTGTGGGGGGGGAATCTGACAGAGAGGCAGAGAGAGCGAGAGGGGTGGGGGAAGAGGAAAGATATTAAGCAAAGTGTCTGCCTACAACCTCTGACCCTCAAATTAATCTGCATACAGGAATGACAAGCATTTCAACTGAGTGAGTGAGTGAGTGAGAGAGAGAGAGAGAGGGGTTTTTTTTTGTTGCTCTGACTGCTGTCCCGGTCAGGTCCAGGGAGGCAATGCACGGTGCGGGGGAACGAGCCAAACCCAAAGGGAAGTAGTCAGACCCCCCGCCCGCCCCGCGCCCCCCTCTCCCTCTCCCTCGGAAGACGGCGAGACACAGAGAGGAAAGGTGGTTTGAATAACCCCCCGGCACTCGCTACACAGCGCCTTTCACCCCGACAGGACGTCCCAGAGCGCTCGACGGAAACGCGCCGTCAAGCGGGTCGGGCTGTGCGCCCGCGGGCGAGCGCGGCCGCCGACGGCGCAGTCCCGCAAACAGCCGTGGATTGAAAACGACCGATGTATTATCGTTTGGGGGGGGCGTCTTTTTTTTGGGGGGGGAGGGGTGGTGGGGGGGGGAAGGGGTTATCGTTAGGCGCGTGGAGTAAGGAAACTTGACCGAGGTCCGGCCCGCGCCGGGAATTGGACTCAGGTCTCTCGCTCTGACCACTGGGCTACAGGACTCCACCCAGAGGATGGCACATACACCCTGAGGGTAGCTCAGACCCTCAGGAAGCGACTTAGACACAGACACAGACACAGAGGGGGAGAGGGAGAGAGAGAGAGAGAAAGAGAGAGAGAGAGAAAGAGAGAGAGAAAGGCGCTGAGATGTCGGTGCGGAGTCTCTGGGAGAGACTTTGTCCCTCACAGACTTTCTCTGGTGGATTTTCAAGTACAATATAAAAGCCTCTCCCCACCCCCCCACCCCCCACCCCACCCCCTTCCCCCCCTCTCTCTCTCTCTCTCTCTCTCTCACTTTCTCTCTCTCCCCCTTCCTCCCTTTCTCACTCACTCTCTTCCCTCACTCTCTCTCTCTCTCCCTCCCTCCCTCACTCTCTCTCTCTCCCTCTCTCTCCCTCCCTCCCTCCCTCCCTCTCCCCCCTCTCCCCCCCCACTCTCCCCGGGTGTGAGGATGGGTCAGACTTCGATCTCCAGTCTCTCACAGCCCCCAAACGGTGAGTGCAAGTTTGCGGGGTTTTCGCATTCGTTCGGAAGTCTTTCTCTCGTGGTGTTTTGTCTGGGGGGGGGGGGGGATGGGGGGAGGGGATGGGGGTGTGTGGGGGGGATGGGGGTGTGGGGAGGGGGGGTGGGGGGGTGGGGGGGATTAGGGGGAGGGGGTGTGTGGGGGGGATGGGGGAGGGGGGATTGGGGGTGTGTGGGGAGGGGAGGGTGTGGGGGGGATGGGGGGATGGGGGGTGTGGGGGGGAGGGGATGGGGGGGTGTGGGGGGGAGGGTGTGGGGGGGATGGGGGTGTGGGGGGGAGGGGATGGGGGTGTGGGGGAGGGGAGGGTGTGGGGGGGGTGGGGGGATGGGGGGTGTGGGGAGGGGGGGTGTGGGGGGGGGGGGGGATGGGGGGTGTGGGGGGAGGGGATGGGGGTGTGGGGAGGGGAGGGTGTGGGGGGGATGGGGGGTGTGGGGGGGGGATGGGGGTGTGGGGGGGGAGGGTGTGGGGGGGAGGGGGATGGGGGGTGTGGGGGGGAGGGGATGGGAGGGTGTGGGGGGGGAGGGTGTGGGGGGGATGGGGTGGGGGGGATGGGGGGTGTGGGGAGGGGAGGGTGTGGGGGTTGTGCAGTGGATGGAGTTTGTGGTAAATCTTGCTGGAGGTTTGCAGGAATTTGCTCAGGGGTTTGGGGGGGAAAGAGTTGGGGGTTGATGCAAAGTGGGTGGGGGTTGGGGTGGGGGTTGGGGTGGGTCATGGGTATGTGTGGGGGGTGGGGGGTTGAGGTATGTATGTATGTGTGGGTGGGTGGGTGGGGTCTGCGAGGGTGCTTTGTGTGCAAAGGGGATGAAGCGTGTGTGTGTGTGTGTGTGTGCGTGTGCGTGTTTGGGGGTGTGGGGCGGGCTGGGGGTTTGTGGGGGGGGGGGGGTTTACGTGCTCCGAGACGCTGCCCCGTGTGAAGGGTGCGATATAAATACAAGTAGTTTGTTCTTGAAGAGTGCGATAGGGGTGTGTGCGCGTGCACATGTATGTATGTATGTATGTGTGCGTGTGTGTGTGTGTATGTATTGTGCGGAACTAAGGCGAGCCGTGGGTCAGGGATGTGTGTATTTGGTGTGTGTGTGTGTGTGTGTGTGAAGGAATAATAATAAGCCTTGCATTTGATATAGCGCCTTATTGGGTCGTTGAGACGTCTCAAAGGGCTTCGCCGAATATACCGTGAAGTGTAGTGACTGCATATTTTGTGGGCAAAACCCCGGCAGGCAATTGCGCACACTGCGTGAGGGGATGTGCGTGAGGGTGCGGAGGTATATGTGTGGGGGGGTGGGGGTGGGGGGGAGGGATGAGGAGGTTTGCGTGTATGTGGGGGAGGGGTGATGATGTGTGCATGTGTGTGTCTGCGTGGAGGAATAATAATAATCTTTGAATGAGTGGAGTGGGGGGGCGGGGGGGGGGGGGGATGCGTACGGGGATGCGTGTGTGGGTGAGGGCCGAGTGTGTGCGTGTGGAGTCAGGGGAGTAGGGATGTTTGCGCGTGTCCGCGTGGAGGATGAGGGTGAGGCGTGTGTGTTTTTGGCGGTGTGGTTGTGTATGTCCGCGTGGAGGGGATTGAGGCAGGGAGACTGGCGTGAAGTTTGTGCGTTGGGGAAGTTGTTTTGTTTTGTCTCGGTATGTCTCGTTTAAGTGTCCTTTTTCTGTCTTCCTTCCCATGTGTGGTTTCAGTACTCGTTTCTCGTTTAACTCTTCCTACTCGCCTCGGCCTCGAGCTCCTTTGCAAGCTGTTGGTGTTGTGGTGTGCGACGGGAAAGGGGAATATATCTTTCAGTAATCAATTCACGTGCCCTGTAATCATGTGTCAAGTCATGGAATCGTGTAGGGTATTGGTTAGAGCGCTCGCCTCGCAAGCGAGAGGACCTGGGTCCGATTCCCGGGTGGGGTAAAACCTTTGGCAAGTTTTGTTTCTCTACTGTTTACCTTATCAGTAAGTAAGAACCTGGTTGTTAGTCAATTGGCGGGTAATTTGGTCACTGAGTCCAGGACTGCTTGTGGGACACTGCTGTGCACAATTGACGGCCACGTTTTGCCCACGAAATGCACAATCGATCACTTTAGAATACATTCTATGAAGCACTTTTGAGACGTGTTAAGGCACTGTGTCAAATGCAAGGATTCTTACTATCGTCAGTTCATGTGTGATGCTTGTCAGTGAGTGGCTGTGGGGCGTTTGACGGGGTAGTTTGGGGAGTGGGAAGGGGGGAAACTGATTACACCTTAGCACTTCCAGCACAGAATTTTGAAGAATATTGAAGGACCATCAGCCTGGCGCAGTTGGTAACGCTCTCTCACCCCTTGGTCAGATGATTGTTGGGTTCAAGACCCACTTTGGGACTTTAAACTTGGGATGAAATGTTTAACCAGGGCTGCGCTCTGTTCGGGTGAACGTTAAGAGATCCCATGGCACAAGAAGGGAATTTCTCTCCCGATGCCCTGACCAGCAATCAACCAGATAAAATTGGTCACTTAGCTCAAGGCTGTTTGTGCTACATTGCTGTTGAGTTTGCCTACAAAATACCTTGTCCCTCCACTTTATGTAAATGCTATGAATTGGTGAAGTGCATTGAGATGTTCTGCTGACGCGAAAGGTGCTGCATCAGACACAAGGATTATTATTTTTTGTTATAAGAAGGAGAATTCTAGTTTGGGAGGGAAATAATCGTAACAAATAATCTTCGCATTTGATATAGCGCTTTATTGCGTCTCAATATTACACTGTAAAGTGGTTTGAATGTGTATTTTTGTGGGCGAAACGCGGCAGCAAATTGCGCACAGCAATTCCAGAAATTCCAGAAATGGACCTGAATGGAGAGGAAGAGTGGTGTGTGTGTGTGTGTGTGGTGGGGGGTCTTTGTGAAGCACATCGGGTAACCATTACTTTTTTCACGCGACCGAACACTCCCAATAACAAGCCGTGAATATCTGCGTGTGTGTTTTCTATTTGTTTTTCATTTTGATTTAAGTTTAGCGGAGAGGTGGAGGTGAAAGAGGCTAAGTTCTGAGAAATCTTATAAAGTTCTGCAGTGTATTGGTTAGCGCGCTCGCCTTGCAAATGAGAGGACCTGGGTTTGATTCCCGGTCAGAGTGAAATGTTAAGCAAGTTACTCCAACGCCTATGTTTTCCTAGCAATAAGTCAATTGGCGGATTGCTTTTCCGGGGGTAATAATCCATAAAAAAAAGTCACTCAATCCACAACTGTTTGTGGGACACCGCTGTGTGCAATTGGCTGCTGCGTTTTGCCTACAAGGTATACAGTCACTACACTTTACAGACGTGAAAAGGTGCTGTATCAAATGCAAAGATTATTATTGTTATCATTATTATTATAATAAAGTCATTGGCTATTGGCCTCGCAGATTAATTTGGGTTAGATGTAAAGAAGTAGTCTTATTCCTACAAAAAAAATCAGGTTAAGGAAACATTAACTAGTTAAAGGATGTTGTGGGGAACTCCCCAAGTTAAGCAGAAATGGACAAACCTTTTATAAAATATTGTTGAGTTGAGTGTCTCAGGGATTTGGGGGTTCGGGGAAGAGGATAAGAACATAAGAATTTGCTGGGCGAGAGCAGACCAAGGTCCACCTCGTTCTCCTTCCACCATCCTGGCAGTCGCTTGACATGTCATGTCCCAAACTATACATCCCGAGATATTAATTATTGTCTAACAGAAATCTATCTAATTTGTTCTTGAAACAAACAATATTTTCTGCTTCTATTGTCTTGTCTCCCCAGGGCGCCTGTTCCATAAGTTTACTACTTGCTCACGATTTGAGGAGGTGGAGAGCGCAGGGAATGGGATTAGAGCAGAGAGCCCCAGTTGGGGAACTGGCATCAGCACAGACACGATCAGAACAATTTTCAAACCTTTTATTGCATCGTTCGTTAACCTTTTCTGTTCCAGTGAAACAGTGCCAACGTTTCATGTCTCCCCCACATAACTTATTACCTCTCATCCCTGGATAGAAGTAGTATCAGACTGGCTCAGTTGGTAGCGCTCTCGCATCAGTCTGATCAGGTGGGTGTTAAAGATCCCATGGCACTATTTGCAAAGAGTAGGGCGTTTCTCTCCCCTGGTATCCTGAACCAACAATCCCCCCACAAATAAGATTGGTTTGGGGAGACGTTTGCTGTGTCCCAAGTTGATTACCCACAAATAGTCACTCCCTGCTGGTAATTACGAAGCTCTTTTTGACGTTTCGACATTATAGGTGTATCAAATTTTCACGTGGTTTTAAAATGGGATCTTTTAACGGCCACCAGAACAGGCGAACAGGACCTCAGTTTAATGTCTTATCCAAACGACGGCGGCAATGGCCCCCGAGCACTGTGTTGGAGTGTCAGCTTAGACTATGTGATTCCAAGCCCCAACATGGGGGCTTGAACCCACAACCGCCCGACTGCGAAGCGAGAGCGCTATCACTGAGCCGGGCTGACTGACGCGCGACTCTGAGTGGGACAGGCAGAGCGTGATGAGTCATTGCTGCTTTGGTAGTCACCTGAGCCAAAGGCTACTGTCAATTTGGGTAAAAGGGAACCATTTGCATGGTTTGCGCGGTTCGTGAGGGTGGTGATCCCACACACTGCTTCCTGGAATAGAGCTGCAGGTTAAAACATGATCCCAAATTTGCCTCGTCTTTATCTGTGAGACGCATTTTGTTTGGCTCAGTCGGGTTTGCCTTATTTTGCCCACAAAATACACTCAATTCACTGTACACGATATCCCGTGAAGCGCTTTGAGGCGTCTCAATGAAGTGATAAAGTGCTACATCAAATGCAAGTATTATTATTATGCTGGTCGCTTTGATACTCTGGACGAGAGTCTGAGGACAAGGCCATGTACCAGGACTCCTCTGTTTCAATGGGTTTATTTTTCCTAATGAGTGTCTGAGCAATGCCCAACCCTGCGGTCAGTGGGCAGTGTAAAATACTTTTGTTTTTTTTGTGAATGTGGAGAAAGAGTGGGGGAGGGAGGGTAGGTTTCCCTGAGCTGGTCTCACCATAGGATCGTTGTTCATGGCAGAACAGAGGAGGCACTGTACAGCTCCAGCCATATATATGTATGAGTGTTTATAAACCCCAATCTGGCTCCATGATTTAAAGTCTGTGTCTCTGTGTTGTGTGTGTCTGTGCGTGCCTGTGGCTGGGTATGAGTGCATTTGTGTGTGTGTGCGTGTGTGTAAATCTGTCTGTGGGTGCTCGTGTGTGTGCGTGTGTGTCTCTGACTGAGTATGAGTATGTGCGCGCATCTTCTGCCTGTGTGCGCGTAACGTGTGTGCACGCATCTGTCTGTGCATGTGTGTCTATGTCTCTTTGACTCTGTGCATCTATCTACGCGCATCTGTGTGTGTGGTGTGCGCACGTGCCTCTCTCGCTCCCAGGGGCGGATTAACACGCAAGCCTGCGGGGCCCGTTCCTCGGGGCCCCAACTAAGTAGCCCTGTTTGTGGGCGGGGTGGTGGGGGAGGGAGGTGGTTGTAGGCTCGCTGCAGGCAGGCTGGGCTCTCCACCCCCCAGCCCAGCGTATGGTGGTAAGGGAGCATGCGGCGTTTCTGTAGGAAACTGACAACGAGAGCGAGATGCAGAGCCTGGCCTGATCGAAGCCCCTGACCCGGCTCCTGGCCCCCTTGCCCCGTGCGGAGTGAGCCGGAACGTTCTTGGTGTCCAGGGCTCCAAGGAATCTCAATCCTGGCTCTGTCCGGTCCTGTCTCAGCCATTAATACCTCTCTTCCCCACTCCGATTTCCGCCGTTAGTTTATTTCTCTCTCTCTCTCTCTCTTTCTTTCTCCCTCTCTGTTGCTTCCTTCTCTCCGCTGTACCCCTCTATTCATTCCCTTGCACACGATGAAACCTGCTGCCTGCACAGAGCAGGGATTAACAGCCAGAGTTAGTGACAAGTCTGAGACGCGATGTTGCCAAACAAGCTTTTGAGCTCAGTTTCAGTCTGGGTGGGTGGGGGTGTTTTGGGGGGCGGAAGGGGAGAGAGAGGTTGTGGATGGAAGAAAGAGTCTGGGTGGGAGGGAGGATTTCCTGCTGTTTGCCCTAGAATACATATTTTGGATTCCTGGTGGCTCTGTCAGTAGTAAATGAATATGAATGTAGGGCCCATGGAATTAAGGGGAATATATTAGCGTGGATTGAAGAATGGCTAACGGGAAGAAAACAAAGAGTAGGGATAAACGGGTCCTTCTCAGATTGGCGGGATGTGACTAGTGGAGTGCCACAAGGATCAGTGCTCGGGCCTCAACTATTTACAGTCTACATCAACAATCTAGATGAGGACATCGAACTTAATATATCCAAATTCGCGGATGACACTAAACTAGGAGGGAGAGTAAACACCAAGGATGACATTAAAAAAAATGCAACGAGATAGAGATAGGTTAGGGGAGTGGGCAAATAGGCGGCAGATGAAGTATAATGTAGGGAAGTGTGAGGTCATCCACCTCGGTGGCAAAAACAGTAGAGCAGATTATTTTTTAGAAGGGGAGAGACTGGATAGTGTTAGCGTTCAAAGGGACTTGGGTGTCCTACATCAACCACAAGAAGTTAGCGATTAAGCAATTAGGAAGGCTAACGGTATGTTGGCATTTGTTTCAAAAGGGTTGGAATATAAGAGTAGGGAAGTCTTGCTGCAACTGTATAGGGCCCTGGTGAGACCACACCTAGAGTATGGTGTGCAGTTTTGGTTTCCTTATTTAAGAAAGGATGTACTCGCCTTGAAGGGGGTACACTGTAGATTCACTGGGTTGGTACCTGGGATGAGGGGGGTGAGTTATGATGATAAGTTGAGCAATTAAGGCCTATATTCTCTAGAATATAGAAGAATGAGAGGTGATCTTATAGAAACCTATATGACTATAAAGGGACACGACAGAATAGGTAGTGGGAGACTTTTTCCCCTGGTTGGAGAAACTATAACTGGGGTCACAGTCTTAAAATTAGGGGTAAGCCCTTTTGCACTGAGTTGAGGAAAAGCTTCTTCACTCAGAGGTTAGTGAATTTATGGAATTCTTTACCCCAAAGGGCTGTAGATGCTCAGTCCTTGAACGTATTCAAGACTGAGATTGATAGATTTCTTGTGGATTAAGGGATATGGGGATAAAGCGGACAGGTGGAGTTAGAATGGATCAGCCATATCTTATTGAATGGCGGGGCAGCTCGAGGGGCCGAATGGCCTACTCCTGCTCCTAATTCTTATGTTCTTATGTAGTGTGTGATCGGGAGTGATTGAGTGAATTTGCTACCTGAGTAAGCAATAATTGTGCAGTGAAACACACATAAGTCCGATCTATAAAATCATCTAATCGCCTAAGTCGTACATCTGCCCGAGTCCCTTTCAAGAGTTTATATTCTATGCGAGTTTGACATAACTCACACTTTGCATAATTCATGTTAAATGTGTGGTCCCAACTGATAGGACTTGTGTGAGGTTTACTGTACTTCCAAACCCACTCTTACCCTATGTCCGAGTATGTCTGCGAAGGTGACTGGATGATACAATAAGATGTGAACTCACAGTCTAAGCTAGTGCTCCATCGTAAGATAACCAGCACGGTATTATCAGAGGTGTCGTCCTTCAGGTGAAATGTTAAACCAAGCTCCCATCTGCCTGCTCAGGTGGTTGCCATTGATGTCCCTTTGTAAGTCTGGCTCAATTTGTAGCACTCCTACATCTAAGTCACAAAGTTAGCTTATGGGTTCTTTGAACTTGTAGCCTATCCTGATTAGCTGGGGGAGCGCAATATTGTCGGAAGTACTGTCCTTCAGATGAGATGTTAAACCGAGAACTCATCTGTCTGTTCCGGTAAATGTTAAGGATCCCATGGCACTACTCAAATAGAGAAGGAAGTTTCTTACTCCTGGTTTCCTGGCCAACAATCCCCAAATAAAATTGGTTATTCGCTCCACGGCTGTTTGTGGGACACTGTTGTGCACAATTGGCTGCCATTTTACGCCCACAAAACATAGTCAAAAACACTTTACAGTATGTCCTGTAAAGCACTTTGAGACATCTCAGCAAAGCAATAAGGTGCTATATCAAATACAAGGATTATTATTATCATTATCATCGCTAGTTCAAATCCTACACCCTGCACCAAAACATCCTCTTCCATCTCTGGAACCTTGCCTGCCTACAATAACATTAATAGTAACAATAATAATAATATTTGCATTTTGTATAATAATAATTATTATCCTTACACTTGTGTGTCAGCGTGACACATGGTAGCACTCTGCCTTGGAGTCTGGAGGTTGTGGGTTCAAGCCCCACATCAGGAATCACATCGTCTAAGTTGACGCTCCAATGCAGTTCTGGGGGACCGGTTGCATTGTCGCGGGTGCCGTCCTTCGGTTAAACCGAGGTCCCATCTGCCTGTTCAGGTGCTCTTTAAAGATCCCATGACATTATTCAAAAAGAGAAGACAGTTTCTCTCCCCTGGTGTCCTGGCCAACGAACACTTTACAGTAAAAAAAATTATGTGGAGCCCTCTGACAGCAATGGTGCTGTATGAATTGTAACCATTGTTATATTAATGCTTTCACCCACAAAACACTGTCACTGCACTTTACTGTAAATCCAATTAAATGCTTTGAGAGATCCTCCTGCCTAAGGTTTTGCCCCGCTCGGGAATCAAACCCAGTTCCTCTCGCTTGTAAGATGAGCGCACTTACCGCTACATTACAGGATTCCGAATGCTTTGCATTTCGATGCCAATGACATTCGATTGGATTCAAGAGCAGGGAAAATATTGACCACGAATACAACTTTAGAGGAGTTGTGGGATATTTTGCGGGGATTCAGCACTTTCGTTTTGAAGCGGAAATCAATGCAATGGTTATGGATTTCATAAGGCATCGATGCCTAAATTATGATGTGCAATAATTCATAATTCCATTTGCTGCATATCATGTCGAAAAATTGCATCGCAGGCAATTGCTGTCAAGTGTAGGTACTGTCCATTTGTTGGCAAGAGATCCATGAAATAATTCCCAAACATCTAATCCAGCAAGTAATTGGAAATGATTAACCCACTGCTCTCGTTCCTTCACCCCCACTCGGCTTGGACACCAATCTTATTTCCGTGAAGAGACGGAGACGTTGAGGCCAAAGGATGCAAGATATCCGTTACAGTACTTTGTTGCATTGCAGAGGGAGCTTCACTGTGTGGTGTGTAACATGGGAGTGCTGGATGGGCAGTATAGAGAGAGCCTTACTCTGTGTCTAATATGTTCTGTTCCCGATCTGGCAGTGCTGATGGGAAATTAGTAAAATCCAGATAACATCTAGTTCGGTAATGCGTCGCAAGGTCAATGTGATAACTGACGGGGATGAGCAGATATTTCATGGAACAGGATACTTCCTATATTGCTGGCGCTGTAAAATTGTCAGGAAATGGGCTGGGCTAGGAAAGGAAATGTGATGAGGTCACTTAGAATTTCCTTGATTTTTCTTTGAGAAATGGAGAGCAATTTAGCAACGGTTTTCGTTTGTGACGCAGTTGAGAGAAGGGAACAGGAGGCTCGCAGTTCAGCTGTTGTGTGTGGCCAGAGTTCTGGAGCTCTCTACTCTAATCCCATCCCCCTGCAGTCTCCCCATCGAGTCTGAGCTGGTGCTCGTTTCCCCCACTGGCGTTCTCATGTGCCTCAGGTGGCACTTTCTTAAAGACCTCCTGGAAATCCAAATGCATTATATCCACTGCATTCGCTTGTCCCCTGTGGAGGTAGTGTAGTGGTTAGAGCCCTCGCCCCACAACGAGAGGACCTGGGTTCGATTCCCAGGCAGGGCAAATCCATAGGCAAGTTTCCTTACTCCACATGTCTGCTTACCTAGCGGTAAGTAGGAACTCACTTGTTAGTCGATTGACGGATCAATTTCCGTGGGTAATAATCCCACAAATGCAAGGATTATTATTATTAAATGCATATACTAGAACTTCAGCTATTTGCTACCTAGTTTCTCTTGGGAATAAAGAATAATGATTTGGTCACCTAATCCACGACTGCTCGTGGGCCATTGCTGTGGGCTATTGGTTGCCACGTTTCACCCACAAAATATACAGTCAATTGACTTCACAGTATATTCTGTGAAGCGCTTTGAGACAGCTCAAAGACGTGATCAAACACAAGGATTATTATCACTTATTGGATGACGTGTCGTTGAGATGTCTCAAAGCGCTACACAGGAGTAAAGCGGAGTGACTGCATTTTGTGGGCAAAGTGTTATTGTAACTTGCTATCTGACCAATAAAAGTAAAACTGCAATCATATTTTCCTTTTTCTCCTTTCCACCCTTGAATGTGAGGCAGGGGGAGGGGGAAGCTCCAATTATTCACGACTTTCCACTTAATTGTAAAGTTCTCCTCTCTGGTATCATTGTTAGTGAATCTCCAATGTGCCCTCAATAACTGTAGTGTCTATTTATGTTGTGTGATGTGAAATTGCGCGTAGGATTCAAAGTTGTTTGATGGTAAATTTGTATTTTTTTATTAAAAAAGATTGCCTCATCACATGAAAGTGCTTCACAGAAATAACTATTTGTAGGCGAACACAGCAACCAATTTGTGCACCGCAATGTCCTGCAAACAGCCAATAAGTAAAGGAACAATTTTATTTAGGGGATTGTTAGCCAGGACACTGACAGAGAGAAATTCCCTTCTCTTTCTTGAATATTAATAAAAATAATAATCCTTATTATCACTCACCTTGTCACATATCGAGACATCTCGAAGCACTTCACAGAATATACTGGAAAGTGATTGTATAACTTGTGGGTGAACAGTCAAATTGCACACAGCAATGTCCCACAAATAGATGTTGGCCAGGACACTGGGGGAGAGAACTCTTTCCCTACTCTTTTCAAATTGTCCTTTGGGATCTTTAACATCCACCTGAACAGGCAGACAGTACTTTGGTTTAACATCTCATCTGAAGGATGGCACCTCTTACAATGCAACACCCCCCAGCACTGCATTGGAGTGTCAGCTTAGACTATGCGATTCCAAATCCCGGTCTTGGAGCTCAAACCCACAACCATCTGAGGCGAGAGCGCTACTGACTAGCGGTGTTCCTAAATGCATTCTTTAAATCAGGAATGGAATGTGTTGGGGACAATTTAACCCAGCGTTTCTTTCCTCTCCCTTTTAGTATAAAACCTTACATTGTCGGCTTGTTCTCTGATGATCGGGGTAGCTTGCAGACCCACTTTTTTTCAGAGCCCCTCGTAGGTCCGTGGAGATATCGCTCTACCACTCAGCCACTACACCCTGAAACTCTGGAACACTCTTCCTCGATCCCTCCTCATTGTGCCCTCCTTCCCCATCTTCAGATCGCACCTGAAGACCTTCCTCTTCACAGAAATAGCTATTTGTAGATGAGCACAGCAACCAATTTATGCACAGTTTATGGTTGTCTCCCTCCCTCCAGCTCAGTATCGTGCTCCACCACTATCAAGTAATCTGGGACTCTACCCTGCATGAGGGGCTATATATCAATGCAAGTTGTTGTTTCTGTGCTTCCCCTGGAAGGAGGGCCTCTCCTTTTCTCTTTCCTTCTCTTTCTTTTTTTCCCTTCTTTCTCTTCCTCTTTTTTTCACTCACTCGCCCTCCCTCCCCATGTCCACTCCGAAAAGACTGCCCTTGAGGAACTCTCATGAAATGTGCTGCACAGGATTCAAGGCAGCTGTGACCTCTGGGTTTGGGTGATATCTGATCCTTGTTAACTCCTGGAGGGGGAGGGGAGATTTAGTCGTGCCCGGGGAGGTATTAAGCTCCAGTTTATACAGCACTGACAATGTCCCAGTATTGTCGTGGTGATTGTTTCACAAGTGTCTTAATCCCACCCTTGACCCTGGATATCCCAGCAAAGCCAGGGCAAAACCAGCCCCTTCTCTGGGAAGATCTAACTTGCCAAAGTTTTAGGTAATCCTCCTTTTGGGGGTTTGAGGGGGGTAAGCAGGGCTTCCTTGGAGCTGAATTGGCTCCAAGGTGACATGTTTGGCAATGGAATATGGTAATCGAGCCAGCCCTCTGTGGTTGGTAACTTTTTTTTTAATGTTTTTGGTTGGCCGGTGTATGACGTGCGGAAACCCATCACCACGTTTAAGAGTGTCCAAACCAAACTGAGAATCCACGCATCCATCAGGGATGACTCCCCGCCCCCACTGACTGCTCTGACCTTCCAGGTCCAGCCGATGAACCGAGCCGGGCTGTGCTGTCATCAGCAGTGCCCTGGCATACTGCGGACCCGCCTGGCTCAGGAACCAAACTAGAGACCATCACAGAAAGTGGGCTCGATTCTGACATTCCTTTAATTATATTTTTATCATTGCAAGCCAATACCTTAACGAGTAGGTTGGCTTAGCTGGATAAGCAGAGGGTGCCTCACTAGCAAGAGCTTTCAATGGCAAACTATGCTGCTTAAGATTGCCTTCCTGGAGTCCTGTAGAATATTGCTTAGAGACTTACCTCGCAAGCAAGAGGACCTGGGAGTAATAATCGCTTCAAAAATAAACAATAATAATTTGCTCACTCAAACCACGGCTGTTTGTGGGACGCTGCTGTGTGCAATTGGCTGCCGCGTTTCGCCCACAAAATACGCAGTCGATTCACTTTACAGTATATTCTGCGAAGCGCTTTGAGACGTCTCAATGACGTGATGATGTGCTATGTCAAATGCAAGTATTATTGCTTTTAAGGAACACCGCAAATTTTAACCCTGTCTTCCGTACCCTCTAATGAATCTACAAACTGCCGAATAATGCAAGTTTAAAATGACCACTGAGTAAGAGTACAGGAGCAAGGCTTTGTATAAGCTGCTTCTTGTATTACAGTAATAGTAATAATAATGCTTGCATTTATCACGTCTTCAAGACGTCTCAAAGTGCTTCACAGAATAAACTGTAAAGTGAATTGGCTGTATATTTTGTGGGCAAAAAGCAGCAGCCAATTGCGCACAGCAGTGTCCCACAAACAGTCGTGGATTGAGTGACCAAATTATTTTTTTTGAAGGAATTATTACCGCCGGAAAAGCTAGCTGCCAATCGACTAACAACCAGACTCCTACTTACTGCTAACGTTTCTCCCTGCTGGGAATCCAACCCAGGACCTCTCGCTTGTGAAGCTGGTGCCCTAACCACTAAGCTACAGGATTCCATAAGCTGCTTCTCGTATAAGCTGCCTGTGGTATAAACAGCCTCTACTGTTAGTTCTCCTCGGGTAACCTGTCCCAGTGACTTGGTTGCCTGAGGACATCACTGGTCGGTTGTAACAAGATTACACGCTCACATCTGCTCTGTAAACTTACCACAAGAGCTGACAGACAGACCCTGTTGTACACCAAAAAAAAAACTCCAAACTCATCAATTACATTTATGGGCATTAAACAGTCTCAGTTGTACATTCATTTATTTACATTTATATACTGTAGCTCCTTATTTGTCTGGAGCAAGTTTTATTTTTAATTTACTCCCAAGCCTGGGGGCGAGGATTCCTCCTGCTCGGCTCCTGTTAATATAATAAGGATACTAATCCTTGCATTTGATCACGTCTTCGAGATGTCTCAAGGAGCTTCACAGAATATATTGTAAAGTGGATTGACTGTGGGAGAAACGCGTACAGCAGTGTCCCACAAATAGTAATGGATTCAGTAACCGTCCAAATCAAAAGCCCTAAAGGGTAGTGTGGTTCTAGCTGAACGAGCAGCGGGGAAGCTTGCCAGACAGCGGCAAGCTCTGTGGCTTTTAGCTGGTTAGACTCTAAACATTTATCCCCATCTGACGCCCTCTGCCTCCCACCGCCAAGCCTTAGCTCTTGCCAACCTGTGCCTAATCCACTCGGGAATTAGGTAAGCCGGATGTGTCTCTCCAGGGAGAGAGTGCACATTCCATAAGCGAAACAGAGCAATTTTCATGTGTAGATGACATTCTGTGGTGTTATTTGGAAAGTGAAGTTGTTTTCAAAGGGCGTGGGGGGAGTTGTGCTTATCTGGGTCTCGCTGGGTAGGGATCCGGAGCAAGGATTCCTGGCGGAATTTCTCTCAATTTATGCACAGTAACGGCCCACAGACAGCCATGGAGTAAGTGACTGATTTTGTTTTGGGGGATTGTTGGCCAGGACACGGGGGGGGGGGGCGGGGGGGGGAGAGAACAACAACTTGCATTTATTTATATAGCGCCCTTCGCAGGTTAGCATCTCAGAGCGCATCGCAGTCACCGTAAGCACGATCAAAAAAGGAAGGTCTTTAGGCAGGATTTGAAGGTGGGGAGGGAGGCAGTAAGGCAGAGGCACCGAGGGAGAGAGTTCCGGGGAAACTACCTTCTGTTTTTGAATACTGTTATGGCATCTTTAACACCACCTGAACAGGCAGACGGGACCTCGGTTTAATGTCTCTTCCGAAGGCCGACACCTCCGACAATGCACATTAAGTTCATCCAAGCTCTGTCTGAGAGGTGAGAGTGCAAGCGTCGGAGCTATGCCCCCTGCCAGGAATTGATGAACCTAGGGGGAAGCTTGTTAGTAGGAAAATGTTAATCAGTTAGTAAAATGCATGTGTGTATTGGATAGTAGGAAAATGTGTGTGTGCACGCAAAGGTCTATTTAGAGGAGAATTAGATAATCACGTGAGGAGGCAGAGTATTAGAGAGTATGGGATAGGAGCCAGGAATTGGGATTAGGATGGATGGCTTCATTGAAGGAGCAAACACAGATATTAATGCAATGTCTTGAATGGCCCGTTGCAGTTTAGCATTGTTGTCGATCTGCGTTGGGTGAAAAATGGTTAATGCGCATTCTAAACAGCCTATATCAGGCTCTGCAAATATTTGTGTTACTCCCAATTAAACTCTGGCCTTGAGACATCTCCTCTTGATTTAATCTTTCCTTTTTTTTCTCTCTCTCTCTCTCTCACACTCGCTTCTGAATTTTGGTCTTTGATGTTTAATGTATGAGGGGCTTGTTTTTTTCCTCCATCTTCTGATCAAACCTGTGACCAGTGGATAATAGCAGTAGTTATAATAAAAATAATAATCCTTGCATTTGATATAGTGCCTTTCACATCATTTGACATTCTGAAGACTCAAAGCTCTTCAAAGATTTTACTATGTGACTAATTAATGATGATAATCCTTACATTTTTGTAGTTTCTTTTACGTCAGGAGGACGTCCCAAAGTGCTTTGCGTAAATATACTGTAAAGTTTAGTGATTGTATTTTGTGAGTAAATGCGGGAGCCAATTTGCACACAGCAAATGTCCCACAAACAGCCTTGAAGTGACTGACCGATTTTTATCGGGAGTTTGTTGGCCAGGACACCGGGAGAGAAAAACTCCCTTCCCTTTTCAGATAGAGCAAATGCTATGAATTTGGTAGGCAGCTGAACCACAAAGAGACATTGTTTGCAGGAACTTTTTTGTGTGGACTGGCAGGGGATGGAGAATCTTTATGGGTGGGCTGGGGGACGAGACACACGTGTGTGTGTGTGTGTGTGTGTGTCCTGGCTAACAATTGCAAATATAAAATTGGTCACTCACTCTGTGGCTGTTTGCGGGACTTTGCTGTGCGCAAACTGGCTGCTGTATTTTGCACTAAACGCTGTGAAGCGCTTTGAGACGTTTCGCCAACGCTGTACCAAAAGCGAGAATTGTTACTGTATTTATTATAACGTGAAAACCGGTGCCACCGACACTTGCCTGCAAAGTCACTACACCCGATGGCATTTGCACGTTGAAGTGCTTTGAGACATCTCATGTTTAATCAAGCGCTCCGAGACATTACCCTGTGGGATGGGCGCTATATAAATCCAAGTTGTTGTTGTTGCTGTTGGTGGGTGGGGGGCGGAAAGGGAGAAGGTGCCCTGAAAATTCCAGCAGGTTTTTGTCTCCCACTGTCCTGATACCCGGTTGACCACAAACAAAATCCCGGAGCTGTGACGTAGCTTGTGATTTATTTCTCTCGTCTTGCTTTGTGTTTTTGGTTTGCAGTTGACGTTCTAGAAAAGCCCTGTGTCACGGGCTCGGAAGTGCCGCCTCCCAGATCGGAGACTCCGCCGCTGAAACGGAAAAGCAAACTGGCGTCCATCGGCAAGATCTTCAAACCCTGGAAGTGGAGGAAGAAGAAAGCCAGCGAGCAGTTCCGGGAGACGTCCGTGTGTGAGTACCCAGGTGCCAGTGTCGACAGCAACAACGGATTACACTTGTATAGCGCCCTTCACGTCGGAAAGCCGTCCCAGGGCGCTGGATAATCAGGTGTTTTTAGACACGAGCTGGGGTCAGGAGGGGTGGAGGGCAGGGCGGTTGGGAGGATGGCCGAAGCGGAAGGTCTTTAAACGTGACTTGAAGGAGGCAAGCGAGGGGGTGAGGCCGAGTAATTGTGGGATAGAGTTCCAGAGTGTGGGGGCAGAGATGCTGAATGCCCGACCACCAATGGTGGGGCGGGAAGTGTGGGTGACATGAAGCAGGGCGGTGTCTGCTGAGCAGGGGATGCAGGCAGGCTGATATGCAGTTAAGAGGTTGCAGCGGTAGGGGGGAGCAAGACCGTGGAGGGCTTTGAGCAACAAACAGCAAATTAAGTTTGTATAGTTGCCTTTCACGTCGGTAACACGTCCCAAGGCTGCATGTTGTTGGGTAGCACACTCGCCTCTGGGTCAGAAGGAAGTGAAGTCCTGTAGCGTAGTAGTTAGAGCACTTGCCTTGCAAGTGAGTAGACCTGGGCTGGATTCCTGGCAGGACAACAACAACAAAATTCCATGTGTATAGCGCCTTTCATGTTGGGAGGGCGTCCCAAGGCGCTGGATAGTCAGTGTTTCGAACCCAAGCTGGGGATCGGGATTGGAGAGGGTGGAGGATGGTGGGGGGAAAGCAGGGTGAGCGAAGGCACAGTCGAAGAGGAGGGTCTTGAGATGAGTCTTGAAGGAGGCAAGAGAGGGGGCAAGGTGGAGGGACTGCGGGATGGAGTTCCAGAGGGTGGAGGCAGAGTGGATGAAGGCCCACCTGCCAATGGTGGGGTGGGCGAAGCGGGTGACATAAAGCAGGCTGGAGCCTGCTAAGCAGAGGGACTGGGCAGGTTGGTAGGGGTTTAGGAGGTCACTAAGGGGGAAGCAAGACCATGGAGAGCTTTGAAGGTGAGGACCAGGATCTGGAACTGTATCCTCTGCGTGATGGGAAGCCAGTGGAGTCGGGCAAGGATGGGGGTGATAGGGTCACAGAACCTGGTGCGGGAGGGGACATGATCTGGATGATCTGCAGCCTATGGAGGGAGGATTGGGTGAGGCTGACGAGCAGGGAATTTGCATAGTCAAGCCTGGAAGTTATAAATGCGTGTCTGAGGACAAAACCTTGGGCAAGTTTCCTCACTCCGCACACCTCTGTTTACCTAACAGTAAGTAGGAACCTGTTTGTTAGTCGATAGGCAGATCGCTTTCCGGGGGTAATAATCCCTCAAAACAAAGTAAATAAATGTGATCACTCAATCCACGACTGTTTATGGGACACTGTTGTGCACAATTGGCTGTCTCGTTTTGTCCACAAAATACACAGTCAATCCACTTTACAAAGATGACACCTTAAACATGAGGTTCCGTCTGCCTGTTCTGGTGGATGTTAAAGATCCCATGGCATTATTTAAAAAGAGAAGGGAGTTTTTCTCTCTCCCCGTGTCCTGGCCAACAATCCCCCAAACAAAATTTGGCCATTCACTCCATGGCTGTTTGTGGGACGCAGCTGTGTGCAAATTGGCTGGTGCGTTCATCCACACAAAAAACAGTCACACCAATTTACAATATATGATGATGATAATAATAATAATAATAATAATAATAATAATCCTTGCATTGTTATAGTATCTTATCACGTAGTTGAGACGCACTTCAAGGAATATATTATAAAGTGGATTGACTGTGTACTGTGTGGGCGAAACATGGCAGCCAGTTGCATGCAGCAGTGTGTCCCACCAACACTCGTGGGATGCAGTGATCACAGTTATTTATTTAGTTGTGAGGGATTTATTGCTACCAGAAAACGATCTGCCAATTGACTAGCAGCCAGTTTCCTACTTACTGCTAGGTAAACAGAAGTGTGTAGAGTAAGGAAACTTGCCTGAATTTTGCTCCCCCACAAACAGTGTCTCACAAACAGCCATGTAGTGAGTGACCACATTTTTTTTTAATATCCTGTGAAGCAATTTGAGACGTCCTCCTGATGCGAAAGCTGTTGCATCAAACGTAACTGGTGTTATGATTGCTGGACCGACCGGCCAGTGGCTTGGTGACTCAGATGAGCTCCAGCGTTGACGGAGATCCCCAGTGGGGTTTGAATGGGTCAGAACGCTGCCCTTTTTACCTCTTCAAAGAGAGAGGAGTTTCTTCTGGGGCCTCTGATAATGCAACGTTTTCAGGGCTATGGGGAGAGCGCGGAGAATGGGATTGATTTGGTTAGCTCTTTTCAAAGAGCCGGCACAGACATGACAGGCCGAATGGCCTCCTTCTGCGCTGTATAATTCTATGATACTCTGAACGTTGATTGGTCCTGCACTGCACTGGAGTGTCAGCCTGAACTATTGTCATTACCTCATGGAACCCGTGTGTTAAGAGCTGCCCTCAATGTATATCATTTATTAAAGCAAAAAATACACAGCCAATAAATTTTACAGTAAATCCCATGAAGCGCTTTGAGACATCTCGAAGACATGATAAGGCACTATATCAAATGCAAGGAATATTATTAGAAGAATTTTCGGCCAGGAAAAATTTGTGCCTGAGCGGAACTCTGTTCATGAACCCCAAAATATATTCTTCATTTCACTTCCTGAAATTGTATGGATAAAGTTTGCACTCGTAAACTGAAAGCGGTTTTCTTCCACCATGATCACAAATAACCCTCTTCCCCAAAGTGTTTCCTTCCTCTTTGAAAGACTGAGAGGTCACCCTGATTAACCCATCATCTTGACTCTCGTTCACCTCAGATTCAGTGGTGAATGTGTTCAGTTCGTTCCAGCTGGTGGGTCGAGCTCGGAGTTGCCTTGCTCCCTTCGGACTGTTTTTGCAAATTTGCTTTGGTCGATAACCAGAGGACACAGGTTTAAGATAATTGGCAAAAGAACCAGAACAACAGCTTGAACTTATATAGTGCCATCCAGCAGGTTGTCATGATCTGAAATGCACTGCCTGAAAGCGAGTTGGAAGCAGATTCGCTAATAGCTTTGAAAAAGGAATTGGATATGTATTTGAAAAGGAAAATTTTGCAGGACTATGGGGTAAGAGTGGGGGAGTGGGATTAATTGGTAGCTCTTTCAAAGAGCCGGCAAAGGCATGATGGGCTGAATGGCCTCCTTTTGTGCTGTAGGATTCTATGATTCTAATCCTAAGCAATTTACGCTTGTACAGTGCCTTGGGAGGACGTCTCAAAGCACTTCACATGATTCACTGTAAAGTGCACTAACCGTGTACTTTGTGAGGGAATCTGGCAGCCAATTTGTGCACAGTGACCATTCCCCCCCCCCGCAAACAGCCATGGAGCGAATGAACAATTTTATTTGGGGGATCAATGGCCAGGACACTGGGAGGAACTTTTCTCCACAGGGAGAAACACTCAATAATGTTATAAGGCACTATATCAAATGCAAGGAATATTATTAATAATGCCATAGGAACCAGAACAACAACTTGAACTTATATAGTTATAATAATGCCTTTAATGTCCACCTGAACAGACAGGACCTTGATTTAACATCTCATCCGAAGGACGGCGCCTCTGACAATGCAGCGCTCCCCTCAGCACTGTATTGGGAGTGTCAGCCTCGACTGGGTGAGCTCAAAGTCCACGTGTGGGGTCTGGGTACACAGAGTGCCACCAACTGAGCCAAGCTGTGATGCTTATACTAATAATCCTCACTTTTGATACAGCGCCTTATCGCGTCATTGAGACGTCTCAAAGTACTTCACTGCTGTACCCATAAGAAGGGAAGAGATACCTCATCCTGCAAATATGCGCGTGAGTAAGGAGGGAGGCGTGTGGGACATGAGATGAGCGCGTGGAATAGTCTACCAGCAAACGTGGTGAAACAAGAGGCAACATGATTTCAAAAGGGCACCAGACAAATTCTCAGCAACTAAAAGGATTCAGAGTTACTGTATGAGGTTTCGAGATGGACACTGTGCAAATCGTGTGGGACAGTGGATGGGTAGACACATGGCACCTCTTTGTACTCCTGCCTGAAATTGTTACCGTACCACTAGACTAACTGTATTGCTTTGTTACGGTGTCAGTACTTTAGTGTGTTCTCAACGGGTTACAGTATTATTAGATTAAGAGGTTCTTTCGGATGTTACTGGGAATAAGATATTTTTACGTTCTGAGGAGTAACTAACTGAGTTATAAGGCTTTTTGTTGAGATTAGAGCTAACAGGATTGGAGGTCGTTGCTAAAAGTCATGATCGTGTTAATACTAATCTAGAGTAACAGTCGCAGGTCAGCGAGTCATTAATGAGAGGGCACAAAATTGAGGTAATCATAAAATGGGGAGATGAGAGAGAGAGAAAAAAGGGGTTGAATAAAAGGGCAAGAGAGAGAAAGATGTTTTGGTCAGATGGGTGTCTGACACATATGGACATTGTGTTTGAGTATCCAAACCAGACTGTGCGTGAGAGAGAAGTAAAATCTTTATAAGAAGGTAGTTGACACATGGAATTCTCTACCATCAACTTGTTGAAGCAGTCTGTAAATTCTTTTGAAAAGGGAATTAGATAGACCCTCGAGACAGAGAATATACAGGTGCAATAATATTATTATTATGAGTGGTTTGGATTAGATTAGGCAATTCGGGGAGAAAATGCAGCGTAAAGGAAACGTACGGAGTTGTCAGAGATGCCGTCCTTCAGATAAAAAAAAGGTTAAACCAAGTCTGTACCTGAACAGGTACATGTTAAGGATCCCTCAACACTATTAATAATAATAATAATAATAATAATCCTTGCATTTGATATAGCGCTTTTCACGTCGGGAGGACGTCCCAAAGCGCTTCACAGAACACACTGTAAAGTGAATTGACTGTATATTTGTGGGCGAACGCGGCAGCCAATGGCGCACAGCAATGTCCCACAAACAGTCTTAGATTGAAAATGACCAATTTATTATTGTTTTTGGTTTTGGAGGGATTATTATTAGGCTCTGTGTGGAGTAAGGAAACTTGCCCAAGGTTTCGCCCTCTGCCTGGAATTGAACTCAGGTCTCTCACTTGCAAAGCGAGTGCTCTAACCACTGAGCTACAGGACTCCTTTGGAAAAGAAAAGGTAGTTTCTCTCTCCCGGTGTCCCAGCAGACAATCCCCAGAGTAAAATCAGTCACTCACTCCACGACTGTTTGTGGGACACCGCTTTGTGCAATTGGCTGCTGCATTTCGCCCACAAAATACACAGTCTCTCCACTTCACACTACATCCTATGAAGAGTTTTCAGACATCTCAATGACGTGATAAAGTGCTATAACAAATGCAAGGATTATTATTATATTAAAGGGCGTATGGGGATAATGCGGGGCAGTAGGGTTGAACGGACAGGTTATGCTGAGATCAGTTGCAGACTTGACGGGCTATAAATTTTTTTCTTGCAACACCCGCAAATGTTTCCTCGCATTAGCTTTGATACAAACGGATTTCCTCACTTACTATTGTGCTCAGACAGTTACTCATGATCGGTTATCGGTTTGAGCAAAGCACCACAACCACCTCTCTCCTCCCCACTCCAGAATAAATCCGGTTTCCTGATCTAGGCTGCGGCAATCCTGTACTTCACTCAAAATAGGAATACAAACATCAGGTTATGAAGTTGGTTTCCTCTAATTTAATTTTAACTCCAAGCTGCCAAGGGCTGTTGATTGTGGTAGTGGTTTGTGTGTTACTGTGGTTAGAGCACGCATCGTCCAAGCAAGAGGACCTGAGTTCGATTCCAGGGCAGGGCAACACGTTAGGCAAGTTTCCTCGCTCCACATTGCCTCCGTCTGTCTGACATCAAGTCCTGGATGAGAGCCAACTTTCTACAGCTGAATGTCAGCAAGGCTGAGACGCTCCTATTCGGCTCGTGCCAGTACCTCAGGCACTGGCAACATCAGCATCCACACTTGCACACTCCACCTCACCAAGCCAGGCAGGAACCTGGGCATCTTGTTTGACCCTCAACTGCCCTTTCTCCCCCACATCCGTGCCTTGACCTGCTCTGGCTTCCCCACCTCTGCAATATTGCTCGGCTCCGCCACTGCCTCACCCCTCAGGCTGCCAAAACCTTCACATACTCATTCGTCATCTCAAGGCTCAACTATGGAAACTCCCACCTTGTCGGCCTCCCCAACTCTTCGCTCCACAAGCTGCAGATCATCCAGAACGCTACAGCTCATGTCCTATCCTGCACAAGGCTCCATGACCCTATCACCCCCACCCTTGCCCGGCTCCACTGGCTCGCCATCCCTCAGAGAATAGAATTCAAAATTCTCGTCCTCACTTCCAAGGCCATCCACAGCCTTGCCCTCTCCTACATCTCTGACCTGCTGACCCCCCTATCAACCTGTCCATTCCCTCCATTCAGCAGCCTCTGGCCTGCTCCATGTCTCCCGTTCGATGTGCCCACCCTTTGGAACTCCATTTCACAATCCCTTCGCTTCGCTCCCTCTCTTGCCTTCGTCAAGGCATGACTGAAGACCCTCCTTTTCGACTGTGCCTTCAGCTGCCCTCCTACCCCCTCTGCCCTCCCTCATCCCAACCCTGCCCTCCCACGCTTGGGTCCTGATCCCTGACTGTTCAGCACCTTGGGACATCCTCCTGATGTAAAATTTGCTTTACAAATGTAATTTTGCTGCTGTTGTTTGCCTAGCAGTGAGCAGTAACCTGGTTGCCTGTCGATTGTTAGATTGCTTTCCGGGAGTAATAATCCTTTCAAATAAATAAATAATTTGGTCACTCACACCATGACTATTTGTGGGACACTGGCTGCCACGTTTTTGCTCACAAAATATAAAGTAAATTCACTTTACAGTATAGTCTGTGAGATGTCTCGAAGACCTGATAAGGCACTATATCAAATGCAAGGATTATTACTATGACTGGGGAAAGCATTCAATGTCAAGCGATGCCAGAATCTCAGGAGCTGGCTAAAGGAGTGATATATATATATATACACATAAACACACACATACACTAGCTGTAACTGTTGCAGTTTCGCTTGCAACCAAAAGATCTAATATGGAATGTAGATTGACACACAGACGGACGTTTTATCTTTACCTATATTCATCTGGGAGGGCTCGTGTGGGAGGACTCATTTTGGCCGCGCTGTTCTTTGAGTGGGCAACTCATTTTGCTGGACTATTGCAATCCTTTCAGCATTGAAGTGCAGCCGCGCTGTTCTTTGTTCTTCAGTTTCATTTAATGGGCCTTCTCTCTTTTGTCTCGCTGTGTTTCTTATCCTTGAAAGGTTTGATTTTCACTTAGGCATCTTTATACTGATAAATATAACTGTATAATTTATAATCACTGGGATGTCCTCCCGATGTGAAAGGCACTTTAAAAATGTAATGTTGTTATTGTTGCCGTGGTTTAGCTTTGTCTGCGTTCTTTATTTTGTTCCTGCTGTCGCTTGGCTATGTGACGCAGGAAGCCACTTTGGCTCGGGGGCCACCATGTGTAACTGCAGCGAAAAGCGCAAAACTGAAATACATTTTAGGTCATAACTCGTGAACAATAGGAGATACCTGAAACCAAATATGCCCGTGTCACTCCCAGTTGCAAGACCTTTCCTTTGAGGTATAATCATGTCTCTATGTCAATTGGTTATTGAGATCCTTCTTGCAGCCCAAACAGATATTGCCGTTTTATCAGTATAGATTATAATATATTAATGATGTGATCATGCTCTATATCAAATGCAAGGATTATTATTATTATGTTGGTGTGTCAGCCTGGCTCATTCGGTGGCACTCTCACCTCAGAGTCGGAAGGTTGCGGGTTCAAGCTGTGTTGTCTGTATTGTCTGAGGTGCCATCCTTCAGATGAGACATTAAACCAAGGTCCCTTCTACCTGTTCAGGTGGATGTTAAAGATCCCACGGCGCTTTTCGAAAAGAGAATGGAGTTTCTCTCTCCCAGTGTCCTGGCTGACAAATAAATTTGGTCATTCACTTCATAGTGGAGTCCTGGGGCTCAGTGGTTAGAGCACTCGCTTTGCAAGTGAGAGACCTGAGTTCAATTCCAGGCAGAGGGTGAAACCTTGGGCAAGTTTCCTTACTCCACACACCTAATAATAATCCCTCCAAAACCAAAAACTATAATAAATTGGTCATTTTCAATCTATGACTGTCTGTGGGACATTGCTGTGCGCAATTGGCTGCCGCGTTCGCCCACAAATATACGGTCAATTCACTTTACAGTCTATTCTGTGAAGCGCTTTGAGACGTCGAGAAGATGTGAAAAGCGCTGTATCAAATGCAAGGATTATTATCATCATTACAGTTGTTTGTGGGACATTACTGTGCGCAAATTGGCTGCTGCATTCAAACACCCACACAAAAAAAGCAGTCACTGCACTTTATAGTATACACTGTGAAGTGCTTTAAGACGTCCTCCTGATGCGGAAGGCACTGCATCGAAAAACAAGCATCATTATTATTTGTTATTTGCTTCCTTTAGTTGTGAGAGCTGTTGAGCCAGCGTGGAATTTCCCCAAAAGAATGTGTTAGGTCCAGAAATGGAGCCTTTTGGTTTCAGAATCAGTCGAATCTAAGCAGCTCAGGAAATCCTGCTACATTGTTGGTCATGGGGAATGTGGGGGAGGGTGAAGAGAGGAAGAGAAGAGAATTGGCTGCAAAAGATTAATATCAGCAAAAAGGCTCCGAGCAGGACTCCCAAGTCAGTTTAAGGTTACAGCTCGGAGTGTGAAAGGGAAATTAGTTTTTTTTCCCCCCCACCCAGAGGCTTATCAGAATATAATTAATCATAACAATAATAATTCTTACATTCAGCACAGCGCCTTTCACGTCAGGACGTCCCAAAGCGATTCACAGGATTCACTGTAAAGTGCAGTTGCTATCGTAATAATTAATAATAATCCTTGCATTTGAGAAAGCACCCGATCGCATCGTTGAACCTTCTCAAAGCACTCCCAGGGTTCATTGTAAAGTGCAGTGACTGTGTTTTGCGGTTGAATGCACACAGCAATGTCGCACAAACTGCCGTGAAGGTGAATGACAAATTTTATCTGGGGCATTGTTGGCCAGGACACTGGGAGAGAAACTTCCTTCTCTTTTCAAAGAGCGCTGTGTGATCTTTTAACATCCGCCTGAACAGACAGACGGGACCCTCAGTTTAACGTCTCATCTGAAAGACGGATGAATGTGCCTGACAGAGCTGTGTCAATTGGGACAGGGTGAGGGAGTAAAAATTGTTTTTTTTTTGTCAGTTGTGTGACTGACGCATGCGGAAACCCATCGCTGTGCTTAAGAGTATCCAAACCAGACTGAGAATTCCACACGTGACCTACACATGGAGATTTCCCTGTGTTTGTGTCTGGAGTGGAATACTGGAGTGCAACCAGCTAAAACAGAGTAGCTTGCCAATGATTGCACTG
The DNA here is from genome assembly GCF_018977255.1 of Callorhinchus milii. Taxonomy (NCBI): domain Eukaryota; kingdom Metazoa; phylum Chordata; class Chondrichthyes; order Chimaeriformes; family Callorhinchidae; genus Callorhinchus; species Callorhinchus milii. Next base: position 3,025,229 of record NW_024704744.1, on the reverse strand, counting down.
TCTGCTAAGCTTCCCTTTCATTGTCCCAACTAGGACCGGTCCTGTTAGCTCCACTTAACCCTGCAAGCCAGTGCGGGAAGAGTCTCTGTGACGGTGTGACTGACTGCCGATGAGCCAGTCTGGCTGATCTGTCATCAGCATTGTCCAGAGAAATAGATAAACACGAGCTGAGCTGGTACACAGTAGGAACAAGAGATTGGGATAAACCCTGCCTGTGGTCACCTCAACAACAGCAACAAGATTTCATTTACAGAGCGCCTTTCGCGTCGGGAGGACGTCCCAAGGCGCTGTACATTTGGGTCGGGACCCGAGCAGGGGGGAAATGTCAGGGTGAGGGGAGGGAAGGGAGGGAGTGAGGAGGGGATAGAGAGTCGAGAGGGGAGCTGAAGGCTCGGTCAAAGAGAAAGCTCTTGAGACCGGCCTTGAAGGAGGAAAGGGAGGAGGCGGCAAAGGCACTGGGGGATGGAGTTCCAGAGCCTCCCTTCTCTCCTTGGCGTGGTGTCAAACTCCACCATTGTTGAGCGTTCCAAGACGTTACCCCGTGTGAAGGACGCTATATAAATGCAAGTTGTTGTTGTAAGGAGGAAAAAACGCCAGCTATGAATGCAACGACTTGCATTTACACAGCGCCCTTCACGCAGGATAGCGTCTTAGAGCACTGCACAGAGGCGGGGCTGGACGCCGGGGGAGGTGATCATTGGCGGGGTTGAAGAGATAGATCTTTAAAAAAGTATTTGAAGAAAGATAAAGAAGGGGCGAGACAGAGAGCGTGAGGCGAGGAGGGCAATGAGTAAAAGGTCTAAGTCTGTAAGGCACCTTTCACATCACCTGGGCGGCCCAAAGCCCTTGACGTATTAGCTTACCCGGAGAGGAGTGTGCCACCTGCTGGCACCGATTGATCATAATAATAATAATAATCCTTATAATTGATATAGCGCCTTATCACGTTGTTGAGCGCTTCACACAATATACAGTAAAGTAAGTTGACCGTATTCTGCAGACGAAACGCGCAGCCAATTGCGCACAGCAGTGTCCCACAAACAGTCGTGCATCGAGTGATCAAATGAATATTATTTTATTATTTATTTAAAGGGATTATTATTATCCCCAGAAAGTGATCTGCCAATCGATTAACAACTGGGTTCCTGCTTACTGCTAAGTAAACAGAGGCGTATGGAGCAAGGAAACTTAAGATTTCGCCCTACCTGGGAATCGAACGCTTGCGAGACAAGTACTCTAACCACTACACTACACCTGACTGTGTGTTTTGTGAACAAAATGTGCTTTATTTAACACGAGGAATGCTTCAACGCTACCACAAACGCTTAGCCCGATTATCTTACCGCTGTACTGATGCGCTGCTTTGTGTAGAACCTGAACATCTCGCTCTCTGTGTCTCAGTGTTGGAAAGAAAAATCTCGATGAGGCAAACACGGGAGGAGCTGATCAGAAAAGGAGTGTTGAAGGATGGCTGTGAACGAGGTGGGTAATTGTCCCGTTGGGTGAGTGACTCTTGTCTATTTATTCGGGGATCAGCGGGTGTCTGGCACGTGTGGAAACCCATCGCCGTGCTTAAGAGTATCCAAACCGAGCTGAGAATTCCACGCGTCACCACCTACACATGGAAATCCCAGAGATAGAGTGTTGGAATGAAATCCCAGAGATAGAGTGTTGAAATGAAATGCGCTCTCTCTCCCTGGAGGGATGCCTCCTGCTGACCTAATTCCGGAAAGGGTTCGGCACAGGTGGGCAAGAGCCAAGGCATTAAACTATGGGTTAAAAAGCACGTCTCAAAATGTACCACTTTGACTGCGCTTTCGGTCATCTTTTCCGCTCCCCACCCACATCCAGCATCGCAAGGCGCTTTGAGACATCCTCCCGACATGCCGCGCAAACTTAAATTGTAAGCCAAGGCCCTGTTTGTCTGCCTGCCTAGGTGGGTGTTAAGTATCCCACAACATCAACGACATTTACACAGCGCCCTTCACATTGTAAGGATGTCCCAAGGCACTGAACAGTTAAGAGTTCCCATCCCAGCTGGGGCTTGGAATCAAGATGGGTGGAGGGTAGGGGGGAGTGAGAGTGGGAGTGTGGCTGAAGGCAAGGTCAAAGAGGAAGGTCTTGAGACTGGGGTTGAAGGAGTGGGGGGAGGTGGAGGGATTCGGGGATGGAGTTCCAGAAGGTATGAGCAGAAAGACAGGAGGTCCACCCATCAATGGAGCAGACGAGTGCCAGCCGAGCGGAGGGAGCGGGCAGGTTCGTATGGTGCTAAGAGGTTGCAGAGGTAGGGAGGAGCAAAACTGTGGAGGGCTTTAAAATTGAGGATGATTTCACGGCACACTTCAGAAATAGAAGAGAGCGTCCTGGGCAGCCGTGCGTCAGATAAATTGGCTGCGGCTGTTAGCAGTGACCTCGCTGTGAGGAGAATGGCAACGGTTATTACAATTGACAGTAAACTACTCAGAATGTGCTTTTGAGACGTTTTGACGTGCTGTGAATGTGAGAGTTTTTCTTCCTGTGGAGCCAAGTTACTGGTAATTTCACACAGCTAATAGGCCAAAGGGCCTCGTTTTTCTCTGGGTTTTTATTTCCCCTTTCTTCTTCCCCATGCATTTAATAATAATCCTAGCATTTGATACAGCGCCTTATCATGTGGTCGAATGTGGATTAACTGTATTTTGTGGGAGAAAAGCAGCAGTAAATTGTGCACACAACAATGGCCCACAAACATGGATTGAGTGACCATATTTTTTTTTGGTCGATTACTATCCCCAGAAAGTGATCCACCACTTGACTAACAAATTGGTTCCTACTTACTGCTGGGTAAACCGACGTGTGGAGCAAGGAAACTTGCCGAAGGTTTCACCCGGCCCGGGAATCGAACCCGTGCTCTGTGTGTCTGTGGTGCGTGTGTATGTGGGACATTTTTTTCCTCTCACGTTCCAACACACGTGCGCATCTTGCATACCGCAGGGGATTGGAAACTCCTCAGCGCAGTTTCTGAATGGGGTCTTTCATCCTATTACAGTCTTAAGAACATCCAGCTACTTTTATTCTAGGTGTTGCAAGAGGCGACCGCATGTGAACTTTACAGAGAGAGAGAGAGCGGCTTCTTTTGGGCTTTCAGTCACCCTGGCAACGTATCAATTATCCCCCATCGTCAGAACCTGTGTTCCATCACCGACTCACAGATTTGCTCTTTCAATTTCTGTTGTCATTTTAAAATATCAAACCTCTTTTTCTTCCCCCTCCCACCGCTCCCTCTCCCCATTAAACCGTGCTCCTGTGGAATGGAAGGAGAGTGGGTTCAAGGCGGCTGAACGTTGGGCCATGGCTGACTCACTGGTTCCTATAGCAACGCCTGTATTTGCTTCTACATAACAGCGTACACCATCGAATCCCTCGCAATGCGACCGTACAGTCACACTTAAGTTTACGGCACAGGGTCACGGGTCTGTGCTGGTGCTCACTCCCCCACTGGAGCCCTCTACTCTAATCCCATTTGCCTGCTCTTTCCCCCATCATGTTCAGGCTCTGGTCACGATCTTTCAATCCTCTTTGGATACTGGAGTGGTGCCAGAGGACTGGAAGGTTGCAAACCCCTGTACAAAAAGGGACAGAAGGATAAACCTGAGAACTACAGGCCAGTCAGTCTAACATCAGTAGTAGGGAAACTTCTGGAGACTATAATCCGGGACAATATAAATTCTCACTTAGAAAAATATGGTTTGATAAAGGATAGTCATCACGGATTTCTTAAAGGCAGATCGTATCTGACAAACCTAATAGAATTTTTTGATGACGTGACTGAGAGGGTGGATGAAGGTAGTGCAGCAGACGTAGTTTATGTAGATTTTCAAAAGGCTTTTGACAAAGTGCCACATAAGAGATTCTTAAACAAGAGAGAAGCCCACGGTATTAAAGGGACTGGGGCAACATGGATCCAGAACTGGCGAGAAACAGAAAGCAGAGAGTGGTAGTAAACGGTTGCTTTTCTGACTGGAGGGAGATGTGTAGTGGTGTCCCTCAGGGGGCGGTATTGGGACCACTGCTATTTCTGATCTATATTAATGATCTGGACCTGGATATAGGGAGCACAATTTCCAAATTTGCAGATGCTACTAAGCTGGGAAAAGTAGTTAATGGTGAGGAGGATAGCACCAGACTCCAAGAGGACTTACACAGATTGGTAAAATGGGCAGAAATGTGCAGATGAGGTTTAATGTGGAGAACTGCAAAGTGTTGCATTTTGGAAGAAAGAATGAGGAGAGGCAGTATTAGCTGATGGTACAATCTTAAAGTGGGCAAATGAACAGAGAGACCTGGGAGTCCACATAAGCAAATTTCTGAAGGCGGCAGGACACGTAGATAAAGATGTTTTTTTTAAAAAAAAGCATACGGGATACTAGGTTTTATAAATAGAGGCATAGAATTCAAAAGTCAGGAGGTTATGTTGAATATTTATAAAATGCTGGTTGGGCCTCAGTTGGAGACTGCATTCAGTTCTGGGCACTGCATTAAGGAAAGATGTTTGGGCATTGGAGAGAGTGCAAATGAGGTTTACCAGGAATGAAGGACCTTAGTTATGAGGAGAGGTTTAGCGAAACTAGGATTATTCTCCCTGGAGCAGAGAAGATTAAGAGGGGATCTAATAGAGGTTTTCAAGATCATGAGAGGAAACTGGGAATAACTGCTTCCACTGGCAGGTGGGTCAGCAGCCCGAGGACATCGATTTAATAATAATAAGATAGTTGTTAAAAGAAACCGAGGGGAGGTTAGGAATTTTTTTTTCACCCAGAGCGTTGTTCGGATCTGGAATGCATTACCTGAAAGGGTAGTGGAAGCCGATTCAATAACAACTTTTTTAGATGGGTATTTGAGGAGGACAAGATTGCCGGGTTATGGAGAGAAAGCGGGCCAGAGGGATTGAGTTGGATTGCTTTTTTCAGAGCTGGCGCAGACGATGGGCCGAATGGCCTCTTTCTGTGCTGTATGATTCTATGTCTGCTCTTTCCCCCATTGTATCTGTGCTGGAGCTCACTTCCCCACTGGAGATCTCTACTCTGATCCCATTTGCCTGCTCTTTCCCCCATCGTGTCTGTGCTGGTACTCATGCCACACTAATCTCCAGAAGGGAGGGCCAGTGCAGAGTAGGGATGAGAAAGTCTTGAAGCAAAGGTTGCAGACATTAAATGAGCTGCCTCTGAAGGTCACAGTTTGAGCCGGTCAAGGTATTGAATAAACAAATATTTGATGAATAAGGTTTTATTCCTTGTTCTTTCTTGGAATATTTTCAAATTGCTCTTCCAAGTAATGAACTAATAATGGACACTGCACTTCAACCTAACTCACTGTGAGCCTTGGGATTGTCCCCCTGATGTGGTAGGCGCTAAATTAATGTAATTGTTTATTGTGTGAAGCTCTTTGAGATATTCCATTAGCCGATCAGCCCCATCCTCGCCCGGATTCACTGGCTCCCCACCGCCCAGAGGATCGAATTTAAAATCCTTGTCCTCACTTTGAAAGCCCTCCACAGTCTTGTCCCTCCCTACCTCTGTAACATACTGAAACTTTACCAACCTGTCTGCTCCCTCCAATCTGCAGGGCTGGCCTACTCCACTATCGAAGGTCAGGCCATTAACCTTTCTGCCCGCCCACCCTCTGGGACTCCATCCTGGAGCCCCTTGTCCCCTCCCTCGCCTACTTCAAAGCCCGTTACAAGACTTTCCTCTTTGACCACTGCTTCGGCCATCATCCTTATCCTCCTCTCGACACCAACCCGAAGCTTGGTTGCAAACACTGGATTGTCCAGTGCCTTGGGACAAACTCCCATACAAATGCAAGTTGTTGGTGTTGATGTTGATGAGTTTGGTTCGTACATGGACACCAGATCATGGCTGCCCCAAAGTAACCCCTTGAATGTTTGTGTTTTGTTGTCAGATGGAGAGGGGCACAGGGCGGGGACAAAGAATGGCCTCCCTTCACCCATCAATATCGAGACGGTGACCAAGGAGCACCCGACGACCCCAGACACTGGTTGTTTGGCTGAGCAGACTGTGCCCACCCTAACACAGGTGGCAGGTATTCATCACAGAGCAATACAGAGCGACCGATGGAGCAACCTTCTTTATAACATCATCGGTGACCATGCTCTCAGCCATTACCTCCAGATCTTCCTGCCTCAATCCCTCTGCCTCACCCCCTCTTTACTCATCTTCAGATCTCACGTGAAGATTTCTCTTCGATCACCCCTACGGTCACCTCCCACTTCCTCACCCGGGCTCAGCGTTGGCTATTGCATTTCACCCACAAATACACAGTCAATTCACTTTACAGTATATCCTGCGAAGTTCTTCAGACGTAATGCAAGGATTATTATTATCGTTATTTAAGCCATTCTTCTCTGATTTCAGATCACTCTGCCGAGCCGGAGATGACAGGTGATTCATTCCCTCCTTCATTGACTCCGTCTCAACCTCCTTCAGAGGGACACTGTAAGGACATCCAGGACACATCATCTCCCCCTGGGCTGCCTGACATTCCCAGCAAACCCGAGGACCACTCGGAATCTCCTACCCGAACTTCACTCCCGACTAGGCTGGGTTCTGCTGAACCGTCCGAACCTCAGCCGGAGAAACCCGGGCAGATGAGAAAACCCGCCCGTGGAATTCCCGGGAACGTTTGTGTTTGTGACTGGGAAGCCATGCGACTTCCTGCCTCCTCTGACCAAGGACAGCACTTTCCTCGGGATGCTCCCATTCCTGATCCCGTCCGACCCGTCAAGCCTGAGCCAGAAACGGGAGAGATGGAGCGATCCGCCGGGAGCCTGGAACATTCTCAACAAGAAACTGGAGAAACACTAAAATGGTACGTGTGACTCAATGGGTGGGAACCTCACCTCTTGGTCAAGTGTTGTGGGTTCAAGTATACCTGACCTGTGGACAGGAAGACAGTGGCAATGCTCTCACACATGTTCGTGCTGAGTTGTGTTGCCTACCGGGAAGCTTGGAGGGAGTTCTTGATACCTGCCATCCACCAAGTGAGGGCTCAACCCCACCCTTGTTGGATATTGGAACCAACTGGTGACTATCTTCCTGGGGGTGGTGGTAAGTGGTGTCTCCTTGGAGTGGAATTGGCTCCAAGGTGACATCCTGAGCCAGTCGGGTCCACAGTACTCCAGGGCACTGCTGATGACAGCACGTTAGCAGGACGTGGAAGGGCAGACCAGTCACTGGGGGCAGGGAATCCTCCCACTCAGTTAGCATTAACCCTGCAACCAAAGCCCTTACAGGTAGGGTGGTCCTAGCTGGACAAACAGCGGGAAAGATTGCCAGGCAGTGCTATCAATGGCAAGCTATGTGGTTTTAGCTGGTTAGACTCCAGCACTTACTCCAATGCACACTCTGGGATCCCCAAGTCTCGGCTCTTGCCAACTTGCACCTAATACTCTCTGGAGTTAGGTCAGCAGCAGGCATCCCTCCAGGGAGAGAGTGCACATTCCATTCCAACAATCTATGTCTGGGATTTCCATGTGTAGGTGGGAGGCGTGGAATTCACAGCTCGGTTTGGATACTCTTAAGCACGGTGATGGGAGAAAGAGCAAGAGAATGGGATTAGAGTAGAGAGCTCCAGTGAGGGAGTGAGCACCAGCACAGACATGATGGGGTGAATGGCCTCAGTGTTCTGTAGTGACTATACATGGTGATAGTGACCAGCACTGGTCAATGATCTCACTTGGGCCTTGTTGTGGGCAGCACTTCTGACCAAAGCAACGTGACGAACGAGCACGGAGAGGGGAGGCAGGAGAGCCGGGTGCTGATTGATGATTCCACGCCCGTCGCCATCATCCCTCCCGCTGAATATCCCGAGAGCGTCAGCAGTGACTCTGACTCCGAGGGCCCGGTGCTGTACAGAGATGAGCCCGAGGATGAGGAGGACGATGAGTGTTTAAACAGTAAGATTCCACATTTACACACACGTATACACATACACGAACAGACATGCACATACAACAACAAAATGACATTTGTAAAGCAACTTTCATGTCAGGAGGATGCCCCAAGGCGCTGAAGAGTCAGGGATCAGACCCGAGCGTGTGGGGGGTCAGGGTTGGGGAGGGAGGACAGAAGGGGTCAGAGAGCGGCTGAAGGCACAATCAAAAAGGAGCGTCTTGAGTCGTGCCTTGAAGAAGGCAAGAGAGGGAACAAGGCGAAGAGATTATGGGATGGAGTTCCAAAGAGTGGGGGCAGAGAGGTTGAAAGCCCGGCTGGCGATGGTAAGGTGGGGGTGGTCGGGCGGGAGACATGGAGCAAGCCCGAGCCTGCTGAGCGGAGGGAGCGGACTGGTTGATTGGAGGTCAGCAGATCAGAGATGTAGGAGGCGGCAAAGCCCTTCCATAATGTTTTGCCCTGCCCGGGACCTGAACCCAGGTCCTCTTGCTTGTGAGGCGAGTTCTCTAACCACTATGCTATGGGGCTCCACTTAACTCTCTTGGCGTCTTTGTGTGTTTGGGGACTCTTGCCTCCCCTGGTAACCCTGAGTGACCTTTCCCGGCAGGCTCGCTCGCCAACAAGATCCGACGGAGAGACACGCTCGCCCTCAAACTCCGCAACCGGCCGACAAAGAGGGAACTGGAGGAGAAGAACATCATACCTCGGTCCTCAGATGAGGAGAGACTGGAGCTGAGGCAGCAGATTGGCACCAAGCTCATCAGGTACTGGCTGGGCTGGGGGCAGGGAGGGGTTAATCCTTCCATCGGGTCCAAGTCTCCTCTCAGAGCAAGCTGCATTTTTATTATTACTAATAATAACAATAATCAGCCTTGCCTTATCATGTCGTCACGACGCCTCAAAGCGCTTCAGAGGATATACTGTAAAAAGTGGATTGACTGTATTTTGTGGCCGAAAACGGACGCCGTTTTGATTATTTTGCACATCAAGTCTGACAAGCAGTCCAGCCTTTACTCCCCCACCCCTGCCCTTCACCCCTTTTTGATCCCAACCCACAGCTCGGGTGCCAACCCTCATTGTCCAGTGACTTGGGACGTAAGGCACTGTATAAATGCAGTTTGTAGTTGTTGTTGTTGGAGGACTGTTTGCTCGGGCAACGGGAGAAACTCCCTTCTCTTTTCTAACAGTGTCACGGGATCTTTTAAAGTCTATCCGAACAGGCAGATTGATCTTCAGTTTAAGACCAGTGGTGGCCAATCTTTATGGTCGGCACAACAAGATACAAGATTTTCATTGAATATTCCTTGATTCATGCCATAAATTGAGCAATATTAAATCGAGAAAAAATAGAATACACATTGCCAATCAAACACGGACTTACCTGGAGTGGTGTGAATGTTCGGGGGCCACTTCCGGCCGGTGTGCCATAGGTTGGCAACTCATACGAAAGATGGAACCTCCGACAAAGCAGTGATAAGATAGCAACTAGGGGGATCTAATACAACAACAGCTTGGATTTATATAGCCCCCTCCACATCGGACGGCATCTCAGAGCTTCACAGTAACGGATCCCGGGGCCGAGCCAGGGGGAGGGGGAAGAAGGTGACTAAATAGCGGTAGAAAAGAAAGGTCTTCAGCCAAGACCTGAAAATAGGAAGAGAGGGGTGAGGTGAAAGGAGTGAGGAAGGGAGTTCCAGAGCTTCGGGGTGTAGTAGCTGAAGGTACGGCAACCAATGGTGGAGTGGAGGATTCGGGGGACAAGGAGGAGGCCAGACCCAGTGGAGCGAAGGCAACGGGCACTGTTGTGAGGAGAGAGGATGTCAGAGAGGTCGGGGGGGTGCAGAGGAGTGGAGGGATTTGAAGACAAGAGTGAGGATCTTGAAGTCGATCCTCTCTGGGATAGTCAGCCAGTGCAGTCTGGCCAGGACTGTGGTACTCGGGGAGCGGAGTTTGGTGTGGGTAAGAATGCGGGCGGCAGAGTTCCGGATGAGAACTTAGGAGGAACTTTATAGAGAACTTAATAGAGAATTTAGGAGGAACTGCTTCACATAGAGGGGAGTGAGATTGCGGAACTCGTTTTCTGAAGTGGTGGTTGAAACATATAGTGCAGATACGTTCAAGAGGAAGCTGGACCTTCACATAAGGGAGAGGGGAATAGCAGGATGTGGGAGGGAGTAAGGAGTGGGTGGAGACTCGTGTGGATTACAAACACCAGCACGGACTGGTTGGATCGTGCTGGACAGTCTTTGTAATCTCTCCTCTCCCCCACCTCACCCCCTGTACTGCGCTGGAGCGTCAAGCTAGACAGTGGGGCTTGAACCCACAGCTTGCTAATTCCATTCCAAACACGTGAATTTCCACGTGTGGATGGGATGCTTGGAGCACTCGATTTGGTTTGAATGCTGTTAAACAATGTGATAGGTTTCCGTATAGGTCAGACAGGCGGGTGACCAGAAAAAATAACCTCAACAATTTTCTGACCCAGGGGTGACTTTGCTGCTATCAAAGCCTGGGATAATAATAATATCCCTTGCATTTGAGATAGCGCCTTATCACATCGCTGAGATGTCTCAAAGTGAAGGGATATATCGTAACGTGGATTGACTGTGTATTTTACGATGCACAGCAGTATCCCACACACAGCTATGAAGTGAATGACCAATTTTATTTGGAGGATTATCATTGGACAGACCCCGGGAGAGAGAAACTCCCTTCTCTTTTTGAATAGTGCCATGGGATCTTTAACAGCCACCTGAAAAGACGGCACCTCAAACAAGGCAACTCACCCCAAGTGTGCATTGGAGTGTCAGCTTCGACTGTGATTCTGACGTGGGGCTTGAACCCAGAACCTTCTGACTCCGAGGCGAGAGAGCCACCACTGCGCCAGGCTGACGCACAACAGGGTTATCCCTGTGCTGATCCCGCTCGCTGCTGTTTTCAGCAGCGAGTTGTGTGGTACAAGAGGAACGCTGTTGTTTGGTGGTGGTGTTTGTGGTGTCAGCTCGGCTCACTGGGTCGGTCAAATACTCACCCAGTCTAACCACAATCACAGCACCCTCTGTTGGCCAAGTGCGACGTCAGCCTGTTGGAGTTGCGTCATGTTGTTAATAACCCTAATGCTCTCCAGGGAAGCAGGATGTGTCCCTCTAGGGAGAGGGACCAATCTATCTCTGGGATTTCCATGTGTAGGTGGGATAATCATATAATAATAATAATGCTTGTGTTTGATATAGCGGCTCATCACGTCGTCGGGACATCCCGAAATGCCTCACGTTGGGTGATCTCAATGCTCGCTCAGACCACAGTCATCTCTGGTTACATTGGGCTTCATTGGCATTGGTGCTGCCCTTCATGCCAACAACAACAACTTGCACTTATACAGTTACCTTCACGCGGGGTAGTGTCTCAGAGAGCTTAACATCGGCAGAGTTTGCCTCCGAGCTGGAAAGAGAAAGTGGTGACCGTAGGCACGGTAGAAGAGGAAGTGTTATGTGTCTGTTGTGTTTGGAGAACTTTCTTTGTATGAAATGGCTCTATTGTCATTGTTGATTCACTTCACTTTCTGCCTCCCTGCTCTGACTGCTCACTAATAACAGTAATAATCCCTACATCCCTCAAACAGCCACAAAGTGAATGACCAATTTTATTGGGGGTGGGAGGGGGAGGAGGGGGTTTGCAGCAATCAATGGATTGTTGGCAGTCAGTGCAGAGACAATATAGGAAGATGGGGAGACTTCAACTCATCATGTCTGTTTGGCCAGTTTAGTAGATCCTGTGTCAGTCTGGCTCAGTCGGTAAAACTCTTACCTCTGAATGAGAAGATTATGGGTTCAAGTCCCACATAGTCCGTACTTGATGTTCCAATGCAGCGCTGGGGGTGTGCTGCATTGTTGGAGGTGCTGTCCTTTGGAGGTGTTGTAGGCTCACTGTTGTGAAGGTCAATTACAGGATGGAGACTAGGAAGCATTTATTTATAGTGAGGATTTGTTTACAGTTTGGAGCAGGGTAGTCGAGTGGTTGAAGCCAGGGCATTTGTGGTAGTGTTAAAGAGTTCCTTGTGTTAAATAAAGCACATTTTGCTCAGAAAACACACAGTCAAGTGTAGTGTAGTGGTTAGAGCACTCATTTCGCAAGCGAGAGGACCCGGATTCAATTAATAGTAATAGTAATAATCCTTGCATTTGATATAGCGCCTTATCACATGGTCGAGACGTCTCAAAGCACTTCACAGGATATACTGATATACTAAAGAAGTTTTGACTGTGTGTATTTTGTGTGTTTGAAATTGGCAGCCAATTTGCACACAGCAGTGTCCCACAAACAGCTATGGATTGAGTGACCAATTTTATTTGGGGGATGGTTGGCCAGGACGCCGGGAGAGAGAAACTCCCTTTTCTTTTCGAATAGCGCCGTGGGATCTTTAACGTCCACCAGAACAGGCAGATGAAGATCTCTGTGTGCAATTGGTTGCTGTTGGTTGAGCCCGGTTTAACATCTAAGGAAGGCACCTCTGACAATGAAACACACCCCTAGCACTGCATAGGAGTATAGATTTTTATATATATATATAATATGTGTGTGTGTGTATGTATGTGTGCATGTGTTAACCGTAGCAAGGGAACAAAACAGAGTTTAAAAAAGCGAGAGGTCAGATGAGCCAGGGAAAGGTAATGGAGGAGAGAGGGAAGGGGGGAGACTGAAAAGAAAAAGTGAGGGGGGTGGGAACGAGAGGGTAGGTGGGAAATAGAAGGGAGCGATGAAAGATAAAAGTGGGGGAGAAAAAGAGGGATAGATGGGGGCGGGGGAAGAGAAATGGGAAAGGAGGCGAGAAGGTGGAGCGTTTACTTTCCATGGTCAGTGTTCCTTGGCTTCTCTGTCTTGACTTCATCAATCGCAGTTGCACAGGAACATGTCCCTGCTGTTTGTCCCTCTCCCTCACCTCAAGGTCCAGGTGCAAACTCAAGCACACACACGCACAGACACACACAATCACAGAGACACACATACACATGCACACAGACACATAGACAAAGAGACGCACAGACACACACATGGAAAGGCACAGAGACACACACACACACACACAAAGAGATGCTCAGAGACACGCATAGACACACACACACACACGCACAGACACACGCGTGCTCTGCCTCCCAGTGTCGTGGGAATTGGCTGTGACTTTTAAGAGGGAAAGATTGACAATAATCACAATAATAAGTGCTAATGAATATGATGTGGAGCCTGTGTTGTCCCGGAGATGAGCCAGGCTGCGTTTGTCTGGCTTCCGCCCTCACAGTGGCTTTGTGAGTGACGTGTCATGGGAGTGGGAGGGCAGTGTGGGCGGCCGGTGATGTACGTGGTGAGTGATGCGATGAGAAACAGACTCTCGCTCTCAATCGCTTGCTCGCACGTGCTCGCCCGTCCTGACCTGCACACGCACAAACACACACACTCCCTGATGCATACACACAAACATGTACACTCCCTGACACACTGACACGCACACTGACACGCACAGTGATGTTTTGTGAAGTTGTGTGAAAGTGCACGCTTTCCCCAGGGAGGGGATTGAGTTAAGATTGTGTGTGAATGTGTCCCGGAAGGAGGCTGAGATTGAGTGTGTATGAGTGTGCGTCCGGGGAGTAGCTGAGGGTGTGTGTTGAGTGTATGTGAAAGAAGTTGAGTGTGTGTGTGTGTGGGAAGGGACCCGAGGTCCAGTGTGTGTGTGTGGGTGAAGGGATCTGAAGTTCAGTGTGTAGTGTGTGTGATTGGCGAGGGAGCTGAGGGTGCGTGTGAGTGAGTGTGTGTTTGTGTATCTGGGAAGGGAGTTGAGGGTGTATTCTGTGTGTGTGTGTGTGAAAGGACCTGAGGTTCAATGTGTGTGTGTGTCTGTGTGTGTATGAGAGAGAGAGAGAGAAGGGAGCTGAGGTTCAGTGTGAACGTAAGGTTGTTGAGGGAGTTGAGGGTGTGTGCACTTGTGTGTGAAGAGAGCTGTGGTTCAGTGTATATTGTGTGTGTGTGTGTGAGGTTGGCGAGGGAGCTGAGGGTGTGTGTGAGTGAGTGTGTGTGAAGGGAGCTGAGGTTCAGTGTGTGTGTGAGTGAGTGTGATTGGAGTTGAGGTTCAGTGTTTGTGAGGTTGGTGAGGGAGCTGTGGGTGAGTGGGTGGGTGGACAGAACGGGGAAACACTGCAAAACACCAGCCAGCTGCCAACCACACAATCCCCCACACACCCCAGCCAGAGAGTTCAGTGCCTGAATTTCAATAGACTTCATTAAAACAACATTCTCTCTGTGTGTCTGTGGTGTTAATGGAAATCCTGTCACAGTAACCACGGGTTATGACACTTGGGAGCTGTGTTTAGAGCAGAAATCTCCCACCCGCCCACATCCCTCCAGCGCTGTGATAATGTACATTTTAATGAGCGTGGTAGGGACTGTACCTGATGGGTATTTCTGTTCACCAAACCAAGCTGAGAATTCCATGCACTCCACCTACACATGGAAATCCCGGAGATAGGTTGTTAGAATGGAATGTGCGCTCTCTCCCTGGAGGGACTCATCCTGCTTACCTAATCCCGGAAAGTATTAGGCGCAGGTTGGCAAGAGTCGAGGCTTGGGGACCCCAGAGCGTGTGTTAGGGTAACTGATGGAGTCTAACCAGCTAAATCCACATAGCTTGCCATTGATATCACTGTCTGGCAAGCTTCCCCGCTGCTTTCCAGTGCCTTAGGTCTTCCTCCTGACGTGAAAGGCGCCATACAAATGTAGTATTGTATTGCTTGTCCAGCTAGTCCACCCTACTTATTAGGGCTTTGGCTTGCAGGGTTAACAGGAGCAGGATGATTCCCTGCCCAGTGCCAGGTGCTTGAAATAAAAATAACTTCACCTGCGATCATTTCCCATGCAGAAAATGAATCTGGCAGCCTTAACCCTTACCCCCCCTGCATAAGCTTTCTATTCTGCTCAGTCGGGTGTCTGACACATGCGGAAACCCATCACCATGCTTAAAACTATCCAAACCAAACTGAGAATTCCCCAAATGTATGTCACCCACACTTGGAAATTTCCCTCTGTCTCTTTTTGGAGGGATGCCTACCTTACCTGCTTACCTAATTCCGGAGAGTATCCTAATGTCCCTTCGCCTCGCCCCATCCCTTGACTCCTTCAAGGCATGTTCTCGAGACCCTCCTTTCAACCGTGCCTTCAGTCACTCTCCTATCACCGAACTCCCTGCCATCCACCCCTCCTAATCCCAACCCCCAGCTCGGATCCAAATCCCTAACTGTGCAGCGCCTTGGAATGGCCTCCCGATGTGAAAGGCGCGATACAATTGTAATCTGTTAATGTTTGTCATTGTTTTATTGGGTGAGTGTTGGTGACAGCCAAAGTTTTGGGGACAAGTTTTGGGGACCACAGTGTGCATTAGGGGTACTACTGTGTATTTGTGGGCGAATATGGCAGCTAATATGCGCACAGCATTGTCCCATAAACAGCCATGGTGTGAGTAAGTGACCAATTTTATTTGGGAGGTTTGTTGTCCAGCACTTCGGGAGGGAGAAACTCGTTTCCTTTATGTTTTGAGTTGTGTCATGGGATCTTTTAATATCTACCTGAACAGGCAGACAGGAGCTCGGGTTAATGTCTAATCCGAAGGACGACATCTCCGACAATGTAATACCTCCACCCCCCCCTCCCCCCCCACCCTCCGCACTGCTTTGGAGTGTCAGCTTAGACTATGTGATTCTGGGGAGACTGGCAAGGCGAGTGTTTGAGAAAACTAGGCGAGACTTGACGTGAAAGGCGCTGGGTCAAATGCAAGCACTATTATTAAATATTAATCATTAATAAATTAGGACTCTTCAACCTTGAAAAGAGAAATCTCGGAGGGGAAACTATTTTTTCAGTCAGCCGGGTGTCTGAACATGTGCGGAAGGAAACCCATCACTGTGCCTAAGAGCATCCAATCCAAACTGGGAATTCCATGTATCCCACTACACATGGAAATCCCAAAGATAGACTGTTGGAATGGAATGCGCACTCTCTCCCTGGAGAAGTCCTGCTTACTTAATTCCAGAGAGTATTAGGCGCAGGTTGGCAAGAGCCAAGGCTTGGGGACTTCCTTCATGATCTGTGTTGATGGCAATTCTGTGACGCTCCCTAACGGAGAGGGTGTTTTAAAGATGTAAGCATATTAACCCTTGAAAATAGCTCCGTTCTTTCAAACCTTGTTCCCTCTTCCCTCCTCTTTCCCCCCATCCCTACACACTCCAAAGACTGGAGGGAAGAGTAAAGATTTACTTGTCACCTCTCCACCTCTACTGTCCCCCACCCACACACACCAACGCACACATATTATCCTCATCCAAAGACTGGGTTTGTAAAAGCTGAATGTGGGACTGAGTCTTGCTGATCCGGGAGGTCCCAGGTTACAATGCCCCCCTCGCCCATGCTGGGTTTGAGATTGTAGGTTCAAACCCCACGTCGGGACTTTGAACTCACTGCTGTTGTCTACACTGATGATCCAGTGCAGTGCAGGAGGGGACGCTGCAATGTCAGAGGTGGCTGTCCTTCGGGTGAGACGTTAAACCCAGGTCCTGCTGCCGGTTCAGTTGGATGTTAGGGATCCCATGGCACTATTCCAAAAGAGATGGGAGTTTCTCTCTCCTGGTGTCCTGGCCAACAATCCCCCAAATAAAATTGATCACTCACTCTATGGCTATTTGTGGGACATTGCTGTACGCAAATTGGCTGCTGCGTTCACAAAATAGTCACTGAACTTTACAGTAAATGCTGCGAAGCGCTTTGAGATGTCTCGACAACACTGTATCAAGAGCAAGGATTATTATTTATTACATTAAAAATGCAAGGGCTATTTATTATTATAAAACTTGCGCAAAACAGGTGCTGCCCACACTTGCCCTCAAATCGAACAGTCACTACACCTGACGGCATTACCGGTTGAAGCTCTTTGAGATGTCTCAGGGGGTATGGGGGGGGGGGGAAGTTTCCAAGTATTTAGAGTGAGGAACGCTTTGTTGTACGGATAGAAGCACCAGCCTTTGTGAGTCAGAGTTTGACACAAACGTGCCTGCGAATCACGTGGATATAATAATTTTAATTGAGCTTCAAACCTCCAAAAAATGGCTTGTGACCTCCCCTTAACTCCTCTCTCCTTCCCCCTCTCCCCCACCGCCCCTCCTCTCTCCTTCCGGAAGCGTCAGAGCTCAGCACAAGGGTATATATGCTGTGTGGCAGGTCTGCAAATGAATCACTGCAACAGAGAGAGACACACACACACTGTCACTCGCTCACAGATACACACATACACAGCTCTTCTGCAGAGAGAGAGAGATACAACGGCTTTCAGGGCATCTCCATCGACTCTGCCACTGACTCCTGCACCCGAACCAGCAGCGAACGCAGAAAGATACAGAGAGAGAGAGAATTTATATCCGAATAGGAAAATGGTGCATTACTCAATTGTGATTGTATTCGGCAGGAGATTGAGCCAAAGACCAACTCTGGAAGAACTGGAACAGAGGAATATCTTGAGACGTTAGTACTTTTGGATTTTATACATTGCAGTTGTTATAATTTACTGTATGTGTGTGTAATAAATATATATGAATGTATCTATAGAATATGTACATGTGTGCACGTCCGTGTGTATGAATATATATGAATGTGTATCTATAATATATATATGTGTAGATATATATGCTGTGAATATATGGTTTATGGATGTGTGGGTGTGCAGTATGAGATGTATGTGTTTATATAAATATGTCTGTGTGTGGGTGGATGTCCGTCTGTATAAATGTACATGATGTGCATATATGATGTGTGTTTAACATACATTCACATGTTTGTGATGTGTGTGTCAGTCAGTGCGTGTGTTGTATAAGTGTGTGTGTTTAAGTATGAGTGTAGGTAGTGTGAGGAATGCAAAGTGCTGAGAAGGGTTACCGCAGTGTAAATCACCCTGACAACAGGGAATCACCCAGGGAATGAGCTTTCCTGCAGGAATCCCCCCACAGACGTCACACAAACCCTCCGTGCATTGCTCGCCGCTCACCCACCACAGCCCCGGGCTGAGCAGGGGTTCTCGCCGGTCAGTGTGATGTATGTGGGGGTCCCTGCAGGAGATACCATTCGCATCCCGGCGGCTTATACTGTAACCGGGAGCATCGCTCACACTGCCGCTTGTCACCGTGTGTCTCGGAGTGTGAATGTGTGCGCGCGTGTGTGTTTAAGTGTGTGTTTCTGCATGTCTGTGTATGTGCGGCTGTCTGTCTGTGCGTGTGTGTGTGTGTGTGTGTTTATGTGAGTGTCTGTGTTCAAGTGGGTGTTTATGTGAGTTTGAGTGTGACAGCGTGTCTCTGAGTGTGTGCAACCGTGGGTGAGTGTGAATGTGAGTGTATCTGTGTGTCTCTGAGTGGTTGAGTGTGAGTGAGTGAGTGAGTGAGTGCATCTGTGTGTGTTCTGCTCAATATAAATGAATCCCCCCCCAGTTCACAGTGCTCTGCAGGAATTAGAATGAACAGATTGTAGGTGTCGTTACATATCTCTAGCTCCAGCAGCTGTTTGCATAGTCACACGGGTTTCACTGTGAGACGCAGATTTTTAACCCAGCTGATTTCAAGTCGGATTATTTCAAGGGAATATTTCTGTGCGTTATCATGCGGGAAGCCCATCAGATTGAATTTCGTTTGATTTTTTCATTTTGCTTTTTGCCGGAGTGGGGTGGCGGGAGGGGAGGGGGGGGGGGGGGGGGTGAGGAGGTGGGGGGAGAATTTGCCAGAGTGGGGAAAAAATAACAAGCAGTGGGAAGGTGGGGAACGAGTTAATTTTTTCAGTCTCCGAAAAAAGGGACGTTTTAAACCACCAGCAGGAAGAATGTCAAAGCTTTCTGAGTTAAAAACAGAACCTGCCATCGCAATTACATTTCTGCAGAAGGGCAGTCCCACAGGGGCAGGAGAGAGATTAATACATGCATTTGATATTGCACCTTATCACGTCATCGAGACGTCTCAAAAGTGCTTCACACAATATACTGTAAAGTGGAGTGACTGTATATTTTGTGAATTGACTGTATCCTGAGATTGAGGACTTCAGAACTGATGTTGGGGTTGGGATTGGGGGGATTTCCTCTTTGGCTGATGTTTTTTCAGTGATGTGCAGACCCCCATCACCACCTCCCTCCCTCCCTCACCCCACGACCGCCCGCTGCAATTTAATTAATTTGATTTCTAAGTGCACCCCTCAGCTCGGTGTATGTTTCGGGGTATTGCTGGGCTGAAGAAATAGAGGGGGCAGATAAAAGGGGGGGTGGCAGAGGGAAGGGTGGGGGGTTCGAGTGTTAATACCCTCAGTGCTACATCACTCCCTTCTCCCTCCCTCCTTCACTCTCTCACCCTCCATCCCTCTCTCTCGCTCCTTCACTTTCTCTCTCTCTCTCCATCCCTTGGCTGCCGAGTTCCGCCCAATATATGGTCAACTCACTTTACAATATATTATGAGAAGCGCTTTGAGATGTCTCAACGATGTAATATGACGCTATAACAAATGCAAGAATTATTATTATTATTACATAAGTGAAAGTGGGAATAACAGTAATATTCCTTGCATTTGATATACGTGTATACGTCCCCCTGCTCTCCCCCCCTCTCTCTTTCTCTCTCACTCAGTCTCTCTCTCCCCACCGCCCCCTCTATGTGTGGGAACCACCTATGAAGCTTCCTCGATTGCAGTATCGATCTCTAAACATCCGTCACTGAGGTTCCCTCCTGACGTACCTCGCCAGCTGGAAACCTCAGCGGCTTTTAACCCCCTCGCAGCCTCCGCCCACCCTCTTCCCTTCACGGCTTCCCTCGTTCCATCCCAATAGTTTGTTTTTTTGAAATTTCCCTTTCCCCGCCGATACCAAAGAGATGGGGAGAAGGGTGGGGGGGTTCATGGGGGTGGGCGAGGGTTCAGATGAAGGAGACCTCGCAGCCCATTTGATCTCACATTTTCAGCTGAGTGGGACCATCGCTATTGATTTAAAAAAAAAATTCTAATAATTTTAAAAAATAATCATTTGGTCACTCAATCCACTGCTGTGTGCAATTGGCTTCCGCATTTCACCCACAAAATGCACAGTCAATCCACTTTACAGTATATCCTGTGAAGGGCTTTGAGACGTCTCAATGATGTGATGAGACACTATGTCAAATGCAAGGATTATTATTATTAAGATATCACATGAATGCTGGATTGAGAGTCGGGAGGGGGGAGGGGGAAATGCTTGGTGTAACATGTACTGACAGAGGGATTTCGCAGCTGACATGTTAACGTTCCCTTTTCCTGTTGTTTAAACAGAACGAAATGAAGAGGAGGAACATGAGGAGAGACTGGAGATCAGGAGGAGGCTGATCCGAAAGGTAAGATCGCTGGCTCAGTTTAACTTGTGTTGCGACTTAACTCTGGTACAGGGTCTCACATCCCGGCATTTCCAAATTTCCAAGCCCCCTCCCACCAGATCCCACTCCCCATCCACCCTCCACCGGGCCCTAACGTGGAATAATGACTGGAATAATTTCAGCCCTCAATATTACCGATCTGATCGAGGAGAAGGGGAATTGTTGATGTCCCAATCCATGTGCATGATTATGGGGAATGGATTTAGAACAGAGAGCTCCAGTGGGGGGGAGTGAGCAGCAGCACAGACACGATGGAGAAAGTGCAGGGGAATGGGATTGGAGTGGAGAGCTCCAGTGGGGGAGCGAGCACCAGCACAGACGTGATGGCTGTTGTATGATTGTAATCTGTTAATGGTCACAGCCTAGCCTCTCTCACACTCTGTCTCTGTCTCCCTCTCTCTCTCACAGCTCAGTCTGAGGCCCACAGTTGCTGAGTTACAAGCCCGGAGAATCCTTCGCTTTAACGAGTATGTGGAGGTGACTGAGGTGCAAGATTATGACAGGAGAGCAGATAAACCATGGACCAGGCTCACGCCAGCGGACAAGGTGAGCACGGACCAGAATATTATTATAATAATCCTAGTATTTGATACAGCGCCTTATCCCGTTGTTGAGACATCTTAAGGCGCTTTACAGAATATATTGTAAAGTAGATTGACTGTGTATTTTGTGGGCGAAACATGGCAGCCAATTGCGCACAGCAGTGTCCCATACACAGTCATGGATTAAATGACAACATTTTGTGGGGGGTGGCGGGGGAAAAGAGGATTATTACCCACGGAAAGCGATTCACCAATCGACTAACAACCGGGTTCCTACTTACTGCTCGGTAAACAGAGGTGTGTGGAGTAAGGAAACTTGCCTCAGGTTTTGTCACACCCGAGAATCGAACCCAGGTTCTCTCGCTTGCGAGACGAGAGCGCTAACCACTATGCTACAGCACTCCAGTTATTATGTACCCCCGCTTGTATTCCAATGTTGTGTAAAGGATAACGTGTTGTACAGTCGTGTGACGTGTGTGTCTCTCTCTCTCTCCCTCGGTTGCTACCAGGCTGCGATTCGCAAAGAGTTGAATGAGTTTAAAAGCCGGGAAATGGAAGTCCATGAAGAGAGCAAACATTTAACCAGGTGAGCGCCACAGCCAACCTCAACCCGTCCATCTCAGTCACTGTTTCTCGCACCCTCCGTTCCACCGTCGGTGGCCGTGCTTTCAGCCACTGCGCCCCGAAACACTGGAACACTCTCCCTCAATCCATTCGCCTTGCCCCCTCCTCGCGCATCTTCAGATCATGCCTGAAGACCTTCCTCCTCGACTGGTCACCTCTCCCTCCCCCCCAGGCTCGGTGTCATGCTCCTCCCCCGTAAAGCGCTCTGGGACTCTAACCTGCGCGAGGGGCGCTATATTAATGCAAGTTCCTGTTGATGTTCTTATGAAGCCCCCAGAGTGAACAGTTCTGATGATTTCCCTCCCCTCGTCTCGTTGCAGGTTCCACCGCCCTTAAAGTCTGGCCGCCGCAGAATTGTGGAGCGATTTAAGACGACCGGAATGAAAAGCTGACACACACTCGGAGAGAGAGCGAAAGTCAGATTTAAGGCGTGCTCCGTGCATGCACGTGTGTTTCTCCCCTGCGCTCTCCCTCTCGCCACGTAATTAACACGTCAGCGGGAGAAGCGACAAAGCAAGGAGAGAGGGAGGGGGGGAGGGAGGGAGGAGGGCTGGGGGAGAGAGATCCTCCCCTCAGGAGGACGGGAAGAGATTGTTTTAAATGTCTATTTTAGTCTTTTTTTTTATAAAAAGATTCTTTTTTTTAAAAAAAAAACCCGACACTTTGGCCGTGAACAACACAGCCGGCGTTTAGTTTAGTTTCGCCTTTCGTTGCGTTTTTGTGTGGAAATGCGAGCAGATTGCGTGTGTGAGCAAGCAAGATGGGGCTTTTGTACTGGGAGTCGCGCTAAACCGGGATTCCCGCTTTTTTTCCCGGAGAGCTCCCGGCCTTTTCCCGCCTGTCTCCCAAGGGAGTTGGAAGAGTGGCTGGAACGTATCCCACCCGACGCTCCAACTGCCCAGTGATGTTCCGGGAATTCTCACACAGGCTTGCACACACACACTTGCACATGCACATTTACACACACACACACACACACACACAGGCAGTGAATCTCGGGGGGCGGAGGGGAGGCGGTGGGGCTCAATGTCTTGCCAGGAGCATCTTTGATGTTACACCAGCTTCACTCTGGATGCGCGTCGCTGATTTGTTTCCTACCCTCGCTCTCTTTTTCTTAATTTAGTGCATTAAATGGATATTTTTGCGGATGACTTAAGTGTCGGCGCTCACTTGCTCGCTCGCATATGTTCTCTCCTGTGTTTGAGAAGCTTTGCACTGGGCTGGGTGGGCGAGAGGACTTGGTCCTAGAGTTACCACATTGGAGGGGTTTGGCGGGAAGAAGGAGGTGGTTTATTAGGCGATATCTCCAGCGTCAGAGAGAGGGAGAGACCACGGGGAGGGGATAAGGATTCGGCTGGGAACGAGGGTAAGCCAAGCATCTGAGTTGAGCTGGTTCAACAGGGAAGCGAAATGGTTGATACCCCACCAAATGCAGTCAATCCACTATACATTGTATTCTGTGAAGCTCTTTGATAAGGCACTATGTTCAACACAAGAATTATTATTATTATTATACGTAGGGTATTGTAAATCTCGAATCAAACCAAGAGCGATGCCAAATTATGATTTAGACAAAAACCAAAGTGAGATGGTCCCGTCTGACCTTTCGATCTCAAAACTTTCTTTGATAACCGTTTGGCCCGCAAATTACGCAGTCAATCCACTTCACGGTATATTCTGTGAAGCGCTTTGAGACGTCTCACAGACGTGATAAGGCGCTGTAATCCAAAAAAAAAAGTATGCCAGGATTAAATCGTGTGGCGTAGGCTTCTGGTTCATAACCCTCTCAGCCTCGCGCACCCTCCCTCTTTGGAAGAAAGCAGATCAGATAAACGTAAATCTGATATTTCAGTGCGATTGATCGACTGTCACTTGTGGAATGACCGGGTGTTAAAAAGACTTTGTGCACGAAACACCTGCCAACGAGATGCAAACCACGTGGGAACAGAGTGTAAACTGTTCACAAACCATTCCTCATTGGGTTGTTGATTGCACAGTGTGTGTTTGTGTGTGTGTGTGTGTGGGAGGGGTGGGGAGGGTGGCTATAATTCCCCCGCATAATACTGTACAACCCTTTTTCCCCCAACCCCACCCCCTGCCCCATCCACCACCTCTTTAATTGTTGTAAATAACTGGAAATATAAAATATAGCACTGGCTGGGCTTTGGGACGCACCCATGATCATCCACGGGCACACACACACGCGGGCATGTAAAAGTCTTACTGTATACAGTGGTAGCCGCTTTAGCCAGATGTCGATTATTTATCCCCTGCCCAAACCCCCGCCTTCGGACCTCCAGCCCACAGTCCCTTCACCTCGCTCCCTCCCTTGCCTCCTTCAAGGAACGTCTCAAGACCCTCTTCTTTGAAGGCACCTCCCTCCTACCCCTACCCTTCCTGCCCTCCGCCCCTCCTGATCCCAACCCCCAGCTCAGTTCTAACTCCCTGACTGCCCAGTGCCTGGCGCTGTGTAGATGTCATTTGTTGCTGTAAATCGGACAAAACTGGCGGGGCATGATCTGTCCGGTTTAAGCGGCTTCCACTGTATTTCCGAAAAATATATATTTCAGGTTTCCACATTCCTCTGCATTTACTCGTCTGTGGATGTTTGTGCGACAAACCAGGTTACCTGTCAGCCTCCAGTATTGTACAATTTTCCTGTTATATAGGTATTTATGTGACTATGTTACCTTATAAACTAATTCTTGGCTCCTGACTTGAGCACAGATCTTAAGTGCCTTAGTATATGACTCAATCTATTCATTATATTCTCTTGTGAAGATTTTTTTTTCTTTAATAAAAGGTTAATAACTTATCGCTATCCTCTGTGTTTTTTCGGTGGGTTGCTTACACTTATTTCTTGTAGCTTAGTGGTTAGAGCATTCGCCTCGCAAGTGAGAGGACATGGGTTCGATTCCCAGGTGGGGCGAAACCTTAGGCAAATTTCTTTACCCCACACGCTTCTGTTCACCTAGCAGTTAGTAGGAACCCAGTTGTTAGTCGATTAGCGCATTGCTTTCCAGGGATAATAATCCCTCCAATTAAAGAAAAATTTGGTCACTCAATCCACAACTGTTTGTCGGTCACTGCTGTGTGCCCCTGACTGCCATGTTTCGTCGATAAAATATACAGTCAATTCACCTTACAGTAAATTCTGTGAAGCGCTTTTGAGATGTCTCAACGATGTGATAAGGTGCTGAATCAAATGCAAGAATTATTATTCTTGTGATGGTGTGAAGTGCTTCACGGAGGTGGCGGATGTGAAGAGGCCGCTCTCATTGCCTCACACAAAGGTCAAAGCTGATTCACAAGGAGCCTGTGTGAGAGCAGAGGGCTGGCGCTTGCTTTCTCATCTCTCCACGGGCAAAGCTCTCAAGGTCACACTCTCGCCACCCTGCCGCACAACAGCAGCGACACAGCTCAGAACGCTCTCCGCATGAACTGTCAGCCTGGCTCAGTTAGCAGCACTCTTGCCTCTGAGTCAGAATGTTGTGGGTTCAACTCCTAACACGATACGTGTTTTCTGCACGTGAGCGGAATCTGTAGCGTATTGGTTAGAGCGCTCGCCTCACAAGCGAGAGAACCCAGCGATCAATCAAACAACCAAAACAAAATGACATTTGTAAAGCGCCTTTCACTTCGGGAGGATGTCCCAAGGCGCTGGACAGACAGAGTTACGGACCCGAGCTGGGGGTCGGGGTCGGGGAGGGTGGAGGGGGGGGAAGCAGGGAGATCGAAAGCACGGTCGAAGAGGAGGGTCTTGAGATGGGTGTTGAAGGAGGCAAGGGAAGGGGTGAGTGGGATGGAGTTCCAGAGGGTGGGGGCAGTGTGGCAGAAGGCCCACCCACCAATAATGGGGCGAGCAAGGCAAGGGACGGGAAGCAGGCTGGAGCCCGCTGAGCGGAGAGCGTGAGCAGGATGGTAAAGGGGTTAGGAGGTCGCAGAGGTAGGGGGGAGCAAGACCACGGAGGGCTTTGAGGTGAGGACCAGGATCTTGAACTGTATCCTCTCTGTGATGGGAACCCTTTATAAGCATATAAGAATAAAAGGTTAGTCAAAGGTAGGGTGGGGTCAATTAGGGACCAAGGAGGAAATCTTCTTGTGGAGGCAGAGGGCACGGCTGACGTACTGAATGAGTACTTTGAATCTGTCTTCACAAAAGAAGAGGATGCAGCCAATGTCACAGTATCGGAGGAGAGGGTAGAGAAATTGGATAAGATAAGAATAAACTTAAGAGGAGGTACTAAAAAGATTGTCGGTGCTCAAGGTAGATAAGTCACCCAGTCAGGACTGGATGGATCCTGGTTAGTGAGGGAAGTAAGGGTGGAAATAATGGAGGCTTTGGCCACAATCTTTCAATGCTCCTTTGACACCGGGGCGGTGCCAGAGGACTGGAGGGTTGCAAATGTCACTCCCCTGTACAAAAAGGGGCAGAAGGATAAATCTGGGAACTACAGACCAGTCAGCTTAACGTCATTAGTGGGGAAACTTCTAGAGACTATAATCCGGGACAAAATACATTTTCACTTTGATAAATATGGGCTAATAAATATGGTCCAACACGGATTTGTTAAAGGCAAATCATGTCTAACAAACCTGATAGAGTTTTTTGATGAAGTAACAGAGAGGGTGGATGAAGGTAGTGCAGTCGATGTAGCTTATATGGATTTTCAAAAGGCATTTGATAAAGTGCCACATAAAAGACTTGTAAGCAAAATAGAAGCCCACGGTATTAAAGGGACAGTGACAACATGGATACAGGACTGGCGGGGAGACAGAAAGCAGAGAGTAGTGGTGAACGGTTGTCTTTCTGACTGGAGGGAAGTGTGCAGTGGTGTCCCCCGGGGGTCAGTATTGGGACCACTGCTGTTGTTGATCTATATAAATGACCTGGACTTGGGTATAGGGAGATCAATTACCAACTTTGCAGATGATACCAAGTTAGGAAAAGTAGTAAACAGTGAGGAGGATAGTAACCGACTGCAAGTGGCCATAGACAGACTGGTAACACGGGCAGACACGTGGCAGATGAAGTTTAATAGTGAGAAATGCAAAGTCATGCATTTTGGGAGGAAGAATGAGGAGAGGTGATATAAGCTGATGGTACAATCCTAAAGGGGTGAAGGAACAGAGAGACCTGAGGGTTCATATCAGTAAATCTACAGGACAGATAGATAAAGCTGTGAAAAAAAAGCATTCGGGACACTGGGCTTTATAAATAGGGCATAGAATACAAAAGTCAGGAAGTTATGATGAACCTTTATATAAAACACTGGTTAGGCCTCAGCGAGAGACTGTGTTCACACTTTAAGAAGGATGTCAAGGCATTGGGGAGGGTGCAAAGGAGATTTACCAGGATGGTATCAGGAATGAGGGACTTCAGTGATCAGGAAAGGCCGGATCAGGAGAGGCCGGCGCAGACATGATGGACTGAATGGCCTCTTGTGCTGTACAATTGTGTGATTCTATGACTCTATCCCGGAGGCCCTCTGGCTCGCCCTCTCCCTTGCATCCTTGTATGTTATACATCGGAAGAACAGCAGGTATCACAGTTCCCTGCCTTTGAAAAGCTTTCATTTCAGCTTGCAGCTTTGTGACTTCTTCAGTATAATAGTAATAATAATAATAATAATAATTCTTCAACCAGGTCTTTTGGATCTAAACTAGCACTTTTCCCTGAAATGTCCCGGTCTCCCACAATGGTAACAAACCACTCGTGTCTTTGCAACTACAGATTCTCCCTTTTCTTTGCCATGGAAATTTGTCTGTCCTTATCACCCTGCAAAGGTCCCTTATTTTTCCACGTCTCTTTCAGTTTATTTGCCACTAATGTGGCTACTTGATGACTTTTTAAATTTTCTTTCTCACCCTGTGTTACCTCTCACTTCATTATCATTCTCCTGGTCACCCATTTCTCATTATGGTCCTCATCTTCCCTATCTCAGGTCTCTTCGAAACTAGCCTTATAAGATAATAATAATGATAATCCTTGCATTTGATATAGCGCTTTTCTAGACATCTCAAAGTGCTTCAGAGAACAGACTGTAAAGTGAATTGACTGTATATTTGTGAGCGAAATGCGATAGTCAATTGCGCACAGCAGTGTCCCCACAAACAGTCGTGGATTGAAAATGACCAATTTATCATTGTTTTTGGTTTTGGAGGGATTATTATTAGGCTCTGTGTGGAGTAAGGAAACTTGCCCAAGGTTCACCCTCTGCCTGGAATTGAACTCGGGTCTCTCGCTTGCAAAGCGAGTGCTCTAACCACTGAGCTACAGGACTCCACAAAGATGGTAGGGAAAGGTTAATAATCACTCTGCCACCTTTCTGTAAAGTGATCCAGATCACTACGATCTAGTCCTGGACCAAATGTTCGATTGAATGCTTCCCATAATCTGTCTATGTAACATTTGGGATGTTCCTCTGGTGTCTGTCTACACTTGTGCAACGCTGTACTTGGATCTCCTCTATCAGATCCTACAGCATTTAAAATGTTTCTTTTTAAGTTTAGATTGTCTTTCCCATATTTTATGTCTAATGGTAAGGTATTAAAAATTGATGTAGACAATGCACCTACCAGTAAACCAAAATGTTCTGTGTCATCTAATGTTTTCCGTATTGATACACGCTCTACCTTGTTGAAATGACTGTATGCATCTTGTTTTCCATCAAATTTGGGAAGAGCATTTGCCATCTCTTGTATCCGCTGGTGTATCATATGTATTTTCACTCTGGCTAACTTTTGCTCCTCATTGCCCCCACCCTTCCCTTTTTTTTTTGCATGGCTGGATTCAGCGGCAAAGGTTTTTATCTTTTCATTTTCCCGATTTTGTGCCTTTTCTAGAACGTCCCTTAACTCATATGCCTCTTCTTGATAACTAACTCGTTTCTCTTTCAACTCCTGTATCTCTGCTTGTTTAAGCTGCATTGGAGTTTCTTTCAATTCCAGGTGAGCTTTAGGTCCTCCGCTAACCTTGACTATCCCTTTATTTTTCAACACATCGCAAAGCCTTCCACACGTCTCAATTGAAGTGTCACATGTTCGTGTGTCCTCTGAAAGCTCCTCCTGCTCTTTTTTCTTAATATATCTAAGTTCACTGATGATATCTCGGTGTAATTGAATCTCTATCTCTCTCAGCCAGGGCATCCCGAAGTTTAAGTTCTCTCACTTTGACTTCTCCCTCTCTAACACATCTGCGGTGAAGTAAGAACTGACACAAATGTTGTACAATTACTCAAGGTTTATTAATTCAGATTAATAAGGTTATAAATCATAAACAGAATACATCAAATAATGCTTGCGTCTCCACGTACACTGTAGTTCACAACGATTTAAATTGATCAAACCAAATGCTGCGGGAGAGATAGAGGAGCAATGTCCAATTTAATGTCCCATTTGAATCCAAATATAAGTCCTCAAAATGTAGTCTTGATCTTCTTTCTTTAGAGGTTGGAATATGGTTCGCAACTCCAAGTTCCAATTTCTTCTATCTCTTTTGAATCGATCTCCGTTTATACTGTTAATTAGGTGACCTTTCATCTATTGTCGTTTGTAAGTCCTTTGTAAAAACAAATGCGACAACAACAGCAAAATTACATTTGTAAAGCGCCTTTCATGTCCGGAGGATGTCCCAAGGCGCTGGACAGACAGAGATGTGGACCCGAGCTGCGGGTCGGGGTGGGTGGAGGTGGAAGCAGGGAGATCGAAAACACGGTCGAAGAGGAGGGTCTTGAGATGGGTCTTGAAAATGCAACACAGCTCTCTCCAGCTGCAGACCATTTTGCCATCAGAAAATGTCTGATAAGGAATGCAAACAGTTTGTCTTCGAAGCTCGTCACAACCAGCTCCCCTCATATGGGATTGATCATGTTTCAAATATATATATATAAACATCGCGAATATAATTTGGGATATTATTTAACACATTAATTACAGAATTCTACAAAAGCCCATCTCAAGACCTCCCTCTTCGATCGTGCCCTCAGTCACCCTCCCTCCTGCACCTCCCTTGCCCTCCACCCCTCCTCTGATCCCAACCCACAGCTCGGTGCAAACCGCTCATTGTCCATCAGCTTGGGATGTCCTCCAGACGTGAAAGGCTCTTTATAAATGCAATTTGTTGCTGTTGTTGTTGCCCTCTTGTTCTACTGATACGATACATCCTAAGGATTAATGTGGATTTTTCAATCACATTTAAAATGTTGCACACGCCTGTACAAAATTTCTCTTTTATTTTGTTGGCTTTCCTTGGGCTGTTAGCACCACCTGCCTCCCACAGACATCGGTGCAAGGATTTCCCAGTCTCCTGAGATGATTGCCAGACCTTTCTTATATAAAAATCCATGAATAGTAATGGTGTCAGTGCCTGAGGTGTGGAGACGTCGATAGGAGCCAAGCAGGAGAGCCTTGGTCTTGTTGACGTTCAACTGTAGAAAGTCAGCTCTCATCCAGGACATTCTGTCAGGACAGCAGTGGTCCTGGAGTCGAGAGTAGAGGCAGAGACAGAGTTGGGTGCCATCCGCATATATGTGGAAATTGACCCCATGTCTGCGGATGATATCACCGAGTGGGAGCATCTATATTCCTAATCTCAGGAGTTGCCTGCCTCAAACCCTCCAACTCACCCTCCACCACCCCCTCACAATCCCCCCACCCCTTTAAATCCCACTTTAAGACAGCTTGAATCTGCAACCTTCTGACTAACAGGCAAGAAGCGTGCTACCGACTGAGCCAGGCTGCCACACAATGTGGATAGTGTGAATTACAGGTGCCATTAATTCTAATTTATAACTAATGAAAAGGGTTATTTGTATACTGCTTAGTTAATGACTTATTTTCATTGCTCGTTACATAATCAATGCTGCACCTAATTGCTTCTGTACACAATAACGTCTTCACACAGATGGTGGTGAGAATGTGGAACTCACGGCCGGAAGCCATGGTTGAAGCAAGAAGTGTAAATGTATTTAAGAGGAAACTTGATGCCTGCAAAACAGGAAAAGGGAATAATAGGAATAATGATAATGCTTGCAGTCCTATCTGCAATTTTTTTTCCTTTTCAGGTACCTATCCAATTCCCTTTTGAAAGTTGTTAATGAATCTGTTTGCACCAGCCTTTCTGGCAGTGCATTCCAGAACACAACACTCTGCGTAAAAACAAAATTCTCCTCATCTCCCTTCTGGTTCTTTTGCCAATTGTTTTAAATTTGTGTCCTCTGGTTACTGACCCACCCGGCGGTGGGAACAGTTTCCCCCTATCTTCTCTATCAAAACCCCTCATAATTTTGAACACCTCCAGTAAATCTTCCCTTAACCTTCTCCGCTCTAAGGAGAACAATCCCAGCTTCTCTCGTCTCTCCACATAACAAAGGTCACTCATCCCTGGTACCATTTTGGTAAATCTCCTCCGCACCCTCTCCAAGGCCTTGACATCCTTCCTACAACAACAACAAGATTTCATTTATAGAGCGCCTTTCACGTTGGGAGGACGTCCCAAGGCGCTGTACAGTTGGGTCAGGACCCGAGCAGAGGGGAAATGGTCAGGGTGAGGGGAGGGAGCGAGGAGGGGGTAGAGAGTTGAGAGGAGAGCTGAAGCCACAGTCAAAGAGAAAGGTCTTGAGACCGGCCTTGAAGGAGGAAAGGGAGGATGCAAGGAGAAGGCACTGGGGATGGAGTTCCAGAGCCTCGGGGCTGAGAGGCTGAAGGCCCGGCCACCGATGGTAGGGCGTTTGGGGCGGGGGATGTGGAGCAGACCGGAGCCGGAGGAACGGAGGGTATGGGCAGGTAAGTAGGGGGATAGTAGGTCGGAGAGGTAGGAGGGAGCGAGGCCATGAATGGCCTTGTAGGTGAGGATGAGGATCTTGAATTCCTAAAGTGTGGCACCCAGAATTGGACACAATATTTATTTATTTATATTTATAAAGCCAAGGATCCCATATGCTTTGCTAACAGCTTTATCAACCCGTCCTGTCACCCTCAAAGACCTGTGTATGTGAACCGCCAGGTCTCTCTGCTCCAGAATCCCCTTTGAACCTATACCATTTATTTTATATGGTCCCTCCTCATTCTTGCTCCATCCCATCCCATCTCATCCCAATATATATATATATATACACACAATATATTCTGTGAAGCATTTTGAGATGTCTCAAAGACGTGATAAGGCACTCTATCAAAATGCAAGGTTTTTTCTTATTATTATTTATGTATTGTACCCCTGGGGCCAAATTTGTCCCCTTCGTGAGTTCGGCAACAAACTGAGCATCATCAGAGAAACACGAACGTCATACAGTCAATTCGCTTGACAGTATATTCTGTGAAGCGCTTTGAGACGTCCCAACAATGTGATAGAGCACTATATCGAACCCAAATTGTTATTATTAACCAACAATCCTCTTCAGCACTGCCCGGCTGTGGTGAGCTCCATTTTTTTTGCTGCGTGTCCCCGGATTTGGTTTGCAGACCATGGGCCACCCGACCGTACAGAGGCACCAGGAGGGTCACCCACACTGTGCTCCGGACCGTCACCCGCCAGTCCTCACCGGGGGCTCCACCCACTCTCTCTCGTTGTAGAACAGATCGATTCCAAGATCCTCACACACTCGTCTTCCCGGCAGATCCCTTCGTGCTCCGTCCGGCACCTCCCCAACCCCCCGACCGGCTGACTCCCCGCTCCGCTCGGGAGGCTCTGCTCTGCTCTGCTCTGCTCTGCTCGTCCCTTGTCCTCTCCGCTCCATCATCGGCAGCCGCGCTTTCAGCCACTGCTCCCCGAAGCTTTGGAACTCTCTCCCTCTCCCCTTCCCCTCCCCCCTCCCCCTCCCCTCCCTCTCCCTCTCCCCTCCCTCTCCCCCTCTTTTAGATCACAAAGACCTTCCTCTTTCACCGTCAGCGCCTTTGGGACGTCCTGACATCAGTGACAAGACTCAGGGTTTACAGGTCAAGTGATTTAAGTTTGTGGACACTCGGACTCGATTAGAAAGCAACGTGCGGCAGTGACGGGGGGTTTACTGGAGGATGAGATGGGATGAAGGTCCTTTGTCATCCAAATCAATCCTGTGCACCGCTTTCTGTCCCTGTCTGAGGCCGCCCCTCACTGGTTCCCGCGCAATGGCCGCCAGCGCTTCCCGGCATTCAACGCGGGAGTAAAAGCCCTCTATCGATATACACTGGAGTCAGCCAGTATCCCACAATCCTCAGCCAAGGGGTCAGCCAGTATCCCACAATCCTCAGCCAAGGGGTCAGCCAGTATCCCAGAATCCTCAGCCAAGGGGTCAGCCAGTATCCCACAATCCTCAGCCAAGGGGTCAGCCAGTATCCCAGAATCCTCAGTGACAGTGGAGCCCGCCGTGTCTGCGGCAAGTGAAAGGCCGACAACATGGTGAGTGTGTGAGAGAGAGAGGGGGGAGGCGTGTGTCCCTCTCCCTCCCTGGTCGCTCCTTCCGGCCCTGCTTCACGGCCCCCGCCCTCAGCCACTCTGCGCCCACCCTCTGGAACTCCATCCCGCAGTCCCTCCGCCTCTCCCCCGACCCTCAGTTCGGGTCCGTAACTCTGTCTGTGCAGAGCCCTGGGACGTCCTCCCGACGTGAAAGGCGCTTTACACGTGTAATTTTGTTATTGTTTTGTTGGTGAGTGTGTGAGTGAGTGTGAGAGTGAGTGTGAGTGTGTGTGAGAGTGAGTGAGTGTGAGAGTGAGTGAGTGTGTGTGTGAGAGTGAGTGTGTGAGAGTGAGTGTGTGTGAGGGTGAGTGAGTGTGTGTGTGAGAGTGAGTGTGTGAGAGTGAGTGTGTGTGTGAGAGTGAGTGAGTGTGTGTGAGAGTGTATGCGCGTGTGAGGGGTTTTCGGTCTGCGATTGAAATGGGGTAAACTCTGCCATTGTTGTAAGTTCCGCGGAAGCACTGCTTCAGTGAGCAGTAAATGTAGTAAATCTGAGCGCTCTGAGACGCTCCCCTTGATGTCGGGCTCTATATAAGTGTAAGTTGTCGTTGGAACATTACGGAGACGGTGGAAATAGAAAGTAGTGTTTGTTTCAAGAACAAATTAGATTTCTGTTTGGAAATGATATCTCGGGATACAGTATATAGTTTGGGACATGACATGTCAATCGTTTGCCAGGATGGTGGAACGAACCCGTCTTATGTCTCTGCTGTGTATGTGGGGGGTGGTCACTGGTGGTCTGGTGGGTCTCACTGTTCTTTCATTGTTTACGATTACTGTGCGCAATTAGCTGCCACTTTTGCCCACAAAATCCACAGTCACTGCACTTTATAATATATCTTGTGAAGCGCTGTAAGACGCCTCGGCCCCATGATAAGGCGCTATATCAAATGCAAAGATTATTATTTATTATTGTTGTCAATATTATTGTTACAGCCTCACCGGAAAAAGAAGCAGTTCATTGAGAAGAAAGGCTCGGTGAAGTTTCACCTGGTTCACCGGAGCCAGAGGGACCCGCTGGTTGCTGACCAGACAGCCCCGCAGAGAGTGCTGCTGCCCGCTGAGGTGAGAGACAACGCAGCTACGTCCTTCACATGAGAAGTTAAGCCAAGGTCCCGTCTGCCTGCTCGGGTTGATGATAAAGATCCCGTGACACTGTTCGAAAAGAGGTCTGCCGACAATTCCCCGAAATACAATTGATCACTCACTCCGTGGCTGTTTGTGGGACACTTCTGTACACAATTGGATGCCGTGTTTCACCCACAAAATGCATAGTCGTATCCTGTGAAGTCTTTTGAGACGCCTCAAAGACGTGATCAGGCGCCATTTCAAATGCAAGGATTGTTATCATTGCTACATCCCCTTTAGAAGTGTCCTGTAGTTTAGTGGGTTAGAGCCTTGCAAGCGAGAGAGCTGGGTTCGATTTCCGGCGGGCGAAACATTAGGCAAGTTTCCTTACTTTGCACGCCTCTGTTTACCTAGCAGTAAGTAGGAACCCGGTTGTTCGTCGACTAGTGGATCGCTTTTCCTGGAGTAATAATCCCTTCAAAACAAATAAACTAAATAAATAATAATTTGGTCACTCAATCCACAACTGTTTGTGGGACACTGCTAAGGGCTATTGGCTGCTGCTTTGGGGCCCACAAAACATAGTCAATCCACTTTACAGTATATTCTGTGAAGCACTTTGAGAAGTCTCGAAGACATGATAAGGCGCTATATCAAATACAAGGATTATTATTATTATTCAGCTGCTATTAAGTGCTCGGAGCCACCACTACACGTGAAGGGCGGTATATAAACACAAGTTGTTATTGTGTTATGAATTCTGCATCAACACAGTTGTTTGGTAAGGAATTCTATGCTCTAATGAAACACGTTAATATAAACATACACTTGTCCATTCTTTGCAGCGGAAGGAATGCAGAGAGAAGAGGAAGGAGGAGGAGAGGGAGTTCGGGGTCTTCTTTGACGATGACTATAACTACCTGCAGCACCTGAAGGAGGCTTCACCCACAACTGAGCTGGTGGCCTCCAGTGCCCCGGCCAGGGAGAGCAGGATCGTGGTCACACAGGAGGGCCATGTGCAGGAGGAGACGCAATACATCCCTGTAAGTTACTTCACAACGAGTGAAGTCCTGTAGGGTAGTGGTTAGCGCATTCACCTCGCAAGCGAGAACCCGGGTTCGATTCCCGGGCAGGTCAGGGCGAAACCTTAGGCAAGTTTCCTTACTCCATA
This sequence comes from Callorhinchus milii, assembly GCF_018977255.1. Classification (NCBI taxonomy): domain Eukaryota; kingdom Metazoa; phylum Chordata; class Chondrichthyes; order Chimaeriformes; family Callorhinchidae; genus Callorhinchus; species Callorhinchus milii. The sequence goes on along the minus strand of NW_024704744.1, from coordinate 2,989,980 downwards.
CGCCTCTGTTTACCTAGCAGTAAGTAGGAGCGCAGTTGTTAGTCGATTGGCGGTCGATTTCTGGGGCTAATAAACCCTCCAAAAAAAAATCATGACTGTTTGTGTGCAATTGGATACAGCGTTTCGCTCCCAAGATATAGAGTCAATCCACTTTAAGTATAATTTGTGAAGAGCTTTGAGATGTCGCAACGATGTGATAAGGCGCTATATCAAGTGCAAGGATAATTATTATTAAGAAGTGGTGGCCCACCTCTTCGGTTGGCCAATAAAATCAATGTTTCTTGATTGAATATTTCTTGATTTAGGCCAGGGGTGGACAAGCTTTTTGTTTTTTCTATGATTGTTTTGTTGGCCAACCTAAAGGAAGAAAGGCGTTTCATTTGGCGCCTTTGACCAACTTTGACTATCCTTCTTGGGTGGGGGGATGGAAAGCGGGGTCTCCTTGGAGCTGAACAGCTTCAAGGTGACACATTTGGCAGTGGGTTGAGGGAATCGAGCCAACTCTCAACCAGGTCTCTCGTCCGGTTCCTGAGCCAGGTGGGTCTGCAGTATTCCAGGGCACTGCTGACAGTCTTCAGATTGTACCTGAATACCTTCCTCTTCGATCGTGCCTGCGGTCACCTCCCTTTCTCAACCACAAACTACGCTATTGTTAAGCGCTCCAAGGTGCTGCCCCGCGAGCAGGGTATCAAATAAATATTGTCAGGATCGGGATCTTGTGGTCAAATACCCTGTCAAGATCCTGAGCAGTGCGTTACCAGGCGTGAGGATGTGTATCATCGCTCCAGTGATGAGGAGGGGGTGGGCAGGTTGTGTAGTGAACTGACTGCTGTATCTGAGACCTGGATCTGTCTTGTCTGATTCCAGGCTCCTTCGATTAATCTCCCCTCGTCAGTCTTTGCCTCGGAGTTTGAAGAGGAGACCGGGCTTCTGAACAAAGCGGCACCAGTGACAGGTAACTATGACAATTTTTTTATATACCAGGCTCGTTCTTTGTCAGCTGGAAAGCTACACTGGAGACGGGCATTCTCCCTCTAATCGGTCAGCAAGTAGCTTAGTGGTTAGAGCGCTCGCCTCAAGCGAGAGGATCCGGGTTCGATTCCCAGGCGGGGCCAAGCCTTAGGCAATTTTCCTTACTCCACACACCTTTTGTTTACCTAGCAGTAAGTAGGAACTGAGTTGTTAGTTGATTGGCGGATCGCTTTCTGGGGTTAATAATCCCTCCAAATGAAAATTGATTTGGTCGCCCAATCCACGATTGTTTATGGGACACTGCTGTGCGCAATTGGCTGCCGTGTTTCGCCCCAAAATTTCCGAGTTAATTCACTTGACAGACAGTATATTTTGTGAGGCGTTTTGAGAGGCCTCGACGACGTGATATGATGCTATATCAAATACAAGGATTATTATTAGAAACAAAAGGCTCGGGCTTGTGAAACATAAACATAAAGCTGCTTCCTTTCTCTCCCCCCCCCCCACCCCACCTCGCAGGCCCTCGCTTGGACCTGGACCCAGATATTGTAGCCGCTATGGATGAGGATTTTGACTTTGACAATCCTGAGAACGTGCTGGAGGACGACTTTATCCTGCAGGCGGTCGTAGCCGGCGATCAACAGAGGTGGGCTGGGCAGCAGTAACGTGGCCAGTGAGGTCACAGCATCTCAAAAGTGTTTCGTTTATCTATTCCAATCCATCTCCTTCTCCGCCACCCTGTTACCTGAGTGTTGCTGCGTCTCCCCCAATTCCCACTCCCCCCGCGTCAGTCTCTACGCCCTAAACTTTGGAGCCCCATCCCTGTCCCCTCACTCTCTCTCTCTCTGTCTCTCTGTCTTCAAGTCTTATCAGTCCGTTCACTGGGGGCACGGAATCTCCCACTCAGCTCCTGTTAACCCTGCAAGTCAAAGCCCTAACGGGGTAAGCTATTCCTAGCTGGACAATCAGCGGAAAAACCTTACTGCAAAGTTAGTGGCCGTTTAATCTAGATGCCCCAAGACACTACCCCACATGAAGGGCTCTGAGCAAATGATGTAGCTTATTTGCATTCAGCAAATGAGAACACCCTCCAGTCTTTCATTGCTTTGGGTTTCAGGGGATCGGAGGAAGAGGACGACGGTGATTGGGAGGACGTGGAGGATGAGGAAGGTGCCTTTGACTCTGACGGTCCCCTGTCAGAGGGGGAGGGGTTCGGGGGGCAGGAGTTCCTGTTCCTGAAGGAGGAGACCAAGAGCCTTTTCACTGACTACTCCATGACCTCGTCTATCATGCGGAGGAACGATCAGCTCACCTTCCTGGACGACAGGTTTGAGCGGGTGGGTGTCCGGGTTACACAGTTACCACGGGCTTGACAGCAGGATGAGCTGAAGGGCTCAGCGCTGCTCCTGACTCGACCTCTGACCAGCTGCTCGTCAGCCTCCTCAACTCCACCTTGCACAAGCTCCTTCCTGTCTATACCTCTTACTCTCCTTCCGTGGACCTGTCTTTCTCTTTCCCTGTCTCCTGCTGTCCCTCCCCCATATGCGTCTCTCTCTCTGTGCACCCCACTCTTTCTCTTTTTCCCCATTTCCCCTGCCTTTTTTTCTCTCTATTCCCAACTCTCTCTTGCTGTTTCCTCCCCCCCCCTTCTCTCACTCACTCTCTCTGTTTCCGTCTCTCTCTCTCTGTTTCCGTCTCTCCCTCTCTGTTTCCCCTCTCTCACTCTTTTTTTTCTCTCCTCTCTCTCTCTTCCTCATGCCTTCTCTCACTCTCTTCCTCTCTCTCCCCCATGCCCCTTTTACTCTCTCTTCCCCCTCTCCCCCATGCCCCTCTTTCACTCTATCTTTCTCTCTTGCTCTCTCTCATTCTTCCCCCATGCCCTCTCTCACTAGCTATTTGAAGAATACGATGATGATGATATAGGAGCCTTGGACCATCATGAGCTGGAAGGTTTCATTCAGGTTAGCAGCTCGAGGTTGGAGGAGGTGATTGCCGAATACTACACACAGAAAGGAAAGGAGTAAGTGTACATTGGAATCGAGCTGCTTTATACTGATGGGAACCTCCACCGGGGGTAGAAAGAGCGATGGGTCAGGATGTAGTGCCTGGTAAGACCAGACTTGGGTTAAAAGCCAAGGTGGGAGGAGAAAGGAAGGGAAGACTGAAAGGAGAAGAGAGTTGGTGAGAAGTTCAGGTAAAGCTATCCTATGTCAAATTAATCGCATCCTTCCAAAATACCCACCTCCTGTCTTCCCATTACAGCATCAAACTGTTTCATGTTTACCTAACAGTTTAGTAGGAACCTGGTTGTCAGTTGATCAGAGGATCACCTTCTGGGGGTAATAATCTTTCCAAAAAAATGTCACTCAATCCACGACTGTTTGTGAGATGCTGCAGTGTGCAATTGGTTGCCATGTGCTGCCCACAAAATATAGTCAATTCAATTCACAGAATATTCCCCTCGATAGGCCCCTGAAGCCTGTTCTGCCATTCTATTATATGATGGCTGTTCTGTACCTCAACTCTAATTACCCACCTTTGCCCCATAATCCCTTGATACCCTGACCTCACAAATACCTATCCACCTCAAGCTTGAAGAAGTGAATGGATCCAGGATCCACTGCCTTTTGGGGGAAGCGAGTTCCAGATTTCCACTACCCTTTGGGTGAAAAACTGCCCCTGATTTGATTCCTGAATGCCCTGTCTCTAACTTTAAGATGATCCCCCTTGTTCTGGATTTCCCCACCAGAGGAAATAGTTTCTCTGTGTCTACCCGATTTAATCACTTTATTATTGGAAACACCTCAATCAGGTTACCCCTCAACCATCTAAACTCAAGGGAATAGAAACCAAGTTTATGCACCTGGTCCTCATAATCTAACCCTTTGAGCCCTGGTATCATTCTGGTGAATCTGCGCTCCACTCCATCCAGAACCAATATACACTTCCTGAGGTGCGGTGCCCAAAACTGAACGCAGTCTCCAGGTGAGATCTGACCAAGGCTGTATACAGCTGAAGCATCAACGAACCGCTAGAGCAGCCATTCCACCTGCATCCAAACCGCCTTGATGTCCAAACACCCCAGTGAGAGGTGGTCCACAATCTCCTCGCCCGAGGGCAACGGGGATTGGACAAGGCCCCGACCGGCATGAAAGGCCTGACGGGGAGGGCCCTTCTGATCGCCAGCGAGGCCATGTCCTGATGGTTGTTAGACAGAGCCCGCGGTGAGTAGGCATTCTGCCAGACGAGGCTAGCAGCTGCCGCAGGGTATCCCAGGTCGGGGCTGCCCTCTCACTTTCTGATAGTTTCCACGATCTGATCACTAGTTGCTCCTCATAGCTCGTCCCTCTTATATGGGGCTGTGGGCAGCGCCTCTGCTTCTGTATTGCCCTGCCCTATCATTAGGATCTGGCCATTTTCCTCCTTATATCCCGGTGACAGAACCTGTGGAGTCCTGTAGCTCAGTGGTTAGAGCGCTCGCCTCGCAAGCAAGAGGATCTTGGGTTCGATTCCTGGCCAGGGCGAAACCTTGGGCAAGTTTCCTTACTCTATACCTATCGCAAGCCTCTGTTTACCCATCAGTAATTAGGACCCTGTTTGTTAGTCGATTGGCTGATCACTTTTCCGGGAGTAATAATCCCTTCAAAAATTAAAAAATAAATAATAATTTGGTCACTCAATCCACAACTGTTTGTGGGACACCCTGCTCTGAGTAATTGGCTGCCGCGTTTCGTCCATAAAACGTACAGTTTACGTACAGTCTATACTTTACAGTATATTCTGTGAAGCACTTTGAGACATCTCGAAGACGTGATAAGGTGCTATATCAAATACAAATCAAATTATTATCGCTCAAGAACTCCAGGTGTGGACTGACTGTACGGTTAGAGCATGACCACTGACATCTGAGCTCTACTGGTTTGCCTGGAGAGGCCAGCTTCCTCACACAGCCTTCAACTCCTGAGAGAAACTGAGGTGAAGTTGGAACCCAGTTTCGGTTTCAACTCCCTGAGAAAACCATGAGAGAGGGACAGAAGGGGAGGGATAATAGGAGATGGTATAGGAGGGGTGTCTGAGTAATGATCCAGAGGTTCAGCTCATGACACTTCTGGGATTCCCTGGTTATCATTTCTCCTGTGATCTAAGCATCCGTTCCAACAAGACCAGAGGGCTCTGCGGGCTCACAGAGCAGTATCTTAAAGGGCCAGCTAATATCTCTCCTGCCCCTCCCCCCCCCCCCATCCCCAGTCCCTTCCCTGGTAGACGTCAGGGGAGAAACTACAATTGTCCTGGGTGTTGCTCGTTGCCCCTTGTACTCACCGCTCCGCTGCTCTCTTCAGCCTTCAGAGACCCGACGACTTGGGCCCGAGAGCAGACGTGCTGTGTGAAAGTGAGGAGAGTGGAGACGAGGAGATGGAGATGGTGATCATCGAGGAGCCCAGAGAGAAGTGGGATTGCGAGTCCATTCTGAGTAAGTGGTCAGCGTGACGTCAGGGTCTCACTGCCCCGAAAGTGAGAGATTCCTCGGGTATTAAAAGTGAATTCACAAGGTTTGGAAATAAGTCTTTTTGTCACATGTTTCTGGATGTTTAAATACAACGTCCCTGTGGCTCTGGGTGTTATTTGCGGAGTCCTCTAGCGTAGTGGTTAGAGCGCTCGCCTCGCAAGTGAGAGGCCCCAGGTTTGATTCCAGGGCTGGATGAAACCTTAGGCAAGTTTGCTTACTCCACACGACTCTGTTTACCCAGCAGGAAGTAGGAACCAGTTTGTTAGTCGATTGGCGGATCGCTTTCCGCGGGTAATCCTTCAAAAAAAAATACAAATTTGGTCACTCAGTCCACGACTGTGTGTGGGACACTACTGTGCGCAATTGGCTGCTGCGTTCTGCTCATAAATTTATAGTCAGTTCATTTTACAGTATATTCTGTAAAGGGTTTTGAGACATCTCAACAAAGTGATAAGACGCTATATCAAATGAAAGGATTATTGTTATTATTAATATTGAATACCATGTCCTCCGTGTCTCCCAGTGTTTAAACCCTCTCTCCTTCGCAGGCACCTATTCTAACCTGTACAACCATCCAAAACTGATAGAGGATCCGCCTAGGGTGAGTCAGCTGGCTTTCGATAGGCAGGGAGCGGATTTACAGTGTTGCTTGCCCTTCTTCATACACAGCGAGATTGTGGAGACCAGTGTGGGACTGGGTTAATCGATGGGGGTTGAAGAATGCCAGTGGACATTGCAACTTCTGTTTTGTGCCTGAAAATGCATTGTTTGTTAAAAAGCACATTTCTGGACTCCTAATTATCCACAACTCTGCCGCGCGTGTACTCTCCTCCACAAGCTCCGTGACCCTATTACCCCTCCCCACTGTCCTGCACCCCTCCTGGTCCCAACCCCCAACTCGGGTCTAAATCTCTGACTGTCCAACGCCTTGCGTTTTGCCCACAAAATTTACAGTATATCCGGTGAAGCGCTGTGAGATGTCTCAACGTCGTGATAAGGCGCTATATCAAATGCAAGGGTCATTATTATTATTATACATTACAATAATGACTACTTGCTATGAAACACTTTGCCATTACAGGCCTGCACCAGGTAAAATGGGTTGTTAGGTGTCTAATTCCACTGTCTTGTTTTACAGCATCAGCCGATCACGGTGTCCAGACGGACAGGCATCCCCCTGAACGTCCTTCCCAAAAGGGGCCTGACCGCTAAACAGCTGGAGAACATGGAGAGGATTAACATCAGTGACCTGCCCACCGTCTCCGCACAACCTCGCCAGCCAGGAGAGAACAAGGACCAGCGCAAAGCCAGAAAGCAGGCAGTGAGAGAAGAGAGAAGGGTACGGGATACTCATCGTTTATTCTCTTCCTTCGTTAATAGGCTCTCTCTGTTTCTTCTCAGCGGGCTCCGGCCTGCTCCATGTCCCCCGCTCACCAGCCATGGGGGTAACAGGACTTTGTGGACACCACAGTGAGAGCGTGTCATAAGATGGGCACAAATCAGACCTTGTTATTCATACACTAATGCCTTATGTGTATTGTGGCTGTCCCGTCCTGGACAAAGTAAGATTCTTTCCATCTCCCAAAATGCTGTGATATTTTCCAGTCATTGACTAAGATGCATAGACCTGGACTTGAGGAACAGATCAGCCATGATCCAATAGAATGGCGGAACAGGTTCAAGGGGCTGAATGGCCTACACGGTTCCTATGTTCCTATATATGGATAAGCATGTTTGTGTGTGTAAATATTTGTGTGTATATAGAAGTATAAACATTTCACCCACAAAATACAGTCACTCCAGTACAGTATATTCTGTGACTCGCCTTGAGACGTCTCAATGACATGATAAGGTGCTATAACAAATACAGGGATTATTTTCTTTACGTTGGGTGACAGCGCTCTCGAATCTAAGTCAGAAGGTTGTGAAGCCCCACGTCAGGATTGAAATCGCAAAGTCTAGGCTAGGCTGACACTTCAATACAGTTCCAGGGGGAGAATTGCATTGTTCAGGATTATTATTGTGAACGAACGAGTGGCAAGTCTGGATCCACACGTGTGTCTGTTTCTCTTTGGCACAGGAGAGACGTATGGAGAAGAAAAGCAACAAGCTGGCTTTCAAGGTGGAGAAAGCCCGTCAGGAGAAGCAGATGCTTAACCTCCGACAGAACTTACAGGGGATCAAGCTGTGAGTCAGGAGGAGGTGCAGGCCAAGGAAACACAGTGATTGATCCTCACCCTCCTCCTCTCCCTCCTCCTCCATCCAGCTCCCCAAGGGAGGGTGGAGAGAAGACTGTACATCCCTGGGCAGGACTGAGATTCGGGAAGAAATTGTGGCTTTTGCTTCCTGCTCGCAATCCTCCAGAAAAACACTCGTGCCTTCCAATCCGGCCTTGAACAAGCCCTTAAGCTTTACTGTGTGAAACACTCGTGTGCTTTTGAAACTTACAGACATCTCTCTTTCTCTCGCAAGAAAACAATAGGAGTGTTTGCAGAGTGCTGGGGGGAGTGGGGCCAACCACGTCCCATTTTAAGAGGAAGGGGTGGGGCGGAGGAGTTGAACTTCCAGATGTCCACTCTGCCGTGTTGGAGGCTGACGTCTTGAAAGGAGAGACTAGTCCTTCACCCCATCTGTGGTTTGCACTCGCTGCCTCCATTGAACACAACTAATATATTTCTCAACCAACAATGTATTTCTCTTTAGTTTGTTAATCTGCGTTCAGTTACCCAGTAGAATAATGTAAGTGACGAGAGGCCCTGATTCTGATAAAAATCTTTCCTAAAATGTTCTTGGCTGATGATCGGGAGAATTTATTTTGTTTGTCAATCTCGTCAATTCCTGCAGCAACTGTTAGTAACACCAGCCACTCAACATTCAACTTGGGATTCCTCCAAGAATTGAATAGACTTTTATGTACAGGGCGTCCACAAAGTCCCGTTACCCCCTATTACAAAACAATGATGTGAGACTACGGAGGAGCTGAAACAAGCCGTCAGAGAAACATTTCTCATCACTCCATCCATGTTACGAATGATGTGGCACTGAATATGGCGATGGATCATTGTCTGCCATTAAAATGATGGCTCACACTCACCTCTTCCCGTCCTCTGGACGTCTGATTACAATTACACACTTCTCAATGCAATCATCATCATCCTTCCACATGTTTCAGTTGTTGGTCAGTGCACTGTAGAAAAAAAACACGTGGGGGTAACAGGACTTTGTGGACACCCTGTATAATGGTAAGTGATAACAGCTGCAGCAGTTTTATATTGATCCACAGCCTTTCACGCTTGGGGACATCTCAAAGCGCTTCAGGAATCTGCTGGGAGGCCGAGCTGAGGAAAGGGGGGTGGGGGGGAGAGAAAGCGTCTGAAGATGGGTAGGGGCAGAAGGTGAGCCAGAGGGACTAGAGGATGGAGTTTGAGAGCACAAGGGCAGAACAGCTGAAAGCCTGGCAGCAGAGCCAGATGCTGAACCTCAGACAGGACATGTGAAATCCTGTAGCATATTGGTTAGAGCATTCACTTCGCAAGCCAATTTTAACACTGAAAAGTCACTGTCATACAACATGATACTTGTGGAGCGCTATAGTATATCGGTTAGAGCATTCACCTCACAAGCGAGAGGACCTGGGTTCGATTCCCGGGCAGGGTGAAACCTTGGGCAAGTTTCCTTACTCCACATGCCCCTGTTTATTATCATTAAGTAGGAACCCGGTTCCTAGTTGATTGGCGGATCGCTTTTCCGGGGATAATAATCCTTTCAAAAAAAATTATTTGGTCACTCAATCCACGACTGTGGGATACTGTTGTGCTGCTGCCTTTTGCCCACAAAATATACTGTCCATTCACTTTACAGTATCATATCAAGCACTTTATTCTGTGGAGCGCTTTGAGATGTAACAATGACATGATTAGGCGCTATAAAATGGAAAGCTTATAAGGATTATTAAAAGCTCCACCCCCAATGAGAAGAGTGGTAGAGATAGGGATGGGGCTAGACCATGAAGGGACTTAAATGGTAACAACAGCGAAAATTTCGGCCGTTCAGCCCATCATGTGTACACAAGTGCTTATCTCTAATGTTCCTCAGGATTCTGTCCTCGGTCCTCTCTTGGAACAAGTCTTGCATTTACAGAACGCCCATTCGCACAGGTAGCGTTTTACAGTGCTGACCAGCGATGGGGTTGGACCCCAAGAAAGGGGGAGGTGATGCAGACTTGGTCGAAGAGGTTAGTCTTAAAGTGGGATTTAAAGATGAATAAGGTGGAGGGACTGAACCAGGGAGTTACATGGGGTTTTAATGGTCTACATCTACCCATTGTGACATAATTTGCAGTCGTGGAGTCCAGTTCTGTGCGTACAGAGACAACAACAGTTCAGCACCCGAACTGGGGGTTGGACTCAAGGTGGGGGTGGGTGGGGTATAGTGGTTTGGGAGTATGGCCCAACTCCATGTCTCTGCCTCAAGCCTTGACTCTAGGACTACCTCTGTTCTGAAAGACTGCCTGACTGTCAAGACGCCAAGTCCTGGATGAGACGTAACTTTCTCCTAACTCAACATTAACGAGGTCGAGTCCACCGACCGTATCAACCTCCCAATTCGCAGAACCCAGCCCGCCTGTTCAAACCTCTTTCTCCTTTAAACCTTTTGTCCTCTCTGACCAAGTCTGCATTCCTCCCAACACCGCAACCTCACCCGCTCCCTGGCTGGTCTGTGACTAACATTGCCTCAGGAGCACTGCAGAACCTCCTGATAATAATACTAGCATTAGATATAGCACTTTATCATGTCATTGAGATTTCTCAAAGCGCTTCTCAGAATATATTGTAAAGTGGATTGACTATTTTGTGGCGAAATGCACAGTTGTGCACAGGAGTGTCCCACAGACAGTCGTGGATTGAGTGACCAAATTTATTACCCTCGGAAAGCGATCCGGCAATCGACTTAACAACCGGGTTCCTATTTACTGCTGAGTAGACAGAGGCGTGCGGAGTGACGAAACTTGCCTAAAATTTCCCCCTGCCCGGGAATCGATCCCAGGTCCTCTCGCTTCCGAGGCGAGTGCTCGAACCACTATATTACAGACCCCACTAGTCCTGTAGTTTACGTGGAGTCCACGTGTAGTGTAGTGCCTGTGTATTTTTCAGCTGAACCGCGGCAGCCGATTTGCGCACAGCAACATCCTAAGAACAGACGTGAAGTGAACAACCAATGCGCCTCTAAGACTTAAGAGCCTGAGTGTGTTTAGGGCACCTCAAAGCTCGTGCCTCCAATACTGGGCATCATCCCAATTGCTCTCCTCTCCACTGCCCTATCTTCCCTCGTCTTTGTCAAGTGACTTTCCAGATGTGGGGGCTTTGTCAGCAAAGATGAAAGGAAACAATGCAGGGAAATGGCTATGTCGTCTTGGTCAGCCCCTAACAACGGTTGCTATAGAGGATACGGGTGCATCACGAGGCAGCATGGAGTGGGAGGGGGAGCGTTGGCCTTAACTACCACAGACATACACCAGCTTCTGGGGGTGGGCTTGAATTCCACAGCGCGGTGGGTGTCTGTCACAGAAAATGAATAATCCACGTAAGTGAGAGCGTGAGCGTCACGTAAAGATAGACTGTAAAGTGGAGTGACTGTATTTTGCGGGCGAAAAGCGGCAGCCGGTTGCGCACAGCAGTGTCCCACAAACAGTTATTTGTAAAAAGTTAGGGCTTTGGTTCCTTTTGTGCTGCACAAACAAACCGGGGAGCGAAGTCTCTCGCAAACAGAGGCAGAGCAGCGACAACCACTTGCACTTATATAGCGCCCTCCACGCTGGGTAACGTCTCGGAGCGCTTAAAGCAGAGCAGATAAGCAGCGTCACGATTCTGGTCCAGAACAGCAAAGTAATCTGCCCTTGTTACAATCGTGTGTTACTATCACATTGTAGTGATGATATCGCAGTCCTCCCTCACTGACTCTGCGGTGCTGAGTGTGTTTTGCTAACCTGGATTACAGTACAACAACTTGCATTTATCTAGCGCCCCTCACGCCTTGTAGCGTCTCAGAGGGCTTGGCAATAGCCGAGCCGGCCAGAGAGGGGAGGTGACTGTAGGCACAGTCGAAGAGGGGGGTTCTTCAGGCATGATCTGAAGATGGGGAAGGAAGGGGCAAGGCGGAGGGATACAGGAAGAGTGTTCTAGAATTTCGGGGGATGGTGGATCAAAGTGTGGCCACCGATGGTGGGTCGCAGGGCACAAGGGACAAGTAGGAAGCTGGAGCCAGTCGAGCGGAGACACTGGGTAGAGGGATACGGAGTAAGCAGGTTGGAGTGGTAGAGAGGAGCCAGGGTGGAAGGGATTTCATAGGATTTTGTAATCCTTGTGTTTGACACAGCGCCTTATTGGATCGTCGAGATGCCTCCAAGCGCGCGCTTCAGGGGATTTTTCCTGTGAAATCCAGTGACGGTGTGTTTTTCTAGGCAAAAGTCATGGCCAATTTGCGCATGAGATCCTTAGCGTCCACCTGGATGGTACCTCCTACAATCCAGCACACATCCCTTTATGCCCTGGCAACCTCTTTAACTCTCCAACCTGCTTACTCCCCAACCCTGCCCCCAGCACTCCCCCAGGAATGTCATCTTAGACGATGTGATTCCAAGTACTGACGTGAGGCTTGAACCAACAACCTTGTCCAGAAGGACAGTGTATTCCAAAACAACAACAACAAAATGACGGCTTCACAGAATATACTGTAAAGGCTCACATTTTCCGATTCAGTAATTTGATGGCTGATTTTTTTAAAAAGGTGAAAGAGCTAGTACTTCCAAATGTTCAATGTATATAATATATATATATATGCGTCCTGTAGCTCAGTGGTTAGAGCACTCGCTTTGCAAGCGGGAGACCTGGGTTCAATTCCAGGCAGGGCAAAACCTTGGGCAAGTTTCCTTATCCCACACCCCTGATAATAATCCCTCCAAAAAACAAAACAATAATAAATTGGTCATTCTCAATCCACGACTGTTTGTGGGACACTGCTGTGCGCAATTGGTGCCACGTTTCGCCCACAAATATACTGTTAATTCACTTTACATCATATTCTGTGAAGCTCTTTGAGACGTCGAGAAGACGTGAAAAGCGCTATATCAAATGCAAGGATTATTATTATTATATGTATAGTGCCTTTCACATTGGGAGGACGTCCCAAGGCGCTGGACAATCAGTGTTTCAGACCTGAACTGGTGGTCGGGATCGGGGAGGGTGACCAAAGACACGGTCGAAGAGGAAGGTCTTGAGATGGCTCTTGAAGGTGGCAAGGGAGGGGGGGGGGGGGCGAGGCGGAGGGACTGCGGGATGGAGTTCCAGAGGGTGGGGACAGAGTGGCAGAAGGCCACCCGCTAGTGGTCGGGTGGGCAAGGCGGGCGACGTAAAGCAGGCCAGAGCCCGCTGAGCGGAGGGAGCGTGCATCTTGAAAGGGTGTTAGAAAGTCACAGAGGTAGGGGGTCCTGGAGTTCAGGGTGGAGGCAGAGAGATAGAGTTAGGTGTCATCCGCATACATGTAGAAGTTGACCCCATGTCTGCGGACGATGTCACCCAGAGGGAGCATATAGATATTGAAGAGGAGGGGATCAAGGACTGAGCCCCTAGGAACTCCGCACGAGTGCGGGGGTTAGAGGAGAAGCCATTTGTGATGAAATAGAGACGGTGGGAGAGGTATGATCTGAACCAAATCAGAACAGATAACATAACTGTAACATATTCTTCCTCTTTCCTGAGCACAGAAGAGAATGCAAACGTCGAACCGTGTAGGTTCTGTACCAGAAAGTTCAACCCTGCATCCTTGGTAAGATCTTCTGTTATGAATTATTCTCTCTAATTCTTACGCTTCTCACAGAACGCAGGGTACCCCCAGCACTGCCTGGGAGTCTGCTTGGAGCTGAACCGGCTCCAAGGTGACATTTATGGTAAACAGAATGTCGGAATTGAGCCCTCTGTGACGGTCTCTAGTCCGGTTCCTGAGCCAGGCGGGTCCGCAGTATTCCAGGGCACTGCTGATGACAGACCAGTCACTGGCGGCAGGAAATCCTCCCACTCAGTTCCCGTTAACCCTGCAAGCCAAGGCCCCGATGGGTAGGGTGGTCCTAGCTAGACAAGCAGTAGTAAAGCGTGCCAAACAGTGCTCTGAATGGCAAGCTACGTGGTTTTAGATGGTCAGACTCCAGCAGTTACCCCAACACACATTCTGCGGACCCCAAGGCTTGACTCCTGCCAACCTGTGCCTAATACTCTCTATAATTAGGTCAGCGGGATGCATCCCTCCAGGGAGAGAGTGCACATTCCATTCCAGCAATGTATTTGCAATTTCCACGTGTAGGTGGGATGTATGGAATTCTCAGTTTGGTTTGGATATTCGTAAGCACAGTGATGGGTTTCCGTATGTGTCAGACACCCGGCTGACCAGAAAAACACTATGTGGCTTCTCAGTTCTGACATGGGGTTTAAATCCCTATGCTAACCCTCCGACACAGTGGTGGGATGTATTCCTTTCTCCCACAATCCTTGCTTTAGCCCTGAGGCTGTGTGCTGTTAATTATCCTTTATATTTGATGTCGCGCCTCTCACGTCAGGAAGACATCTCAAAGTGCTTCACCTGATTTTACCGTGAAGTCTAATAATGACTGTGGGCAACCAATTTGCGCACAGCAATGTCCCACAAATAGCCATGGAGTGAGTGACCAATTCTATTTGGGGTATTGTTGGCCAAGACATCAGGAGAGAGAAACTCCCTTCTATTTGAATAGTGCCATGGGATCATTTTTCCATTTTAAGTACCTATCCATTTCCCTTCTGAAAGTTACTATTGAATCTGCTTCCACCACCCTTTCAGGCAATGTATTTCAGACCGTAACAACTCTCTGGGTAAAAAAAATTCTCCCCCGTCTCCCCTCTGGTTCTTTTGCAAATTATCTTAAATCTGTGTCCTCTGGTTACTGACCCACCCGCCAGAGAAAACAGTTTCTCCCTATCTACTCATCAAAATCCCTCATATTGAACACATCTATTAAATATCCTCTCAACCTCCTCTCCTCTAAGGAGAATAATTCGAGCCTCTCTAGTCTCTCCACATAACTGAAGTTCCTCCTCATCTATAGCATCATTCTGGTACACTCGACACTAATCACTCCAAAAGTTCTTGGAGACCGTTTCACCTGTAAAAACGTAGTTTTCTTTCTTAAATCTGGAAAGATTCGGGTTTTTTTACATGTTTTTTTTTTGCATGCACAGTCCAGACATGAAACGATTTGCAACAGCGTCTCTTCGAAGAAACATCGTCTCTTTAATTCCCAGAAACAAAGGATCTCTGGCACAGGCATCGGTTCAGTCAGGTCATCTAACGCACCGAAGGTACAGTGAATTTTAATACTGAAAAATCACTGTCGTATAACATGGTACTTGTGGAGTCCTGTAGTGTAGTGGTTAGAGCAATCGCCTCGCAAGCGAGAGGACCCGGGTTAGATTCCTGGTCAGGGCGAAACCTTAGGCAAGTTTCCTTACTTACTCCACTCGCCTCTGTTTACCGAACAGTAAGTAGGAACCCGGTTGCTAGTCGATTGGCGGATTGCTTTTCCGAGAGGATAACAATCCCTACAAAAAAATAATATTAATAATTTGGTCACTCAATCCACGACTGTTTGTGGGGACGCTGCTGTGTGCAATTGGCTGCCGTCTTTCGCCAACAAAATATACAGTCAATTCACTTAACAGCATATTCAGCGAAGCGCTTTGAGACGTCTCGAAGAAATGATAAGGCACTATATCAAATGCAAGGATTATTATTATTATTATTACTTGGACAATATCTCACAGATTTATCCTTGCTACATTTTTTTGGGGTCAGCCGGGTGTCGGACACATGCGGAGATCCATTACCGTGTTTAAGATTATGCAAACCAAATTGAGAATTCCACGCATCCCACCTACACATGGAAATCCCAGAGAGAGATTGTTGGAATGCAGTGCGCTCTCTCTCTCTCTCTGGAGGGACGTTTCCTGCTTACCTAATTATGGAGAGTATTAGGCGTAGGCTGTCAAGAGCCAGAGCTTCAGGCCCCCGGGTGTGGTGTTGCGGTAACTGCTGGAGTCTAACCAACTAAAACAACAAAGCTTGCCATAGTGTATAACGTGTTAACATTTGCAACTTCTTCCCCCTCCCCTCCCCACTTCGTCTCCAATCCCCCCCACCCGCCCCCCCATCTTAGTCACGTAGAAAAAGAACATTGGGTTTGATATACAGTGCATATGAAACTGTCAACTGTAGGGACGTTTTTGTGGGGAAACGCAATCAATTTGCACGTGCCATTCAAACAAAATGATGAATTTTTAATTGGGGGATTGTCAGCCAGGACTCTGGGAGCAAGTTCCCTTCTCTTTTCAATTCTTGTCTTAGGATCTTTAGCATCCAGTCAGTTTGCACACAGGTCTCCCACAAGCAGTCATGAGGTGGGTGACCAATTTATCTGGAGGATCTTACCTGAACAGGCACAGACAGAGACTTGGTTTGATGTCCTATCCAACCAACATCACCTCGAACTATGGGACTTTGTGATTTCAAAGTCCCACAGTCTTTAAATCCAGAAGCCAAAGCGATCAACCAAGTTCACCATACAGATTGTTCTTGTTTTAGTTTCAGTGATGTGTCAGCATAAGCCAGGGAGTGCTGGATGGACAGTGTAGAGCGAGCTTTACTGTGTATCTAACCCGTGCCTGTAGCTGACCTGGGAGTGCTTATACAACACATGAGGTTGGGTGTAGGGGTATTTACAGTGACACCACACATGGTGTGTGTAGTGGGGTATTACAGTAATACCACACACGGTGTGTGTAGTGGGGTATTACAGTAATACCACACACGGTGTGTGTAGTGGGGTATTTACAGTGACACCACACATGGTGTGTGTAGTGGGGTATTACAGTAATACCACACACGGTGTGTGTAGTGGGGTATTACAGTAATACCACACACGGTGTGTGTAGTGGGGTATTACAGTAATACCACACACGGTGTGTGTAGTGGGGTATTACAGTAATACCACACACGGTGTGTGTAGTGGGGTATTACAGTAATACCACACACGGTGTGTGTAGTGGGGTATTACAGTAATACCACACACGGTGTGTGTAGTGGGGTATTACAGTAATACCACACACGGTGTGTGTAGTGGGGTATTACAGTAATACCACACACGGTGTGTGTAGTGGGGTATTACAGCAATACCACACATGGTGTGTGTAGTGGGGTATTACAGTAATACCACACATGGTGTGTGTAGTGGGGTATTACAGCAATACCACACATGGTGTGTGTAGTGGGGTATTACAGTAATACCACACATGGTGTGTGTAGTGGGGTATTACAGCAATACCACACATGGTGTGTGTAGTGGGGTATTACAGTGACACCACGCTGCCTTATTGCTGTTACAGATGAGAGTCGGCGGTACAACAAACTGGAGGCAACAACATGAGGATTTCATCACATCCATCAGATCGGCCAGGACAGCTACAGATGCCATTGCGAAGGGTCTCCCTCTCCCACCCCCACCACCCCCAAGCATCAATCCAGGTGTGACAGTGATTAACTATATGCTGTGTCACCTTCTAAGAACACAGGGACATGTAATGTCCGATAGGAATTCTGTGTAATTCTGTTAAGAAATAATATCTTGCAATACAATATATAGTTTGAGGCATGGCATGTGGAGTCCTGTATCTCAGTGATTAGGGCCCTCGCCTCGCAAGCAAGACACCTGGGTTCGATTCCTGGGCAGGGCGAAATGTTGGGCAAGTTTCTTTACTCCACACAGCCCACAAATGTACGGTCAATTCACTTTACAGCATATTCTGTGAAGCACTTTGAGACGTCGAGAAGATGTGAAAAGCGCTCTATCAAATGCAAGGATTATTGTTATTAATTATTATTATTATTATTACACGCCTCTGTTTACCTAGTAGAAAGTAGGAATCTGGTTGTCAGTCGATTGGCGGGTTTTTTTGGGGTAATAATTCCTTAAAAAAATAAATAATATGTCACTTTAATCCAAGACTATTTGTGGGACACTATTGTACATAATTGGCTGCTGCGTTTCACCCATAAAATGTACAGTGAATCCAGTTTACAGTTTCTTCTGTGAAGCGCTTTGAGACGTCATGAAGACATGATAAGGCGCTATATGAAATGCAAGGATTGTATTATATTGTTGTTGTTGTTGCTGATTCAGTTGAATGTCAACAAGACCGAGGCTGATTGGCTCCCGTCAGCGCCTCCTCACCTCAGGCGCTGATAGCATCACCATCCATAGGAGCATAGGAACAGGAGTAGGCCATTCAGCCCGTCGAGCCTGTTCCGCCATTTAATTAGATCATGGCTGATCTATATCTTTACTAGAATTTCAAATCCAATTTCCTGCTTTCTCACTGTATCCCTTAATACCCCGACCTACCAAACATCTGTCAATCTCTTTCTTGAAGATGGACCCATGGTTGCACACTCCACCTCGCTAAGCCAGTCCGGAACCTTGGGGTATTGTTTGACCCTCAAC
The DNA here is from genome assembly GCF_018977255.1 of Callorhinchus milii. Taxonomy (NCBI): domain Eukaryota; kingdom Metazoa; phylum Chordata; class Chondrichthyes; order Chimaeriformes; family Callorhinchidae; genus Callorhinchus; species Callorhinchus milii. Next base: position 2,971,921 of record NW_024704744.1, on the reverse strand, counting down.
TATCCTTTCCACCCCACATCTGCGCCATGACCCGTTCTTCCTTCCCCCACCTCCGCAACATCGCCCGACTCTGCCACTGTCTCACACCGCAGGCCACCGAAACCCTCACACACGCCTTCATTACATCGAGGCTCGACTATGCAAACTCATTGCTTGTCGGCCTCCCCAACACCTCCCTCCACAGGCTGCAGATCATCCAGAACTCTGCAGCTCGTGACCTCTCCTGCACCAAACTCCGTGACTCTATCACCCCCATCCTCGCCCGACTCCACTGGCTTCCCATCACACAGAGGATACAGTTCAAGATCTCGGTCCTCACCTTCAAACCTCCACAGTCTTGCTCCCCCCTAGCTCTGCGACCTCCTAACCTCCTACCATCCTGTTCGCTCCCTCCGCTCAGCGGGCTCTGGCCTGCTTCACGTCCCCTGCCTCGCTTGCCCCATTATCGGTGGGCCGGCCTTCTGCCACTCTTCCCCTACCCTCTGGAACTCCATCCCGCAGCCTCTCCGCCCTGCCCCCTCGTTTGCCTCCTTCAAGACCCATCTCAAGACCCATCTCTTCGACCGTGCTTTCGATCTCCCTGCTTCCCCCACTTCTCCACCCCCACCCCCCGACCCTCAGCTCAGGTCCCTAACTCTGCCTGTCCAGCGCCTTGGAATGTCCTCCTGAAGTGAAAAGCGCTTTACAAATGTAATTTTGTTGTTGTTGATTCTGCTTCTGCTTTGCCCCACAGATTACGTGGAGTGCCCATACTGCCTGAGGCGTTTCAATGAAACCGCAGCCCCCCGTCACATCAACTTCTGCAAGACCAACACTAACCGCCGGGTGCTGGCACGGCCCAGTCCCCAGCCGTCCACCTCCTACATCCCCCCGCAAGCCTCCAACATGCCGTACGTCCAGATGGCAACCAAGCACGTCACCAACCCAGGGATGGCCTCACAAGTCCCTGCCCAGTCTTATCAGCAGCCGCCTTCTCAGTCTTATCCACAGTCTTCGCCCCAGTCCTACCACCGGCCCCCTTCCCAGTCCCACCCACATGCCCCTCCCCAGTCCTACCACAGGCCCCCTTCCCAGTCCTACCCACAGTCCCCTTCCCAGTCCCAGCCACAGGGCCCTTCTCAGTCCTACCAACGGCCCCCTTCCCAGTCCTACCCACAGTCCCCTTCCCAGTCCTACCCACAGTCCCCTTCCCAGTCCCAGCCACAGGGCCCTTCTCAGTCCTACCAACGGCCCCCTTCCCAGTCCTACCCACAGTCCCCTTCCCAGTCCTACCCACAGTCCCCTTCCCAGTCCTACCCACAGTCCCCTTCCCAGTCCTATCCACAATCCCCTCCCCATTCCTACCCACAGCAACAGACATCGAGAGTACCGGTATGTATCCACTGACCCACCAACACTAATCTCTGGCTCGGAACATTACACAGTTTAGCGGATAAGAATATGAATCAGGATTGGTTATTATTAGGTGCTGTGTGTAAACTATATGCAAAGGCACTTGTCCTGTACGTGAAAGATTACCAGTGTCCCTGAATCATAACAAATCACACTTGTATAGCGCCCTTCATGTCGGAAAGACATCCTCGGTCGCTGGACAGTCGGGAGTTTTTGGACTCGAGTTGGGGTCAGGAGGGATGGAGGGCAGGGGCGCGGGAGGGTGGCTGAAGGCATGATGAGCACGGAAGGTCTTTAGACGGGACTTGAAGGAGGCAATGAGGTGGAGAGATTATGGGATAGTGTTTCAGAGTGTGGGGGCAGAGATGCTGAATGCTCGACAGCCAATGGTGGGGCAGGAAGTGCGGGGAACCTGAAGCAGGCCGGTGTCCGCCAAGTGGAGGGAGCGGACAGGCTGATATGAGGTTAGGTGTTCAGAGAGGTAGAGGCGAGCAAAACCATGGAGTGCTTTGAAGGTGAGAATGAGGGTTTTGTACTCGATTCTCTGAGGGATGGGGAGCCAGTGAAGCTGGACAAGAACAGGGGTGATTGGTTTGCGGAGTCTGGTGCAGGAGAGGACACGAGCTGCAGAGTTCTGAATAATCTGCAGCTTGTGGAGGGAAGCGTTGGGAAGTCTAATGAGCTGGCAGTTGGTGTAGTCAAGCTGTAGATACTACTACACTTTACACTTATGTAAAAAAACTTATGTAAAAACTGTAGGGGAGGATTTGATTACTCAGCCCGTGACTGTTTGTGTGACACTGCTGTGTGCAATTTGCTGCCACGTTTTTCCCACAAAATACATAGTCAATCCACTCCACAACATATTCCGTGAAGCACTTTGAGACGTCTCAACCACGTGATAAGGCGCTATGTCAAATGCAAGGATTATGATTATTAATAATATTTGTGCAGCTCCTTTCAAAAAAGCTAATGGAATCTTAGGTTTTATAATAATAATAATAATAATAATGTTTGCATTTGATATAGCGCTTTTCACGTCGGGAGGACCTCCCAAAGCGCTTCACAGAACACACTGTAAAGTGAATTGACTGTATATTTGTGGGCGAACGCGGCAGCCAATTGCGCACAGCAATGTCCCACAAACAGTCGTGGATTGAAAATGACCAATTTATTATTGTTTTGGTTTAGGAGGGATTATTATTAGGCTCTGTGTGGAGTAAGGAAACTTGCCCAAGGTTTCGCCCTCTGCCTGGAATTGAACTCAGGTCTCTCGCTCGCAAAGATAAATATAAATTATAAATATGGATATTGAATATAAAAGTAAGGAGGTAATGCTAAACTTATAAGCACTCTGAGATGCCACCCCACGTGAAGAACACTATATAAATGCAAGTTGTTGTTCTTATGAATCATTAGTTAGATCTCAGTTTGAATATTGTGTTCGGTTTTGGTCACCTGACTATTGGAACAGCGTCAAAGCAAAAGACGTGTTGGGGAGATTCACCAGGATGATACCAGGGATGAGCGATTTGGCCTATGAGTGGAGACTGGAGGAACTGGGACATTTTCTGCTGGAACAGAGATGGTTTAAGGGTGATCTGATCAAAGTCTTTAAAATAATGAGGGGTTTTGACAGTCAGCAGGGAGAAATGATTTCTACTGGTTGGTGTGGCAGTAATTTACGACAGTTTTAGATCTCTTTTAGATCACGACGGATCTTAGTCTTCGGCCATGCTTACGGTCACCTCCTCCCTCCCCCTGGTTCGGTGTCAAGCTCCGCCACTGTTAAGCGCTCCGAGATGCTGCCCCACGTCTGGGGCGCTATATAAATACAAGTTGTTGTTCATGTAAGGGGGATGTCTTCCGTGTGATCGTGGCGGCTGGGTACCTGAGCTGGGGTTAGGGTAGTTGGCCTGGGGCTGCTGTATGCTTAGTGTAAACCAGGTTAGTCTAACTGGTGGCCCACAGGTCACGTACGGCTCAGAGATGATTTTATTTGGTGCAGGAACCATTCCCAACTTCATTGTCTGGTGAGCAAATACAGGCGTTGCAATGGGACTGGCCAATCAGGACAAAATATTGCCTGTGCGGCCGCGGATGTTTCCGAAATCTGGTAGCCCAAAGTTTGCCCCCCCCCCCCCCCGCGCTGTGACCTGTGAAGACTTGCTGAGGATTTGGTTTCACAAACGCTCACCGTCTTTCTTCCCTGTTGTCTGACCCTCACAAGATGCCGAGCTACCCTGTGAGAGGGACAGTGACCAGCGCGGCACGAGCAGCGGTGAACACCAACCAAATGCTAATGTCAGTAGGTAAGAACCTGCCTTGTACAGCGTATTCTGGGTCAAAATGGCTCAAAACACGACAGCGCTGCAAAGTGTTTGTCAGCAAGATTCTATGATGCAATGGAGTCCCGTCGTGCAGTGGTTAAAGCACTCGCCTTGCAAGGGTGAGGACCTGCGTTCGATTCCCGGACAGGGCGAAACCTTAGGCAAGTTTCCTTACTCCACACGCCTCTATTTACCAGCAGTAAGTAGGAACCCAGTTGTGTTCGATTGGCGGATCGCTTTCCGGGGGTAATAATCCCTCCAAATAAAAATGTGGTGACTCAATCCATGACTGTTTGTGGGACAATTGGCTGCCGCGTTTTGCCTACAAAGCACACAGCCAATCCACTTTACAATATACAATCCAAAATTATATTTGTATAACACCTTTCACATCGGGGTATTCTGTGAAGTGCTTTGAGACATCTCAATGATGTGGTAAGGCGCTGTATCAAATGTAAGGATTATTATAACAACAATAATAATAATCCTTGCATTTGATATAGCGCTTTTCACGTCTTCTAGACGTCTCAAAGCGCTTCACAGAATATGCTGTAAAGCGAATTGACTGTACATTTGTGGGCGAAACGCAGCAGCCAATTGCGCACAGCAGCGTCCCCACAAACAGTCGTGGATTGAAAATGACTGATTTATTATTGTTTTTGTTTTTGGAGGGATTATTATTAGGTGTGTGGACTAAGGAAAGAAACTTGCCCAAGGTTTCGCCCTCTGCCTGGAATTGAACCCAGGTGCCTCGCTTGCAAGGCGAGCGCTCTAACCACTGAGCTACAGGACTCCACAATATGTGTATTATATAACTTTGGTTCTGGCCCTGTTGTGATGATGTCTGACTGACTTCACATTCTGGCTCGTGTTTTACTGTGAAACTGTCTCTTTCGGATTTCAGGAAGAAATGACGTGCCATCCAGCAGTGCCATGATGCATGCCACCGTGAGAGGCATTGTGAAAACTCCAATGGGTCAAGAGTGAGTGGAGACAGCATAGCGTACGTGTTTGTGAGCGCAGGTGTTTGTGTCTGTACGCAGGCATGTATGTGAGCACGTAGATGTGCTTGCTTGCATACAGGTATGTGTAATATGAGGGTCCAGATGTGTAAATGTCCATGTGTACAGGTGTATGTGCACTGTTGTGCACATGGATGCTTTCAACAACAATAACAACTTGCATTTATGTAGCACGCTGGGCGGTGTCTCAGAGCTTAACAATGAGCCCGTGGCTGAGCCAGGGGGAGGGGGAAGGTGACCATTAGGCGCGGTCAAAGAGGAAGGTCTTCAGGCATGACCTGAAGATAGGGAAGGAGGGGGCGAGGCGAAGGGATTGAGGGAGGCATAGAGGCTGAAGGCATGGCCGCCAATGTTGGAGCGGAGGATTCGGGGGACACCGAAGAGGCCAGACCCAGTAGAGCGGAGGCAGCGCGTACTGCTGTGGGGAGAGGAGGTTAGAGATAGGAGGGTGACAAGGAATGGAGGGATTTAAACACTAGAGTGAGGATCTTGAAGTTGATCCGCTCTGTGACAGGGTGCCGGTGGAGTTTGGCAAGAACTGGGGTAATCGGGGTTTGGTGCGGGTGAGAATGCAGGTGACGGAGTTTTGAATGAGCTGGATTTTGTGAAGTGGAGGAGGGGAGACCGGTGAGGAGGGCGTTAGGGTAGTTCAGCCGAGAGGTGACAAAGATATGGCCAAGGGTTTTGGCATCTTTTGGGGTGAGGTATTATCGTAGACGGTGCAATGTGGCGGAGGTGGAATAAAGTGGTGCTGGTCAGGGACTGGATGTGTGGGAGGAAGGATAACTGGGGGTGGAACCTGATGCCTATGCTGCACACGGGTTCGGAGAGTTTTAAGGACAGGTCGGGTAGGTTGAGGAGGTCGAAACTGTGGGACAGAAAATGTCGATGGGAGCCAGAGTATGGCTTCCGTCTTGTTGACGTTTAACTGCAGGAAATTTGAGCTCATTCAGCTCTTGGTGTCTGTCAGACAAGCTGACAGTACATCAGGGGCCTGGGGGTCGCAGCTGGAGGTGGAAAAGTAGAGTTGAGTGTCATCCGCATAGATGTGGAAGTTAACCCCGTGTCTGCAGATGACATCACCGAGAGGGAGCATATAGATAAGGAAGAGAAGGGGCCAAGGATGGATCCCTGGGGTATCCCGCAAGTGACTGGACGATAGCGAGAAGAAAAAATATTTGTAAAATGTAGTGCTGGTGGTTTGTGAGGTAGGACTCAAACCAAGTGAGTGCGGTCCCACTGAAGTGATGATGGAGGACAGGAGGTGGAGGATGGCGTGATCAACAGTATCGAACTGTATCCTGGAGAGGTCCAGGACGAGGAGGTAGAGAGAGCCCTGGGCACAGATATTGTTTGTGACTTTGACGAGCTGAGGTCGGGTGGGTTAGGGAGATGGAATGGGGGTAGTGGTAGGCAACATGGGGCAGAGGGGTGAAACTGTCAGACGGATGTTGGCAATTTTGGAGGTGATCTTTTCGCACTTGGCATTAGATGTGATGATTGAGGGGCTTGAGGGGGTGCAGAGGAGATGGTGGTCGGTGGAGAATAGGATTTTGGAGTTATTATTGGCCTCCAACATGAGATTTGAAAGGTGTATATATGTGTGTGAGTGTAAGACTGTGGACCTAAAAAGTATACTTGAACGCCTGAATTAACGAATCCCCTTCACTACCTCTGCAATGAAAATCCAATTTTAAGCCCACTGACTGACAGTCAAAAGTCAACCATTGTAAATACAATATATGTCCCAAGAGAACTGGCGAGAGGTCAAAATGCTCATCATCACCTTCAGAATCCTACACGGCCTTGCTCCTCCCTACCTCTCTGACCTGCTAACCCGCTACCGACTTGTCCGCTCAGCAGGCTCTGGCTGCTCCTCGACCCCCGCCTGGCCCATCCCACCATCGGGCCTTCAGCCTTTTTGCCCCCACCTTTTGGAACGCCACCCCAGTCTTTTTGGAAAATGTATCAACAGCAAAATGCAGTCTGTTTCCAATGAACAGTTACCTTCTGGGAGAAGGAGTGTTTGCTTGTGCATTTGTTTGTTTTGTGATTACTTCCCAGGTCACAGTACAGGAGGCAGTAACCGGCTCGGTATTGCACGGTTTTGCGGTTCGCTGCTGTGTCCCTGCTGACTTACCATCAACAGCTTCTCGTTTGAAACTCCAGCCCTCCCCCAACCAAGACAAAATAAAGCGAAATGAAAATGTGCTCCACCTGTGATCAGAGCTCTCTCTCTCTCCACCTCCTTGTTCTATTTGACCACTCCGCTGCCTGCGACAGTCAAGAGCCGGCACAGACGTGATAATAATAATGATCCTTGTTGCGGCGTCTCAAAATGCTTCACAGGATATACTATAAAGTGGATTGACTTTGTAATTTGTTGTAGCTAATTGCAGAGTCGTGGATTGAGTGACCAAATTGTTATCTTTGAAGGGATTATTACCCCCAGAAAGTGATCCGCCAATCGACTAACAAACTTGTTCCTACTTACTGTTGCGTAAACAGAGGCGCGTGGAGTAAGGAAACTTGCCTAAGGTCGAATCTTCTGTGTTGTAAATTTCTATGGTTTTATCCTTATAAGAATCCTTGCTTTTGATATAGTGCCCTATCACGTCATTGAGAAGTCTCAAAGCGCTTCACAGAATATACTGTAAAGTAAATTGTCTGAATATTTTGTGGGAGAAACGTGGCAGCCAATTGCACACAGCAGTGTCCTGCAAACAGTCGTGGATTGAGTGACCAAATTGTTCAGAATACAAATTTGGATAACAGGGAAAAATGTACCATTTTCCTTTGAAATAGTGGAAAGAAAGAGGTAGTGGGCTTCTTCCAGTGGAGTTCTACCGTCCGATTACACTGCAAGTGGACCTGTGCTGTATTGTGGTGCATTATAACAGCCGGCATGTAAACAACAATAAAATTACATTTGTCAAGCGCCTTTCACGTTGGAAGTCCTAAAAGCACAGCAGTAACAAACTGTCCAAGAAAAAAATGGAATGTTCCCATTTATTACAAATTATCTATCAAAAAACTAGGAAAATATCCCACATTAACCCACACAGCAGCGATATATACATTACACAGTAGTTTGGATTGTAAGGCCATTACAGAAATTTCAGGACTTTCAAACAGGGAAGAAGTTACGTACAATTTCAGCCACGTTCATTTCCCTTCATTCAAACAAGTCTTGAATTTGCTGGAAAGGTGGCAGTTAGTCATCGTACATCATGCCAACAGTGTGGAGCTCAGTGGTTTGAGCATCTGTGATAATCCAAGGCAGCCCCAGATGTTGACATGTCTTCACGCTTGTGAGTCAAGAGTTTCTTACAAGGGGGTATTCTGGCTATACGATGTTATTGTATTATTGCCGTCTTCCCCAGAGCTGCTAAGTAAAGAGAGATTAGATCCGAGTCTGAGATATTTGTACAGATATCCTTTTTTCGAACACCGGTTCTTGTATCGGATGATCTTGGCCCCTTTCACATTGCTGTTCAGGGTAAGAGAAGTTTTGAACAAAGCTGAAAATTGGAGGGATTTCACCGCTGGTACTTCGAGCAGTTTTCACAGGCCTGAGAAAAGGTGAGATGGTTGCTTTCATATTTTATCATGGGGGGAGGGGGGGGGGGGGGGGGATAGAGGGAGAGAAAATCATTCCTGTTGAATTTTCCAGAAGTCTCTTGTTTTTGGTGGAGAGGGGGGATGTGTCTCTTGCCGCTGTTTGACGGCTTATTATGGAGTGGAGGAAGGAGACAGAGAAAGTCTGACCGAGTCTTTAGGCATCTTAGTTGATCGGAGGTATGCGGATGAGCCTTTCCCCTGACGAAAGGTCAAACACCTGAAATGTGAATGCAGTTTCCTCTCTCCGTAGATGCTGCCTAACCTGCTGAGTGTTCCCAGCGACTTCTGTTCTTATTTCAGATTCCCCAGCAGCCGCAGTACTTCGCCTTTTGAGTCTTTCCCGCCACTGTTCGGGGATAAACTTAATAATCATCCTTGCATTTGACCCAGTGCCTTATCGCATGTCACGGAGGATTGACCGTAAAGTGGCGCCACATGGTGCAATTTGTGGGCAAAGCGGTGGCGTCCAACGCGGCAACGAGGGAGGGAGGGAGGGAGGGTAATTCCTGGGTCTATCCCAGTCTTGAGCCACCGTCGATGAGGTCGGGAGGGGAGATTTCCCGTTATTGCGGCGCCTGTGAGAGTCCGTGGAGAGAGGGTCGGGGCCGTCTCTTCTCCGTCTCCTCTCTATTGCTGGTTTACACTAAAAAAAAATGAGGCAACTGTTCTTTACTCCGCGCACAGTAACTCCCCGACCGGACAACATTGCGCTCCTCTTCTTCTTCTTCTTCTTCGTCTCCTCCTCGGTCTCTTCTCTTCTTTTCCTCCTCTCCTCTTCTGCCCCACCCCCTCTCTCTCTCTCTCTCTCTCTCTTTTGCTCTCCTCTCCTCCTTTCTGCTCTTCCTCCTCTCTCTCGACTTCTCCGCCCTCGTCATCTTTCTCCTCAAGTCTCTCCTCTCCTCACAATCCCCCGCTTCCCCCCCGGGCCTCTCCCCTGCTCTCAGGCCTCCTCAGGCTTGTCGGGCGGGGGGCCGCAGGGCTGCAGCATCTTCTCCATGAGGTTGAAGCGGACCCGGGCCTTGGTCTCGTTCTCGGCCACAGCGAAGTAGTTGAGGAGGTCGAAGTGACCCATGTACGAGGCGTAGCTGTCGCGGTGCTGGTTGACCAGCCACTCCCACTTGGTGGTGTCGGCGTGGCCCGTGCCGATATACTTACTCTGCAGGTGCTCCAGCTGACTGTGGATGTTATAACGGTCCGTCATGGCTCCCGGGAGGCGAGCGAGCGAGCGACCGACTGAGAGACCGGCACACAGAGAAGATGGCCGCCGCAGCCAACCCGCCCGCCTGTACTCACTCCCCGCCTCACTCAAGATGGCCGCCGCAGCCAACCCGCCCGCCTGTGCTCACGCCCCGCCTCACTCAAGATGGCCGCCGCAGCCTGTGCTCACTCCCCGCCTCACTCAAGATGGCCGCCGCGGCCAACCGCCCGCCTGTGCTCACTCCCCGCCTCACTCAAGATGGCCGCCGCAGCCTGTGCTCACTCGCTGCCTCACTCAAGATGGCCGCCGCAGCCAACCGCCCTCATGTGCTCATTCCCCGCCTCACAGCAACAACAACTTGGATTTATATAGTGCCCTCCACGCCGGACGGCGTCTCAGAGCGCTTCACAGTAACGGATCCCGCGGCCGAGCCGGGGGGTGGAGGGAGTTCCAGAGCCTCGGGGCATAGTGGCTGAAGGCACAGCCGCTGAGGGTGGAGCGGAGGACTCGGGGGATGAGGAGGAGGCCAGACCCGGAGGAACGAAGAAAAAGTTTTTCCTTTAAGGTTATGTCGCCATCTGGAGGTCTGAAAATACTTTTGCATATGTCTCAAGCACTATCCGGGTTCGGGGCTATTTGTTTAGGTGAAGAGGGTCATTCAAACCAATCTATTATTATTATAATGGACAAATACAAACACAGTTGAACTCAGCACAGTTCTTGACGCTGGTAGGACTGGAGAAGCGAGTTGGATCAATCGCTGTGATTCTCTGGTGTATCCGTTTTAATAATAATCCCTGCATTTGATACAGAGCCTTATCGTGTCATTGAGAAGTCTCAAAAGCGCTTCTCAGAATATACTGTCAAGTGATTTGACTGTATATTTGTGGGTGAAACACGGCAGCCAATTGCGCACAGCAGTGCTTCCACAAACAGTCGTGGATTGAGTCACCAATTTTTAATGGAAATTTATTGTTCTTGCTTAGTTTGTCGCTCAAGACAGGACAAATTTGGCTTCAGGGACATAATACCTCATCTGGGGACGTATGGTCACCCTATGTGTGGGGCCATGTCTTGATAACCATGGAGCCTAGTGGAATCCTGTAGTGTGTTGGTTAGAGCACTCACCTCACAAGTGGGAGGAACTGGGTTCAGTTCCCGGGCAGGGAGAAATTTTAGGCAAGTTTCCTTACTCCACACATCTCTGTTTACCTTGCAGTAAGAAGGAACCTGTTGTTAGTCAATTGGTGGTCGCTTTCTGGGGGTAATAATCTCTTGAAAAAATTGATCTCAATCCATGTTGTGGAACACTGCTGCCCACAAAATATACAGCCAATTCACTTTACACTAGATCCTGTGACGCGCTTTGAGATGCCTCAAAGATGTGATAAGGCACTATTTCAAATGCAAGGATTCTTTTACTGTGAAGGCGGGGGAACTTTGGGGGGGAAAGAGAGACGGGAGAAGACAACGGGACAGTATCTGGAGGGCAAGCTTGTTAACTTGACCTCCCTGTTCAACATCCACCCTCTTCCCAACTGGGAGGACAGCAACAACAACAATTTTAATTTGTATAAGCACCTTTCATGTCAGGGAAGATGTCTCAAAGTGCTTTGCACATTTGTCACTCACCCTGAGCTAGACAGGCTGCTGACTAGCGGGTTTGGGTGGGAGGAGGGACACTCCGAGACACGACCCCACATGAAGGGCCCTACATAAATGCAAGTTGGTGTTATTTGAGCTCACATTGAAGGCTGACATTCCAATACAGTCCTGGGGGAACACGAGCGTCGGAGGCACTGTCCTTCAAATGTGACGTAAACCTCAAGTCCCTTCTGTCTATTTAAAAAGAGAAGAGAATTTCTCCTGGTGTCCTGGCCAATAATCCCCCAGAGAAAATTGGTCATTCAATTCACGACTGTTTGTGGGACATTGCTGTGCGCAAATTAGCTGACGTGTTCGCCCACAAAGCACTAGCACTCCACTTTACCGTGTATTGTTTTTCCACTTGACTGTGAAGTGCTTTGAGATTTCCTCCTGATGTGAAAGGTGCTACATAATGTGCAAGTATTATTATTATAACACTACACTTCAAAAGAACTCAGAGGGTGAAGGATTTTTGACACCACATTTATTGTGCACAATATATAATGTGGTGTCAGTTTGGCTCAGTTGGAGGCAATTGTTATTCCATCATGTCAGGATGCTGAGCTCACTGCTTAGGCTGACACTCCAGTGCACTATTGTGTGAGCTGTACATTGGTTGTTAGTCGATTGGCGGATTGCTTATCGGGAGTAAATAATCCCTCCCGAAAAAATCATTTGGTCACTCGATCCACTAGTGTCTGTGGGACACCGCTGTGCTCAATTGGTTCACTTGAATATATTGTAAAGCGAACAGTCAATTCGCTTCACAATAATATTCTGTGAAACTCTTTAAGACGTCTTAATAATGTGATAAGGCTCGATTTCGAATCCAAGGATTATTATTATTATTCTTGTCGGAGGTGCCGTTCTTTGGATGAGATGTTAAGACAAGGCTCTGTTGCCTGTTCAGGTGGACATTAAAGATCCTGTGACGATGGAAAAGAGAAGCGCCAACAATCCCCCAATATAAAATTCAACATTCACTTCACGGCTCTTTGTAGGACATTTTAATAATGCTTGAGCAGCAATAACACCCGGGCAGTGCAAAAAACCCGTCCCTGTCTTCGGGCACAAAAATTTGCACCTTCCTCCCAGCTCGATATTGTTGTTATTATTATTTTAAAAGATGCTCTGTCCATTTCAGGACGTATGATTACATTCTGCGTTTGCTTGGCCTCAGTGGGAGCATTTTCTGAGTCACACGACTGTTGGTTTATAAATAATAATAATCATATTTCGATTAACTATTGCCTTTGTGATCTCATCACCTCCTATCCTCCATCTAAATGTTTCCTTTGTCTTTGTTTTCCCGCCACCTTCTCTGTTTGTCCTTATCAACTGCTCCCTTCCAACAATCCCCGATTGTGACCTGAAACATTAACCCACTTCCCTCTTTCCATAGATGCTGCCTGACCTGCCGAGTGTTCCCAGCAACTTCCGTTTTTATTTCCATGAGATATAATTCCACTTATGTAGGAATAGGTCCACAGTTCTGGGCCCCAGACTTTAGGAAGAATGTCAAGCCATTGTAGAGGGTGCAAAGGAAATTTACTAAGATGGTACCAGGAATGAGGGACTTCAGTTATCAGGAGAGGCTGGAGAAGCCGGGATTATTCTCCTTGGACAGAGAAGATTAAGAGGAGACTTAATAGAAGTTTTGAAAAATTTTGAGGGATTCGATAGGGTGAACAAGGAGAAATTATTTCCACTGGCGGGTAACCCGAGGACACAAATTTAAAATAGTTGTTAAAAGAAACAGAGGCGAGGTGAAATTTTTTCACACAGTGAGTTGTTGGGATCTGGAATCCATTGCCTGAAAGGCTGGTGGAAGCCGATTCAATAACAGCTTTTAAGAGAGAAGTAGATAATTATTTGGGGAGGACACTTGCAGGGCTATGGGGAGAGCGCGGGGGAGTGGGATTGAATGGGATAGCTCTTTTCAAAGAGCCGGAACAGACACGATGGACTGAATGGCCTCCTTCTGTGCCTTGTAATTCTATGATTCTCTGATAATAGTTCCTTATACATTGTGAGAACATCTCAAAGTGCTTCACAGGATTTACTGTAACATATTTTGTAGGCGTACATGGCAATCAATTTGAACACAGCAATGTCCTATAAACAGCTTTGAAATGAATCGCATATTTTATTTAGGGGAATATTGGCCAGGAAACTGGGAGAAACTGCCATCTCCTTTCGAATAGTGCCCACGGGATCTTTAACAAAACCTTGATTTAACGTCTCATCTAAAGGAAGGAGCCTCCAGCAAACGCACACAACCCCAGCACTGCATTACAGTGTCTGGCGAGACTATGTGAGTTCAAAGTCATGACACGGGGCTTGAACCCATAACCTTCTGACTCACGAGGTGAGAGTGCCACCATTAGAGATAGGCTGGCTCCTGGCTTGAGAAAATAATTTCCTTTCAGATGTTGGGTTGTGACGAGACGTTACAGAAATGTAAGCTCTTTCTTGCTCAGTGGCTCAGATATTTTTGTTTGCGTTTGAGGGGAAATGAAATAACTCATTATTGTTCAATTCAACTTTAACATCACTTTGGAGGAAACATAAAAAACATCCATGCATACATTATCTGTAATAACCCCCCCTCCCCAACCCCCCCACAAGTATTCCAGTACAGAATAAATCTTTAAGTCTCATATGAGACAGTTTACAACCATAGTTCAGTGCTCCAAAATGCTACCCCGCGTAAAGGGCGCTACGTAAATGCAAGTTGTTGTTTATTGTACAAATCATGAAAATATGTTGTCGCAAACTCAAAAAAGCTCTTAACTTTTGGCACATCACAGTCCCGAACGTTACTTCAAATAGTGTTGCAGGAATTTCTGGAAAACAGTGTTATAGAAAGAAAACCCTTTCCTCTTCAAAGAGGAGTTGATTTACACTGAGTCGCAGTTCAAACACTGAAAATGACTTGGTCTGACTTGACTTGGTCCTGGTCTCGGCTGACACTCCATTACAGTAGTGGGGGGAGCTCTGCATTGTCGGGAGATGTCATCCTTCAAGGAGACCTTCAAAGGTACCATCTGTTCACTTTTCCAGGTGGATGTTCAAGATTCCACAATGTTATTTGAATAAAAAAGAGCGAGAAGGGAGCTTCTCCAGGTGTCCTGGCTAAAAGTCCTCCAGATCCACTGGTCATTGATCTCAAAACTTGCTACATGTAAAATGGCCTTAGTGTTTGCCATAGTCTTTGCCTACAAAAACTCAGTCCACTGGACAGCAATGACTTGTGATTCACGAGCTGGGGGTGGGGGTGGGGGGGTGTGTGAACATAGGCAAGGTCGAAGAGGAAGGTCTTCAGGCACGACCTGAAGATGGGGCAGGAGGGGGCAAGGCAGAGGGATTGAGGAAGAGTGTTCCAGAGTTTTGGGGAGCAGTGGCTGAAAGCACAGCCACTAATGGTGGAACGGTGGACAAAAGGGACATCCAGGAAGGGATGAGCTTCAGTCAGTTGAATGGCCTTATCCCCGCCTTTTCTAATTTCCCTTTTCCTGGGATTGGCTTGGATTTTCCCCCCAATTTTCCTGCTGATCAAATTCCACCTCAACCTTAGTCTGTGAGGCCTATTTGGCTTTAGGATTTAGGATACTACCGAAATTCGGTGGTGTTTCATTCTTTTTACAGACTGAGGCTAAACAAGAGGTTTTACAAAGAATTGTGTGGTTCCCCCCAAAAAAGGGGTCAAACAAGCTGGGAGAGGGAATACGCCACCTAATGATAATTTATCGAATGTTAATGATACAAAATACACAAGTCACGACACTTTACAGTATATTTTGTGAAGCGCTTTGAGACGTCTCAACGACGTGATAAGGTGCTATATCAAATACAAGGAATATTATTATTAATAATAGTATAACAGTAACAACCTTAATTACTTAAATAAGATAAGATTGACCCCACAAAGTTAACCAGGTGTCTCTCCTCCAATGTCTCAATTGACTCTTCTAAGGAAGGAGTCTGTTCCATATTCTCACGACACTTCACGTAAAGAACAGGGTGAATTGGGAAGGGGAGGGGTTAACATGAGGGGTAACTGAATACAACAAGAAGAGAATAGGGGAAAAACAGGATGGATGGAATCCTCGCCAGTAAATTTACGAGCACCTCTGGCAAAAGAACCAGAGGGGAGACGGGGAATGTTTTTCCCCAAGCGAGTTGATCAGGAATGCAGCTCCTGACAGGGTGGTGGAAGCAAACTCCATATTAGCTTTCAAAAGGGAATTTAGATAGGTACTTGAAAAGGAAAAATTTGCAGGACTATCGCGCAAGAATGGGGGAGTGGGACTGGTTGGGTGGCTCTTTCAAAGAGCCAGGACTGGCACGATGGACCGAATGGCCTTTTGCACTGTAAGATTCTATGCAGTGATTGTTAGTTTTATAGGCAAACCTGGCAGTCAAAGTCCCAATGTGAAGCTTGATCCAAATCAGAAGTGAGGTTGGTACTGACTGATCCAGGCCAATATCTTAATTTCCCTGTAGTGTTGTGGTTGGCACGGTCGCCTCACAAGCAAGAGGGCCCAGGTTTAATTCCTGGGCATCAAGTGAGAAAACATGCAGGAAATTGTCAGAAGTTGGGTCAAAGTCAGTCTCGGAGAAGGCTTGTTGAAATGGGCACTTCTGCCCAACACCCGCCTCTGGGCGCGTTACACACTATACCCCTGTGGTGGTCTGCGTGATCTCCGAGCTCAGATCATCTCCCGGGTGGGACTGCCATTCCAGGGATAAGGTCTCCACGCCTAGTCATACCTGATGGTTAGTCCTGTCAGCCGTGTTGATGGTGGATGGGTGCTCGCGGTTGTGGTTGCGGGTTCTGTTGGAACCCTGCTGCTCAATGCCCAAGGCCGAGGTGGGCAGGCAGAACTCCCGGAAACATCGCTTGAAGTTCTCGTCCAAGAAGGCGTAGAGAACGGGGTTCAGGCAGCTGTTGGTGTAGCCCAGCGCGATACAGAAGTGCCAGGTGATGGTGGTGAACAGATTGGAGGGTATCTTGATCAATGCCTGAATGATGACATAGATGTGGATGGGCGTCCAGCAGACAATGAACACGGCCACCACCACGAGGACCATCCTGGTGATCCTCCGCAGGTTCCGGTCCTTCTCCTTGGAGCCTGAGAACATGCGCACGCTCTTCAGCCGCAGGATCATGAGGCCGTAGCACACGGTGATGATCAGCACCGGCATGACGAAGGCGAAGATGAAGACGCAGATCTTCAGCAGGTTGTCCCAGTACCAAGAAGGATGAGGAAATTTCAACGCGCAGTCCATGACCCCTAGAATAAATAATAATATTCCTTGAAATTGATATAGCGCTTTATCATGTCATTGAAACGTCTCAGAAGTGCTTCATAGGATATATCATAAAGTGGATTAACTATTTTATGGGCGAAATGCAGCAGCCAATTGAGCAATTATGTCAAAGGATCTTTAACATCCACCTGGACATGGAGACGGAACCTCAGTTTAAAGTCTCATCGGAAGGACGAGTCAGTAATAGGAGATCAATTGAGTTGCCACCAAAAGAACAGGCTTTGAAGCACATTTAGATCAGTGCCAGCCAAACTAGAGCCCATGGGCCAATTCTGGCCCACAAGACCATCAAGAAGAGGCCCTTTGGACATTCGCACGGGTCTAGGTAAGTCCGTGTTTGATCGGTAGTGTGGTTCTAGGTTTTTCTTGATTGAGCTCCGAGACACTACCCTGAATGAAGAGCGCTGTGTAAATTGTTGTAAATCCTGTGAAGTACTTTGAGGTGTTGTGTGATGTCCTCCCGACGTGAAAACCGCTATACAAATGTAATTTGTTGTTGTGTGTCCCTGACGTGAAAGGCATTGTATCAAATGCAAGGATTTTAAAAATTCTTATTTCAGTGTGACCTGATGTCATTTCAAAGTTACCTGTTTAGTTTGTGGATATATAAATATATAGTAAATCAGGGTCGTCCAACCTTTTGGCTGATGATGGCTGGATGCCCTATGAAACATGCCCGCGGGCAGCATAAGCAATATTTTTGTGTTTCCCTTCCATAAACATAGCATAGCATTTATAGGTTATGGAGGGAGCAAATGGTTCAGATGAAATGGAGAGAGGGCTGGGTGAAATCGGCCAGTTGGACCACCCTAAGTAAACTGTGAACAAATAATAATAATTATGCACCTTGTGAAGGGCGCCGTGTAAATGCAACTTAGTGATGCTGCAATCTCGAAGCCCTCAATCGCTTCACCCCATAACCCTCCCGGCTCCAGTGTGTGTAAAAAAAGTAAAGCTCTCACCTTTCTCCACCAGCGTGGTTGCCATTACCATGACCGGCAGGCCGATGGCCGAGGACAGGATCCAGATGCAGATGTTGATGATCTTGGCATTTTTGGGAGTGCGAAAGTCCAGCGCCTTGACTGGGTGGCACACTGCGATGTAGCGGTCCATACTCATAGTGGTCAGGGTGAAGATACTGGTGAACATGTTGTAGTAGTCTATGGACATGACCAGCTTGCACAAGTGGTTCCCAAACGGCCAGGTCCCCATCAGGTAATTAACGTTTTGGAAAGGCAGAGTGCTGGTGGCCAATGCATCAGCCACAGCCAGGTTGAAGATGTATATGTTAGTGGCGGTTTTCATTTTAGTGTATCTGAAAAATGCAGATCACAGCGCGGCCCCGTGTCAGTGCAGTGTCAGTAACAATAATAATCCTTGCATTTGATATAGTGCCTAATCACGTCTTTGAGACGTCTCAAAGCGCTTCACAGAATATACTGTAAAGTGAATTGAATGTATACTTTCTGGGCGAAACACAGCAGCCAATTGCACACAGCAGTCATGGACTGAGTGACAACATTTTTTTTTGAAGGGGTTATAACAGGAAAAGCAATCTGCCAAACGACTAAGAGCCAGGTTCTTATTTCCTGCTTCCTGCTAGGCGTGTGGAGTAAGGGAACTATAATGGAGTGTCCAAAACTGGCCAGAATACTCCATCTGAGGCTTAACCCATGTCTTGTACAAAATGTGACATGAATTCCCTGCTATTTTCTCTTATGCCCAGGATATAAAAACAAAACCCACTTGCTTTGTCAATTGGCCTGTCTGGTTGCAATTCAGCCCACGTGTGTAATTGTTCCATATGCCTTTGATTAAAAATATAATCAACTCATATACTCATCATAGGTTTCATTGGAACAGAGAACATTAAGAGGGGATCTCAACTGAGGTCTTCAAAATTCTGAGAGGTTTTAAGAGGATAAATAGTGAAAGGTTATTCCCGCTGGTTAGTGAGTTGGTATTAAGGTGGTATATTTGGTTGGGGAAGAACCTTAGGCAAGTTTCCTTATTCCACACGCCTCTGTTTACCTAGCAGCAAGTAGGAACCCGGTTGTTAGTCAATTAGCGATCAATTTCCAGGGGTAGTAATCCCCAACCCCTCCAAAAAAAGAATTTGGTCATCCAAAACACAACTATTCTTGGAACACTGCTGGTGTGCAAATGGCTGCTGTGCTTAGTCCACAAATTGCACAGTTAATCCACTTAAAATATATTTTGTGAAGCGCTTTGAGATGTCTCAATGATGTGAAAAGGCACTATATCAACTACAAAGATTATAGGTTTTCTAGGTTTTCCCTTAGAAATCAGAAGAATTTTTTTTTGTGATGCAGAACAACAAATTACATTTATATCACGCCTTTCACGTCGTGAGGACGTCCCAAGGCACTGACGGTCGATGGGTTTGTAGAAACATGGAACATTTTCCACAAATGTCTATTGAATCTTACATTATAATATCTGAAAGAGAAATTGGATGAATATTTGAATATTTGAAGAGAAACAATGTCAAAAGGGTAAAGGAAAAGAGCTGGGAAATTGGTAGCAGAGTGGTTAGCAGGGAGTGGAGGAATGATCGCGATGGTTTTCTACTGTGCTGTGAAACTCTGACTACTGGCTCTATAATTTGGTGTCAGAACTGAAATATAATAGTACAGAAAATGCCCTCTTCAATGCAATTGTATAGAATAGTGTTAACAGCAGGGAACCCAAAAGCAGTAGTATCCTGGTACCTCCACCACTTACCGAGACTGTTGACAGAACTTATTCAACTTGTCATCACTTTCTAGTTTCATAAAATCATAGAAATGTACAACACAGAAGGAGGCCATTCGGCCCATTGAAGTCTGCATCGGCTCACAGAGAAAGGTGTTCATTCAATCCACCTTTTGGTATCAGATCTCACTCAATCCACGACTGTTTGTGGGACGCTGCTGTGTGCAATTGGCTGCCGCATTTTGCCCACAAATATACAGTCAATTCACTTTAGAGTATATTCTGAGAAGTACTTTTGTGACGTCTAGAAGATGTGAAAAGCTCTATATTTAATGCAAGACTTATTATAATCCCACTGCCCTGCCCTATACCCACACCCCTTCAAGCCTCTATCCTTCATATATCCATGTAACTTACAACAACAACAAGATTGCATTTGTATAATGCCTTTCATGTCGGGATTTAGTGGTTAGAGCTCGCCTCGCAAGCAAGAGGACGCGGGTTCAATTCCTGAGTGCGGCAAAACATTAGGCAAGTTTCCTTACTCCACGTACCTCTGTTTACCAAGCAGTATGGAGGAACCCGGTTGTTAGTCGATTGTTGGATCGCTCTGTGGGGGTAATAAACCCTTAAAAAAAATTGTTCACTCAATCCATGACTATTTGTGGGACACTGCTGTGTGCAATTGGCTGCCACATTTTGCCCACAAAATACACAGTCAACCCACTCTTCAATATATTCTTTGAAGCGCTTTGAGACGTCTCAATGATGTGATGAGCGCTATATCAAATGCAAGGATTATCATTATTATTAACCCCTTTGCCATGTTCTGCTTTTGACACCGACAGCCACTTGTGACAATGGACACAATATTCTATAACCCTTTGCAGATCACAAAAATACCTTCAGTTCTTACAATACGTGAGCAAAGGGTTTGGAGGATGGGTGGGAGGGAGGTGGGTGGGTGGGGGGGGGGGGGGAAGGATGGAGACAACGGGCAATGCACTTCCACATCAGTCCATTGAGTGGTGCTATGTGACCAAAGCTCCAGCGTAGCGTAACCAGAGGGAAACGTTTTCAACCCTTAAAATGCTGGATATATATTTCTGGTCGGCCGGGTGTCTGACACGTGCGGAAACCCATCACCGTGTTTAAGAGTATCCAAACCAAACTGAGAATTCCATGGCTCCCATCTACACCTGGAAATCCCAGAGGGAGATTGTTGGGAATGGAATGCGCTCTCTCTCCCTGGAAAGACGTATTCAGTTTACCTAAATCCAGAGAGTATTAGGAGCAGGTTGTTGGCAAGTGTCAAGGCTTGGGGACCCCGGTGTGCGCATTGGGATAACTGCTGCAGTCTAACCAGCTAACACCACAAAGCTGGCCATTGATATCACGGTTGTGGCACCCGACTCGTTAATTGGCTTGCAGGGTGAACAGGAGCTGAGGGGGTGGATTCCCTGCCCCCAGTGACTGATCTGCCTGCCAAGTCCTGCCGATGAGCCAGGCTGGGGTGTGATGACAGTGCCTTGGAATACTGTGGACCTGCCCGGCTCAGGAACAGGACTAGAGACCGTCACAGAGGACTGGCTCGATTCCGACCACCTCCCCCACAGGAGGATCGTCACAAGTCGGTCATCAGACATCCGACAAGTGGGGGTTTGAGCCTTCACCGGGTGGATGGCCGGTACCAGGATCTCCCCGTGAGCTTCCTGGTGGGAAGTCTGGGCCACGCTGAGTGCATGCTGGAACCCCACGCACTTGAAAAGAGAGTTGGAAAATTCTGAGTTTCGACCCCCCCCCCCCCCCAAAAAAAGAAAACTTTTTAAAAAAAAACTTGCTATGTGTTTTTTTTTTCAACTGAATACGTTTTAAACTGCATCTGCTTCAAGAACAAATTAGATTGATTTCTGTTCGGAAATAGTATCTCAGGAAACAATACATAATCCTGTAGCTCGGTGGTTAGAGCACTCGCCTCGCAAGCGAGAGACCTGGGTTCGATTCCCGGCCGGGCAAAATGTTGGGCAAGTTACTTCTGTTTACGCAGCAGTAACTAGGAACCCGGTTGTTAGTCGATTGGCGGATCGCTTTTCCGGGGTAATAATTCCTTCAAAAAAACAGAATAATAATACTAAAATTGGTCACTTCAGTCCAAGGCTGTTTGCGGGACACTGCTGTGTGCAATTGGCTGCCGCGTTTTGCCCACAAAATAGAGTCAAATCACTTTAATTTCAATTTCAATTCTTACGTTCGTACGTGTGTGTGTGTGTGTAAAAAAAAGTTGCTCTCACCTTCTGACGGATACTGGAAGAAATACAAAAGGTGAACTTATGAATGAGAAAAATGCATGTGGTGGTAGAAAGAAAAAGGATGGCTCAGATAAAAAGACAGAGAGAGAGAGAGAGAGAGAGAGAGAACGAGATTGGGGATGAAATGGAAGGAAAACAATCGTGACTGCAGGTAAAGTTCATAATTATTTTTATTTAAAATTGTGCGCGTGTATTTTATTTAAAACAAAAGAGAAAGTGGGTGAATTTTGACACTTTGGTGAACTATCATCAAGTTTGCAACGCAGCAGCTTTTAACACCGATGTGGTATATAATAATCCCAATTGATATAGCGCCTTATCGTGTCCCCGAGACGTGTCAAAGCGCTTCACGGAATATACTGTAAAGTGTAGTGACCGTACATTTTGTGGGCAAAATGCAGCAGCCACAGTATATATACACATACATAAAAAAACCAAAGTGAGCTGAAACCAGCAGGTAGTAGGAGAGGACAAGCACACACCACACACTATGGGTGAGCCACGTATTAACTCACAGAAATTCTCAAGCGATCAGCAAACACAGCAGGTTACAGCTGGCAAAAGTGTGTGTTTTTACCACACAGGATTTCGTTATCCATGCAGATGAAATTCATCTCTCACTCCAAAAAGGGGGCGCTTTTCAAAAAAAAAATTGCACAGTAGCCAAGCTTTTAGGGCAGATTTGCTGCACAGAGACTGCAACGCTGTTTGGTGCGTGTGTGGGTTTATAAGGAGAGAAAAATAAAGCAAGGAAATTGACAGGCATTCAATGCAGAATACAGAAGAGCCTGTATGTATAATATAGCTATATAAATTATGTATTTAACTACCCCCTTGAGGAGAGTTTTACTACGACAGTGTCAAAACTAACCCACTTACTTGCTTTAAATTAAAAAACACACAATTTTAATCAAAACAATTCTAAACTTTACATGCAGTCACGTTTTTTCCTTCCATATATACAGTGCATAAATCCGTGTGTAAAAATATATAAACACATATATATGTATAACATATATGTTAAAAATATACACATATCTACAATACATGTGGTTTCATTGCTGGGAAAATATATTAAATATATACAGTATATATAATCTATAATAGAGTTTAAATATTGATATGGTACTTTTGTTTATATACAGCATATATAAAACAAGGTGATCTGAAACCAGTGGAACAGTAGCTAATCAGCATACACATATTAACTCATAACACCTATACATAAATAATATATATGTATATATATAATGAACGCCAATGATATATAATGCCATTATGCCAATGAATATTATTACAACAAAACGAGCCTCTGGGGAGGAAACAAACTCTGGATTATTTGGTGCAGATGAAATCGACATGAATTGACAAACAGTTCCAATGCACAGCGAGTGGGATAAAGGAACATAAGGACCCGATGGGGAAGAGAGAGAGAGAGGAGAGGGAGAGACAGAGGGAGAAATGGAGAGAAGACGGGAGTGAGGCAGAGACAGAGAGAGAGAGAGAGAGAGAATCTTTTTGTAGGATGGAGTGTGGATAAAATGTGCTGCAGGGGAAGGGGTGATGGATGGTGTGTTGGTTGCAAGAGGAGGAGAGCGCCTTGGGACGTCCTCCTGACGTGAAAGGCGCTTTATAAATGGAATCTTGTTGTTGTTGTTGTTGAGAGGTCGGGATCTGAATGCTCTCTCTCTCTGTATTGTATAAAGGAAAATATTCTTACCTGATAATGACATACATGACCAGAACGTTTCCGATCAGCCCCAGCACACACACGATGGAGTAGAGAGCCGTGATGATGATGGCGATGATCACAGATGAAGGGTTCTTGACGGATTGATTGCTGTTGGTGGTCCCATTGCAGGGGAAGGAGCCAGAGTTGGCGCAGAGACTGGAGGAACCCAGGCTGGAGTTCATCTGGCACAACTGGCTGATATTGGTCTGCAGATCAGTGCAAGCTTCCAGCAGTGAATCCATTGCAAAGTCTCACACACACACACACACACAATTATCACCAATATTATCAAATAATATTAATTATTAACCATTCAAAGCACGCACCAGGAGAGATGTAAGACAGCAGCCACAGCACCAGCAATGGGCAAGAACAAAATCCTTTGCAATGGTGAAATCAATGGGCAAACGCAATGAGGCTTTGAAGAAACACACATCCACTCCACCTGTCTCTCCAGTGCCTAAAATACTTCATCGCAGTGTCTTAAGACCTTGCAAGATTTCTCCCTTTGTTTCTTTCTATCTCTTCCCCCCCCCACCCCACTATCCCACTTTGAGTTAAGTTACCGTTCAGCACAAGTGCACACACACACGCACTAACACAAATAAATCAACCTCTTTCAGCCAGAGAGAAATCTCCCAGGTTTGCTTTCCTATGAAATATTTAGTCTTGCAATGAGAATGCTTGTCTGCCTCACACTGAACCACACCAAATCTGCACAGATTGAACACACAGGCTGATTTTATTACACAGCCTGACGTCAATAACCCAGGCATGTGATCCTCCAAAAAGGAAAGCTTGCACCCAACACATTTGCTGTTTGCTCTATGTATTGTGTGTGCCTTTCCCTCTTTTCTTTCCCACCCCCCCCCACCCCAAAAAAAAAATGTTTTAATCTATTGTCTTTTGCAAAGCAAGTTTTGTTTTAGAGGCGCGGGTTCAGCTATCTGTAGAGATGCTTGCTTACGCATCCTTGCTCGAGAATCTCAGGTCAAGCAACCCCCCCCCCCCCCACCCACCCCCAGAATGTGGATTGCACTTTGGGGAAACATATCCAGTCGTGAAGGAATGGGTCATCTTAACCGTATTGGAGGATGGATAATGAGAGGCTGTGAGTACCATTACGCATCCCACTTAATGGGTGGGGCTGATGACTATGGATTTCACAGTTAATTATAATATTAATCCTTGCGTTCGATACAATAACAACAACAACAAGATTTCATTTATAGAGCGCCTTTCACGTCCGGAGGACGTCCCAAGGCGCTGGACAGTTGGGTCAGGAACCGAACAGGGGGGAAATGGTCAGGGTGAGGGGAGGGAAGGGAGGGAGCAAGGAGGGGGGAAATGGTCAGGGTGAGGGGAGGGAAGAGGAGCGAGGGAGGGGTAGAGAGTCGAGAGGGGAGCTGAAGGCAACGTCAAAGAGAAAGGTCTTGAGACCGGCCTTGAAGGAGGAAAGGGAGGAAGCGGCGAAGGCACTGGGGGATGGAGTTCCAGAGCCTCGGGGCTGAGAGGCTGAAGGCCCGGCCACCGATGGTAGGGCGGTTGGGGCGGGGGATGTGGAGCAGACCGGAGCCAGAGGAACGGAGGGGACAGGCAGGTAAGTAGGGGGATAGTAGGTCAGAGAGGTAGGAGGGGGCGAGGCTGTGAATGGCCTTGTAGGTGAGGATGAGGATCTTGAATTCGATCCTCTGGGGGATGGGGAGCCAGTGGAGGCGAGTGAGGGTGGGAGTGATGTGGTCGTGAAGCCTGGTGCGGGACAGTACACGAGCTGCAGAGTTCTGAATGACCTGCAGCTTGAGGAGGGAGGTGCCGGGAAGGCCGGCGAGGAGAGAGTTCCCATAGTCCAGCCTTGAGGTGATAAAGGCGTGGACCAGAGTTTCAGCAGCGTGAGGGGTGAGGTCGTGCCGTAGTCTGGCGATGTTTCGGAGATGATGGAAGGCGGTGCTAGCTGTGGCGCAGATATGAGGAAGAAAGGACAGCTCAGGATAGAACAGAACACCGAGGTTCCTGACCGACTTTGAGAGGTGGAGAGTGCAGCCTTGGATGCTGATGCTGTCAGCGCTTGAGAGGGTGAAGAGGAGGGGACAGAGGACAGAGCCCTGAGGGACACCGCACGAGACAGGGGGGTGGAGGAAAAGCCGT
Organism: Callorhinchus milii; assembly: GCF_018977255.1. Taxonomy (NCBI): domain Eukaryota; kingdom Metazoa; phylum Chordata; class Chondrichthyes; order Chimaeriformes; family Callorhinchidae; genus Callorhinchus; species Callorhinchus milii. The sequence goes on along the minus strand of NW_024704744.1, from coordinate 2,946,476 downwards.
TTGTGGAAACAAAATGAAGACGGTGGGAGAGGTACGACCTAAACCACTCCAGGACAGGGCCTTGAAGGTTGAGGTGGGAGGACAAGCGGTGGAGGAAGATAGCATGGTCGACCGTATCGAATGCTGCCGATAGGTCGAGGAGGATGAGGAGGCAGAGGGAGCCCTGGTCGCAGATGGTCAAGATGTCATTGGTGACCTTGACCAGGGCAGTTTCTGTGCTATGGGCAGCACGGAAACCCGACTGAAGGGGTTCGAATAATGAATGGTTGGAGAGGAAAGAGCGCCGCTGGGAGGCGACGACTCTTTCAAGGACCTTGGACAGGAAGGGGAGGTTGGAGATGGGCCGGTAGCTTGATAGCTGCGACGCATCAAGGGAGGGTTTTTTCAAAGTGGGAGTGATGGTGGCAGTTTTTAGGGGAATGGGAACAGAGCCAGAGGAGAGGTAGAAAACAGTAGCCTGGGGTTGTTCTTCGCCTCCAGGATTATCCTGGAGCAGAAGGATGACTTGGCCGAGGCTAGAGTGGAGCGGTAGATTTTGAGGAGGTCCAGCCAGATTTGTCAGTGGACCATTAGGCCAGATTTGACCGAGGTGCGTTCAGTGGCCCGCACCTGGCTCTTCAGTGAGCGGAGGTGGGTGGTGAACCAGGGGGAGGAGCGAGAGTAGGAGACAGTACGGGAGGTGATGGGGGCAAGAGTGTCGAGTGTGGAGGAGAGGGTGTTGTGGAGGAGGGTGAGAGCAGAAGAGGGGTCAGTGAGGGTTGAAGGCCAAAGGGAGAGGAGTACAGAGGACTCCAAGGCAGCGGTTAGGGATTGTGGGTGTAACTTCTTCCAGGTGCGGTAGTAGATGGTGGTGGGTCTGGTGGAGGTGGGGAGGGGGGTGGAGGTGGTGAAGGAGATGAAGTGGTGATCGGAGACGGCCTTGTCGGTAATGGTGACATCTGAGGCCCCGGGTGATCACCAAGTCGAGTGGGTGGCCGTAACTGTGAGTGGCGGAGTTGATGTGGAGGGAGAGGTTGAGCGAGGAGAGCAGGGAGGAGAAGTCTGAGGAGATGGAGCAGGAGGGGGTGAAGTGCAGGTTGAAGTCGCCCAGGATGATGAGGCGATCAGAGCAGAGGCAGAGAGATGTAAGAAGTGTCGAAATATCGGAGATGAAGGTGGGAGAGGTTTTAGGGGGCCGGTAGAGGAGGAGGATTTTGAGTGAGAGGAAGGAGGGGTGGGAGAGGGTGAGGTGCTCAAAAGAGGGGAAAGAGCCAGAGGAGTAGGGGGATAGGGCAAGTGGTGTCCTTGAGATAAGGGCAACACCACCGCCACGGCGGTTGGGGCGGGGGATGTGGTGGGAGGTGTAGCCGGGTGGTGTGGCCTCCGTGAGGGGGAAGGTGTCGCCTGGGGTGAGCCAGGTTTCCGTTAAGGCCATGATGTCAACGCTCTCATCAAGGATGAGATCGTTGATGACCAGGGCCTTGTTACAGAGGGAGCGGACGTTTTGTAGTCCGATGTGGAGGGAGCGGTTGACAGAAGGGTGTGTGGGAGGGGAGGGGGTCCAGGTTGTGAGGCAGGGGTGGGGGAATGGGGATGAGGGAGGAGAGGTTGGCTCCCCGGGTCTGTGTCCGGGGTGGCTGGCGAGTGTGGTGGGGAATGGGGCAGTCGGTGTGGCTGCTGCTGGACAGCCAACGCCGAGTGCCGCGGTGAGCCCGGCGGAGGATTCCCAGGCTGGAACAGAGGGAGGTTGTGGGAGGGTCAAGTGGGGATAGAAGGCGAGAGGGACGGAGAGAGAGGAGGACAGAGCGGGAGAGATGCAGAGGGGGAGGGTTTGGGGGAGAGAGGAAGGGGAGGGAGGGGGTGAGGGGTTGGGGTCAGAGCGGTAGCCATAATGCGCACGTGGGGACCGAGAGCGAACGGTCAGGTGGATGGCATCAGCCCATGGGCTGGGGCAGCCAACCCAACAGGACCATGGTGGTCCCTGATGTGAGCCCCGGGGGGACGCAGAGGTTTTTTTTTTTTGTTTTGTGCGCACACTCCTGAAACTAAACTATGATGTCAGAGGTTCCCCCGCTCCGCCCTCTCCCCGCCCCCACACCCACAGCTCCCCCGTCCCCCCGAGCTGAACTCCCTGCCGCCTCTTGCTTTATACTACCTGAGAAGGTAGGCCCAGGCTCCTCCCTGCCAGGGAATGGAACCCGGGTCCTCTTGGTTGTGAGGGCGAGTGCTCTAACCATTGCACGACAGGACTCCATGAATTGGCTCTGTTGTTAGTTTCTGGGTTAGAAGGTTGTGGGTTCAAGTCTCCTCCCCTCCTCTGTAGCTTGACGTTCTCGGCAGTGTGACAACAGTGCTGACATTTCATTGTCGGAGGCGCTGTCTTTCAGATGAGACATTAAAAATTACCTTTGGATGAGACGTTAAATAGAAGTCCGTCTGCCTGTTCAGGTGGATGTTAAAGACCTTGTAGCACTGTTTGGAAAGAGAGGGAGTTTATCTCGCCCAGTGTCCTGGCCAACAATCCCCCAGATAAAATTGATCGCTCACTCCATGGCTGTTTCTGGGACTTTGCTGTGCGCATTACTTGCCGTGTTTCACCTATGAAATATATAGTCACTCCACTCTACAGTATATCCTGTGACGCGCTTTGAGACAACGTGATAATGCGCTATATCAATGCGAGGATTATTTATTATTAAACTTAGGTTCTGCTTTTGGTAATTAATGATCCTTTGAAAAGAGGATGGAGTTTCACCCAATGTCCTGGACAACACTCCTCCAGATAAATTGGTCATTAATGTAATGGATCTTTGTGTAAAATGCCTCCCACTTTTCCTGACAAATATGCACTCAAAACAATAACAACATCAAAATTGCATTTGTAAAGTGCCTTTCACGTCGGGAGGACATCCCAAGGCTCTGGACAGTCAGTGTTTCGGACCCGAGCTGGGGGTCGTGATTGGGAAGGGTGGAGGGCAAGGGGGGAAGGAGGGTGATCGAAGGCACGGTCGAACTGGAGGGTCTTGAGATGGGTTTTGAAGGAGGCGAAGGAGGGGACGAGGTGGAGGGACTATGGCATGGAGTTCCAGAGGGCGGGGGCAGAGTGGCTGAATGCTCACCCGCCAATGGTGGGATAGGCAAGGCGGGTGACGCGAAGCAGGCCGGAGCCCACTGAGCGTAGTGTCACTACACTCGACAGCAATTATCTGTGAGGTGGCTTGGGATATTTTGATGTTATAATAATAACATCAAATAATATCATAATAATAATATCAAATGCAAGGATTATTAATAAGAATAATCCTTGAATTTGGTGCAACACCTTATCACGTCTGAAGGAAGTCTGAAAGCGCTTCACAGGATTTACAGTCAAATGGCTTGTGTGTATTTGTAGGCAAACGTAGCCGGCAGTTACGCACAGGAATGTCCCACAAACAGTCATGGAGTGAGTGACCAATTTTTTTATTTGGGGGATTGTTAGCCAGGACACTGGGAAAGAGAAATTCACCTCTTTTTCGAATAGTGCTACGAGATCTTTAATATCCACCTGTACAGGCAGATGGGAGCTCGGCTTAACATCTCATCCGAAGGACGGCACCTCCAACAATGCAACCCCCCTCCCCTCCCCCCGGCACTGCATTGGAGTATCATCTTAGACTGTATGAATTCAAGTCTCAACGTGGAGCTTGAACCCACTACTTTCTGACTCAGAGGTGTACCTCTTAGCCAGGCTGATACACATGTAATTGGCCTGATATCAAATACATGGATTATTATTTGGCTGCAAGCTGGTTTGGCACAGTCAGGAGCTTTATCCTCAGAACGTTGTGTAATGGAGCCCTTCATATCTGAGCTGATATTTCAGTGCATTACAGAGGAAATGTGTTGCATTGTCAGATATACAGATAAATTCGGGACAGAATAAATCTTCACTTAGAAGGATATGGGTTAATTAGGGACAGCCAGCACGGATTTGTTAAAGACAAATCTTGTCTAACAAATCTAATAGAATTTTTCGATGAGGTAGCGGAGAGGGTGGATGAAAGTAGTGCAGTAGATGTAGTTTATATGGACTTTCAAAAGGCATTTGGCAAAGTGCCACATGAAAGACTTGTAAGAAAGATAGAAGCCCATGGTATAAAAGGGACAGTGGCAGCATGGATCCAGAACTGTCTGGGAGACAGAAATACAGAGTTGTGAACGGCTGCTTTTCTGACTGGAGGGAAGTGTACAGTGGTGTCCCCCAGGGATCGGTATTAGGACGGACCACTGCTCTTCTTAATATACATAAATGATCTGCACTTGGGTATAGCAAGTACCATTTCCAAGTTTGCGGTCGACACAAAGTTAGGGAGGGGGTAAACAGTGACAAGGATAGCAGCCAACTGCAGGAAGACATAGACAGAATGGTAACATGGGCAGACACATGGCAGATGACACATGGCAGATGACACATGGCGGATGACACATGGCGGATGAATTTCAATGTGAAGAAATGCGAGGTAATGCATTTTGGAAGAAAGAATGAGGGGAGGCAATATAAGCTGGTAATACAATCTTAAGGGGGGTGAAGGAACAGAGAGACCTGGGGGGCAGGTAAATGAATCCTTGAAGGTGGAGGGACAGGTAGATAAAGCTATAAAAAGGGCAAATGGGACACCAGGCTTTATAAATAGGGGCATAGAGTACAAGAGTCAGGAGGTTATGATTAACCGATACAAAACACTGGTTAGGCCTCAGTTAGAATACTGCGCCAGTTCTGGGTACCACACTATAGGAAGGATGTTAAGGCATTGGAAAGGGCACAGAGGGGATTTACGAGGATGGGACCAGGAATGAGGGACCTTGATGATGAGGAAAGGCCTGGAGAGGTTAGGATTATTCTCATTGGAGCAGAGAAGGTTACGAGGAGACCTAATAGAGGTCTTCAAAATCATGAGGGGATTTGATAGGTTAGAAAGGGAAAAACTGTTTCCACTGGTGGGTGTGTCGGTGACTCGAGGTCGCAGATTTAAAATAGTCTCTAAAAGAAGCAGACGGGAGGTGAGATGTTTTCACGCAGCGAGTTGTTCGAATCTGGAACGCATCGCCTGAAAGGGCGGTCGAGGCCGATTCGATAACTACTTTTAAAAACGCGGTGGGCGGGTATTTGAGGAGGACGGGTTTGCAGGTTATGGGGAAAGGGCCGGGGAGTGGGATTGACATTGCATTGCTCTTTTCAAAGAGCCGGCACAGACTCGATGGGCTGAATGGCCTCTTTTTGTGCTGTACGATTCTATGATTCTATGATACTGTCTTTTAAGAAAGGCATTAAATCCATCTGCCAGTGGATGTTAAGAATCACACTACTGTTTCGAAGAAGAGCAAGGAGCTAGATTTGGAATGCTCTGGGATGCTACCCTCCATGAGGGGCGCTTTATAAATTCAATTTGTTGTTGTCTTGGCCAATATTCTTCCCCCATTCAAATTCAACACCCTCCCCGCCCATTAATTGGCTATTCAACTCATTGCTATGTGTGGTGATGTGGGGGGGAAAGGTGGTTAGGTGTGCGCCGGGCTCATTTGGTAGTACTCTTGTCTCCGAGTCAGTGGGTTCAAGCCCATGTCAGGACTTTGAGCTCATAGTCGAGGCTGATACTCCCAATAGTAGATTGGGGGTGTGTGGCATTATCAGAGGTATAAAAATATCCCAAGGCGCTTCACAGATAATTGCTATTAAGTGTGGTGACAGCAAATGTGGGGAGGTATTTTACCCATAGAAAGATATCCTGGCCAACAATCCCCCAGATACAATTGGTCACTGATATACATATATATATATATATTCAACATACTGACCCGGACCAAATTCCGTGCCCACATCTCACTAGTTCTGGCCCAGGCTCCACTGGCTCCCCATCACCGAACGGATTGACTTCAAGATCCTCTCATACTCGTGTTCAAATCCCTTCACTCTGGCAGCTCCCTACCTCTCCGACCTCCTCACTCCCCAATCCACCACCCGGCGCCTCCTCTCGACTGGCACCGGCAACTTGCTCATCCCTTGCACGCTCCGCCCGACCATCAGAGGTCGCGCTTTCAGCCACTACGTCCCAAAACTCTGGAACAATCTCCCTCAAACCCTCCATCTTGCCCTCCCTACCCTTTTTCAAGTCCTGCCTGAAAACCTTCCTCTTCGACCGTGCTTAAAGCCACCTCCCTGTCCCCCCGGCTTGGAGTCAGGCTCCGCCACTGTTAGAGGGCGCTATTAAGTGCAAGTTGTTGTTGTAAACACATTAGAGCAATGGGCTAATCAGTGGCAAATGAAGTTTAATGAAAACAATGTGAAATGATTCTTTTGGCAAAAGCAAGGGAAGGGAAGATATGTTGAATGGCAATATCTTGCAAGGATTTGTGGAGCATACAACAGCAACAAATTAGATTTGTATAGTGCATTTCACATTGGGATGATGTCCCAAGTCTCTGAATGCAGAGGGGACTGGTTGCAGAGGAATGTGCGAGACAAGAGGGGGAAAAGGGAAGGTTCAGTGGGAGGGTGGGAATGTGGATGAGGGAGGAGAAGCTTTCACCTCGGGTCTGGGGCTGGTGGGCCTTGTGGCAATTGTGTGGGATGGGGCAGTCATTGAGGCTGCTGTGAGTGCCACAGTGAGCCTGACGGAGGATTCCCAGGCTGGAACAGATAGAGGCTGTGGGATGGCCAAGTGGGGATAGGAGGTAAGGAAGACAGAGGGAGAGGAGCACAGAGTTGGGGCCATTTTGGGGGAAAACAGCAATATATCTATCTTTCCAATCATTTTTGTGCAAATCATCGGTTTTACATAAAGTGCACCCGACTACCTCATCCTGCAGTCCCTTTGACTCGCCCCCTCCCTCACTTCTTTCAAGGTCCATCTCATGACCTTCCTCTTCGACCGCACTTTTGGTAATATTTCACCTCCCCCCCACTCTCGGCTCCCACCCTCTGCTCAAGCCGGGTCTGTTGGGAGAAAGTGATGTGAAAGGCGCTGTATAAATGTAAATTTGTATTGTCTTGTACACAGGATGATCACAAGTAAATTTCTCACAATAGAGAAGGACGGATTGGGGGTAGAAGACTTGATCAATCCTCCTTTCTCCATTTCAAGACTATACACATCAGGGCTGAGAGAAATGACCTCACATAAAGATAAATAGTCATCATTTGCATTTAAATAGCTACAAACATTTTAAATGTTTTACAAAATCTAATTGATTAGAAATGTTATGAAGACCAAAGAGGCAGCTAATTTGCACTAACAAGAATATTGCACCAATAACAATCTGAAGCAACAAAACAATGAAATGAATTGCAATGAATTTCGGAATAATTTATAACAATAGTAATCCTTCCATTTGACGTTGTACCGATAATATTCGGAACGTCTCAAAGTGCTTCATAACATATCTGTGAAGTGTAGTGAATGTATTTGTAGGCAAACACAATAATAATCCTTGCATATAACTCAGCTCCTTGCCACACTTCACAGAATGTATTGTAAAGTGGATTGATTGTGTGGTTTGTGGGCAAAAGGCAGCAGCCAACTGCGACACCAGTGTCCCACAAACAGTCGTGGATTGAGTGACCAATATTTTTTCTTCTTTGGAGGGATTATCACCCCCAGAGAGTGAACTGCCAATCGACTAACAACCAGATTCCTACTTACTTCTCAGTAAACAAGACATGTGGAGTAAGGAAACTTGCCTAAGGTTTTGCCCTGACTGGAAATTGAACTCGAGTCCTCTCACTTGCGAGACGAATGCTCTAACCGGTACACTCAACATAATTAGGGTGTACATATGTGGCATTGTCCTACATTGCTTCCAAGATGTAATTTGGCCTTAAAGGAACCCATCCCCTTTAAATATTGAACACGAAAGAAATAGAAAATGAATCCAACAACCCCCCCATCAAACACCTCCCAACCCCAACAGAGTCTGACAATGGAGTCAGCTTCACACTAGAACAACGAGTTGGGTTGCCTGGGAAACAACGCATTTCACTGCAACTTGTAGGCTCTCGGCTGCTCTCTGCAAATAAAGGTACTTCTTCAATGCGTGGAGCAATGGTTGTCAATCTCATTCTGATGCTCCGTTGACATGAATGACATTTGCGGAGAACAAGCAATGTCAATCATAAAACAATCAATCTCGAAAAACAATTTTGCCTTATTGTGAGTGAAATTGGACCGTGATGCCAGCTGCAGAAAGCAATCAATAAGGGTAATGGTGTGCTGGCTCTACATATAACAGGGGTCTGGAATATAAGACGCAAGGAAGTGCTACTCCAGTTATTCTGTTCACTTCTTTCTTGGAGAGGATGTAATAATAATAATAGTAGTTTTTACATCTGATATACCACCTTTCATGTCAGAAGATCGTTTTTAAGCTATACTTACAGTGAAGTGACTGTACTTTGGACAAACATGGCAGCCAATGGTGTCCCATAAACAGGAATGGAGTCAATGACCAATTTTTATAGGGGATTGTTGGCCAGGACCCTGGGAGAGAGAAACTCCCTTCTCTTTTTGAATAGTGTCATGAGATCTTTAACATCCACCTGAACAGGTATACAGGACCCCGGTTTAATATCATCCGAAGGACAGATTATATAATAGTGATCCAACAGCACCTTAAGACACTGAGAAGTCTCAAAGCACTTAATTAGCACAATGAGTTTCTCTGCGATGTAGTGCCCGTTAGGTGTGACAACTAATCTCACAAATGTGGTAACTAACCTACAGCAGCAAAGCCTCTCAAACAGGACTTTGTCTGTCTGTTCAGGGGGTTGTTCAAGATCCCTTGGCACTATTTGTAAAGAGAAGGGAAGGTGTTATACCAAATGGAAGGATTGTTATTATCTTTGCCTATTGCCACTTACCCTCTCTCTCCAGCTTGGTGTAGAGTTCGGCCACTGTTGAATGCTCTGAGATGCTACCCCGTGTGAAATGCGCTATATAAATGCAAGTTGCTGTGTTGTACAATACACGTCATGGTTGTTTATGGGACAGTGTTGAGCAATAAAACAGAGGGATTAGGGGATATGGGGATAGGGTAGGTAATTAGAGTTAGGTCTGAAGATCAGCCATGATCTTATCGAATGGTGGGGCAGACTCGAGGGGCCGAATGGCCATACTTCTGCTCCTAATTCTTATGTTCTTATGTTCTAATAATTATCTGCTGCATTTGCCTACAAATACACAGTCACACCACTTTACGGGTAAATCCCATCAAACACCTTGAGGTGTTTTGAAAATGCTGCAACAAGTGCAAGGATTATTATTAATATAAGCAGTAATGAGATGAATGAGCAATTAATCTGAGCTCTTTTATGTGTGTGGGAGTGTGGGCTCATTGACCCAATTGGTAAAATACTCGAGTCCAGAATAACATGCAACAAAATTACTAATTACTTTCTTCTTCGACCGTGCTTACGGCCATCTCCCCCCTCAAACCGCTCGGAGTCAGACTCCGCTACTGTTAAGAGCTCTGAGATGCTACCCTGTGTGGAAGGCACTACATAAGTGCAAGTTGTTATCGTTGTATTCACATCAATAGTGGAGTCCTGCGGCTCAGTAATTACAGCTCTCGCCTCACAAACGAGAGGACTAGGCTTTGATTCCTGGGCAGGGTGAAACATTGGGCAAGTTTCCGCACTCTACACGCTTCTGTTTACCTAGCAGTAAGTAGGAACCTGGTTGTTAGTCAATTAGCGGATTGCTTTCCGGGGTAATAATCCCTAAAATAAAAACATGTTGTTGCTCAATCCACGACTGTTTGGGAGACACTGTTGTGCGCAATTAGCTGATACGTTTCATCCACAAAATACAGTCAATCTACTTTACAGTATAGTCTGTGAAACACTTTGAGATGTCTCACAGACGTGATAAGATGCTATATCAAATGCAAGGATTTGTATTATTATTAGATCAGGGTATTAAGGGGTACAGGGCCAATGGAAATAGTTTCTTCTTGTTCACCTTATCGAATCCCCTCATCATTTTGAAAACTTCTATTAAGTCTCCTCTGCTCCAAGGAGAATAATCCCGGCTTCTCTAGTCTTTTCTGATAACTGAAGTCCCTCATTCCTGGTACCATCCTGGTAATTCGCCTTTGCACCCTCTCCAATACCTTGACATCCTTCCTAAAGTGTGGTGCCCAGAACTGAACACATTACTCTCGCTGAGGCCTAACCAGTGTTTTATATAAAGGTTCATCATAACTTCCTGACTTTTGTATTCTATGCTCCTGTTTATAAAGCCGAGTATCCTATATGCTTTTTTAACAGCTTTATCTCCCTGTCCTGCCACCTTCAAAGACTTACTAATATATATATAGATTTATATTTATATAGATCAAAAACAGTAGTGTCCCAGTACTGACCCCCGGGGGACACCACTGCACATTTCCTCCTGTCAGAAAAACAACCGTTCACCACCACTCTCTGCTTTCTGTCTCCCCGCCAGTCCTGTATCCATACTGCCACTGTCCCTATAATACCGTGGGCTTCTATTTTGCTTACAAGTCTCTTATGTGGCACTTTATCAAACGCCAGGTTTGTTAGACATGATTTGCCTTTAACAAATTGGGGGAAAGTTGGCTGTCATTTATTAACCCATATTTTTCTAAGTGAAAATTTATTTTGTCCTGGATTATAGTCTCCAGAAATTTCTCCACCACTGACATTAGGCTGTCTGGCCTTTAGCTCCTGGGTTTATCCTTCTGCCCCGTTTTGTATAGGGGAGTAACATTTGCAACCCTCCAGTCCTCTGACACCACCCTAGTGTCCAAGGAGGATTGAAAGATTGTGCTTAGCGCCTCCATTATTTCCACCCTTACTTCCCTCAGTAACCCAGGATGCATCCTGCCTGGACTGGGTGATATCTACCTTGAGCACCGTCAACCTTTTTAGTACCTCCTCTTGGTATATTCCTCTCATCCAATTTCTCTACCCTCTCCTCCAATTGGCATTGGCTGCATCCTCTTCTTTTGTGAAGACAGATGCAAAGTACTCATTGAGAACCTCCACAAGAAGATTTTCTCTTTCAATTGGACCCACTGTACCTTTGACCAACTTTTATTCTTGATATGCTTATAAAATACCTTAGGGTTCCGTTTTATGCTACCCACTAATCTTTTCTCATACAATCTCATTGCCCCTCTTATTTTCTTTTTCAGTTCTCCCCTTTAGTATCTATATTCTATTTGATTATCTTCTGTATTGTGGACCTGGCGTTTCTTATAAGCCTCCTTTTTCTGTTATTTTAATCCCAATTTCCTGAGTCATCCACAGAGATTTGGATGCCCTACATTTCCCCTTTGTGGGAATGTATTTGTTCTGACCCTGAACCATCCCCTCCTTGAAGACTTCCCATTGCTCGTTAGGTGTTTTACCTGCCAATTTTTCTTTTCAGCCCACCTTGTCTAGGTCCCTTTTTAACTCACTGAAATTAGCCCTCTTCCAGTTGAGTATCTTCCCCTTTGATTGTTTCTTGTCCGTTTCCATAAGTACTCTAAACCTAATGCTGTTCTGATCACTGTTGTCCAGATGCTCTCCTACTGAAACAATAACAACAACAAAATTACATTTGTATAGCGCCTTTCACGTCGGGAGGACGTCCCAAGGTGCTGAAACCTGCTCCACTTGCCCCACTTCATTCCCCAGAACTAGATCCAGCACTTCCTCATTGGGCTGGAAACATACTGATCCAGAAAGTTATCCTACACACATCTCAGGAATCCTTCCCCCCCTTGTCCTTTATACTGTTATTTTGCCAGTCTATGTTAGGATAATTGAAGGCCCTCATTATCACTACTCTATTGGTTTTGCACCTCTCTGAAATCTGCTTGCAGATTTGATCATCTATCTCCTTACCACTATCTAAGAACATAAGAATTAGGAGCAGGAGTAGGCCATTCGGCCCCTCGAGCCTACCCCCCCATTCGATAAGATCATGGCTGATCTTCAGACCTAACTCTAATTACCCGCCCTATCCCCATATCCCCAATCCCTCTATTTTTTAAAAATTTATCAGTCTCAGCCTTCAAGATATTCAAGGACTGAGCATCTACAGCCTTCTGGGGTAGTGAATTCCATAAGTTCACTACCCTCTGAGTGAAGAAATGTTTCCTCAACTCTGTTCTAGAAGGCTGACCCTTAATTTTCAGACTGTGACCCCTGGTTATAGATTCTCCCACCAGAGGAAACAGTCCCTCTGTGTCTACTTTATCAGCCCTTTAAGAATCTTATATGTTTCAATAAGATCTCCCCTAATTCTTCTGTGCTCTAGAGAATATAGCCCTAGTTTATTCAGCCTATCCTCATAGGTCAGTCCTCTCATCCCAGGAACTAACTTAGTGAATCTACGCTGCACCCCCTCTAAGGTAAGTATGTCCTTTTTTAAATAAGGAGTCCAAAACTGCACACAATACTCTCGGTGCGGTCTCACCGAGGCCCTGTACAGTTGCAGCAAGACTTCCCTACTCTTGTACTCTAAACCTTATGCAATGAATGCTAACATGCCGTTTGCTTTCTTAGCCGCTGGTCCACGCCTTTATCACCTCAAAGCTGACTATGGGAACTCTCTCCTCGCCGGCCTTCCCGGCACCTCCCTCCACACTGCAGGTCATTCAGAACTCTGCAGCTCGTGTACTGTCCCGCACTAGGCTTCGGGACCACATCACTCCCACCCTCGCTCGCCTCCACCGGCTCCCCATCCCCCAGAGGATCGAATTCAATATCCTCATCCTCACCTACAAGGCCATTCACGGCCTCGCCCCCTCCTACCTCTCCGACCTACTATACCCCTACTTACCTGTCCGTACCCTCCATTCCTCTGGCTCCGGTCTGCTCCACATCCTCCGCCCTAACCGCCCTACCATCGGTGGCTGTGCCTTCAACCTCTCAGCCCCCAGGCTCTGGAACTCCATCCCCCAGTGCCTTCGCCTTGTTTCCTCCCTTTCCTCCTTCAAGGCCGGTCTCAAGAGCTTTCTCTTCGACCGTGCCTTCAGCTCCCCTGTCAACTCTCTACCCCCTCCTCGCTCCCTCCCTTCCCTCCCCTCACCTTGACCATTTCCCCCCTGCTCGGGTCCCGACCCAACTGTCCAGCGCCTTGGGACGTCCTCCCGATGTGAAAGGCGCTCTATAAATGAAATCTTGTTGTTGTTGTTAGTTGCTGCTGCACCTGCAAACTAACTTTTTGAGACTGGTGTATAAGGACACCCAAATCCCTCTGAACACTAACACTATCTAATCTCTCCCCCTCTAGAAACTAATCTATTTTTCTACTTTTCTACTTGGGTGAATAACTTCACACTTCCCCACATTAAATTCCATCTGCCACCTACTCGCCCACTCCTCTCGCCTATCTATATCCCATTGCAACCTTTTTGCATCATCCTCAGAGCTTACTCTCCCACCGAGTTTAGTGTCATCCGCGAATTTAGATACGTTACATTCAATGTCCTCGTCGAGATCATTGATGTAAATTGTAAATAGCTGAGGCCCAAGCACTGATCCTTGTGGCACTCCACTAGTCACCTCCTGCCAATTTGAGAATGACCCGTTTATCCCTTCTCTCTGTTTCCTACCCGTTAGCCACTCTTCAATCCATACTAAAATGTTCCCATTAATCCCGTGGGCCTTAACCTTGTGCAATAGCCTTTTGTGTGGCACTTTGTCAAATGCCTTTTTAAAATCTAAATATACTGCATCTACTGGTTCCCCCCTATCTAACCTGCAGATATATCTTCGAAAAACTCTAAAAGATTAGTTAAGCATAACTTCCCTTTTGTAAAGCCATGTTGACTGCCTAATCTTGTAATGGTCCTCCAGGAATCCCATAACGACATCTTTAATGAAGGACTCAAGAATTTTCCCTACCACTGATGTCAGACTAACTGGTCTATAGTTCCCCATCTTTTCTCTCCCTTCTTAAATAGTAGTGTCACGTTTGCAATTTGGTGGTCTATAGTAGATACCTAACAGAGTAACAGCTCCTTTTCTGCTCCTTAACTCTAACCAAATAGATTCTGTTTTGGGACCCTCTTGCACATCGTCCCTTGCCAGGGCCGTAACCATATCTTTAATCAATATTGCCATCCCCACTACTTTTTTTTTCTTGCTTATCACTCCTGAATATATTATAGCCAGGAATATTCAGCTCCCGCTCCTGCCCTTGCTTGACCGATGTCTCCGTAATTGCCACTACATCATAAACCCATGCAGCAACTTGAGCCTTCAGTTCATCAATCTTATTTGTCACACTCCGTGCATTTACCCACATGCAATCCCAAGACTGACTGAGTCTGCTCTGCATTTCTCCCCTCTCTAATTCCTCCTTCTTCTGGACTCCTTATCGGATTGCTACTCGACTCTCCCAGCCCTCTATGTATCTTGTTTCTCCTCTCTGATGTTAAATCCTAATTCCCTCGAAATTAATTTAAACCCTTCCCATAGCACTGGTTGGCCTCCCTGTGAGGACATTGTGTAACCCATCCACCTTGTAAACGTCCCACCTACCCCAAAACTGGTCCCAATGTTCCAGGAACCTGAAACTCTCCTTTCTGCGCCAGTTCTCCAGTCATGCATTCATGTGTTTGATCCTGCTGTTTTGCTACTCACTTGCACCAGGTGAGAAATCCAGAGGTCACCACCTTTGAGGTCCAACTTTAGCTTTATCCCTGGCTTCTGATACTCTCCCTGTAGGATCTCAGCCTCTCCTCGAGCTCAGAAACCCTGAGCTCAAGCTCGAGCAGTCGGAGGCACTTCCTACACACTTGCTTATCCAGGGCACACAAAGCATCCTGGAATTCCCACATGGCACACATTGTAAATGCAATGGGTCGCAGCTGCTCTGCCACATTCCCAGACATGTTTTATATTATTTCAATATAAATATTATGTATTTTAGCATTATGCACCTCTTTTCCCCCTCTGCACTGAATTCCCACTCTCACCAAATTCCTTAACGGAATTCTCACTCTGTTTCCACCTCATTCAGTTCTCTCCTCACTCTGCTGGGCTCTCTGCTTAAGAGCCACGATCTTATAAAATGGCAGAACAGGCTCGAGGGGCTGAATGGCGTACTCCTGTTTCTATGTTTATATATTATCCTCACATCTGAACGATTGTGTGCGTGAAAAAAATACTCATCAGAATCTGTTCTGCTGTTTCCATGGAGACTGGTCCAGGCATTCAGGTCTCCAAAAAGAGAAAGCAGAACTGTTCCCATAGGGACATGAAATAGGGCTTTTGAGGTTCTGCTTAAAGAGGAGTTGTGCTAAACAGTCAACAGAGGGTCTCTAACACTCGGAATAATTAGCACATCACGGGTCCTCAAATTCAACCCAGTCTCAGACTGCATAGGACCATATTGTCTTAAAATGTTAAGATGACGCAGAATTCTTTAAATATGAAGCGTGTTGGAACATTCTGACATTTAATCTAGTTTTGGAAGCAGTTTTTAGGGAGTCTTAAATTTTATGACCATTTTATGCCCTGATTTGTAACTTGGGAACTAAAGCTTTTTTTAAAAATAAAAGCCTTTATTCTATATAAGGAAACATGTAGTGCGTAGTGCGCTCGCCTTGCAAGTGAGAGGACCCTGGTTTGATTCCCGGGTCAGGTGAAACCTTAGGCAAGTTTCCTTACTTCACCGAGCAATAAGAAGGAACCTGGTTGTTAGTCAATTGGCGGATTGCTTTCCAGCCATTTTTAAAAGGGTAATAATTCCTTTTAAAAAAATTGGGTCACTTAATCCACGGCTGTTTGTGGGACACTGCTGTGCGCAACTGGCTCCCATGTTTTACCCCACAAAATACAAAGTCAATTCACTTTCAGTATATTCTGTGAAGCCCTTTGAGACCTCTCAGCGATGTGATCAAATCCAAGGATGATGATGGTTATTATTATAAAGCGGTATATTTCGCGGAGACTTTCTTAGGAATAAGTTCTCGATGTATAAAGTACATAGGTTACATTTATAACGAGTATTTAATATCAACAACAACTTGCGGAGGTGACCTGAAGCATGGTTGAAGAGGAAGGTGCTCAGGTGCGATCTGAAGATGGGGAAGGAGGGAGCAAGGCAGAGAGATAGAGTTCCAGAATTTCGGGGCGTACTGGTTGAAAGTTCGGCCACCGATGGTGAACGGAGGCATGAGGGACAAGCAGGAGGCTGGAGCCAGTTGAGTGGAGGCAACAGGTAGTGGGTTGTGGCGGAAGCAGGTCACTCATAATTAGCATTACAATCAGTGTCTAATTCAGCATCCCCGGAGTCCAACCAACTAAAACCGCGTACTTTCCTATTGCGAGCGCTGTCCAGCAAGCTTTCCTGCTACTTGTCCAGCTAGGACCACCCTATCGGTTAGGGGTTTGACTTGCAGGGTTAACAGAACTATATTATTTATTGTATTTAGATGAAAGGATCACAATAATTGGCGAAGAATTCAAATGCGGGACAGTGAGGAATTAACAGCTGATTCTGGTTTAAGCTTGCTCTCTCTCTCTCTCTCTCTCTCTGTTAAAAACCCAGAATTTAAATGAACACAATTTGCAAAGCATCCTACCGTACATACAGTGACGAGCTTGCTTGTTCCAATAAGCTGTACCATTTGCCACATGGCTGTTTATCGGACATCTTTGCGCCCAAATAGGCTGCTGAGTTTGCCAACCACTACAAAAGTTCACCGTCACTACACTTTACTGTAAATCCTGTGAAGCGCTTTGAGACGTCCTTCCGCTCTGAAAGGCGCGATATGAAATCGAGGACTATTCTTATATTGCATTACGCGATCCAAAGCAAGTATTATTTACACCGAAAAAAACAATAAAAAGCCCACATCTTTGCTTGAATTATTACTCAGTATTCTTAATTTTCATCCCCACCTTCTGCTCTTCCAGCGCCATCACATTAAGCTTCAGTGTACGTGTAACACTGATCTGGGAGCGCTGGATAGACAGTGCAGAGGGAGCTTTAGTCTGTGCTAAATATGAGATAAAGAGTTAAAAGTTATGTGGTAAACAAATCCATGGGTTCTGGCCTCACGTTGGGATTGGAATCACATGGTCTAAGATGACACTCCAATGCAGTCGTGACGGTGGTGCTGCATTGTCTCAGAGGCGCCGTCCTGCGGATGAGATGTTAACCTGAGTTAACCCAAATGCAGCCGAAACCCTCCCGCCTGCAACGCTCTCCTCGCCGGTCTCCCCGGCTCCACCATTCACAAGATCAGCTCATTCAAAACTCTGCCGCCCGCACACTGACCCGGACCCAAACTCCGTACCCACATCTCACCAGTTCTGGCCCAGGCTCCACTGGCTCCCCATCACCGAACGGATCGATTCAAGGTCCTCTCATTCTCGTATTCAAATCCCTTCACTCTCTGGCACCTCCTTACGTCTCCGACCTCCTCACTCCCCAATCCACCACCTGACGCCTCCGTTCGACTGGCCCCGGCCTACTGCTCATCCCCCGCACCCTCCGCCCCACCATCGAAGGCCGTGCTTTTAGCCACTACGCCCCGAAACTCTCCAACTCTCCCTCAATCCCTCCGCCTTGCTCCCTCTCTCCCTTTTTTCAAGTCCCGCCTTAAAATCTTCCTCTTCGACTGTGCTTACGGCCACCTCCCCCCGGTTTGAAGTCAGGCTCCGCCACTGTTAAGCGCTCTGAGACGTGTGGAGAGTGTTGTAAGTGCAAGTTGTTCTGTTGTTGAGTTCCCACATGCCTGTTCAGGTGGACGTTGAACAGGTTGGAACAGATGAACTACTCGTGAAGACATTCTCCCCAAATAAAAAAATTGATCATTCACTTCAAGACTATTTGTGGGACTTTGCTGTGCGCAAATTGACTGCTGCATTCACTCACACACAAAGCACACAGTGACTGCACTTAAGTATATATGTTCAAGTATATCTTCTCCGTGCCGCACACAGCACAGAAACAGCCCTGGTCAAAGTGACAAATGACATTCTGTCCATCTGCGACCAGGGCTCTCTCTACCTCCTCGTCCTCCTTGACCTCTCTGCTGCTTTCGACACCGTTGACCACTCTATCCTCATCCACCGCCTCTCCTCTCACCGCGACCTCCACAGTGCTGTCCCTGATTGGTTCAGATTGTACCTCTCACATACTTCATCTCCTCAAACAGCTTCTCCTCTATCCCCCAGAGTGCGGCTTTCCTCAGGGCTCTGTCCTTGGTCCCCTCCTCTTCAATATCTATATGCTCCCTCTTGGTGACATCCACGGACATGGGATCAACTTCCACATATATACGGATGACACCCAACTCTATTCTCTGCCTCCCCCCTTGACTCCAGGACCACTGCTGTCCTGACAGAATGTCTGTCAGACATCAAGTCCTGGATGAGAGCTGACTTTCTACAGTTGAACGTCAACAAGACTGAGGCTCTTCTGATTGACTCTCGTCAGCGCCTCCTCACCTCAGGCACTGACAGCATCACCATCCATGGATGCACACTCCACCTTGCTAAGCCAGTCCAGAACCTTGGCGTCTTGTTTGACCCTCAACTATCCTTTCTGCCTCACATCTGCGCCATGACCCACTCTGCCTTCCCCCACCTCAGCAACGTCGCCCGGCTCCGCCACTGTCTCACACCTCAGACCACCGAGACCCTCATACACGACTTCATTACTTCGAGGCTCGACTATGCAAACTCATTGCTTGTCGGCCTCCCTAATTTCTCCTTCCACAGGCTGCAGATCATCCAGAACTCTGCAGCCATGTCTTCTCCCACACCAGGCTCCGCAACCCTATTACCCCCATCCTCGCCCAATTCCACTGGCTTCCCATCACACAGAGGATACAGTTCAAGATCCTGGTCCTCACCTTCAAAGCCCTCCACAGTCTTGCTCACCTCCTACCTTCTGCTACTCTGCGCCCACCCTCTGGAACTCCATCCCGCAGTCCCTCCCATCTCACCCCCTCCCTCGCCACCTTCAAGACCCACCTCAAGACCCTCCTCTTTGACTGTGCTTTCAATCTCCCTGCTTCATCTCCCCACTGCCCTCCACCTTCCCCAAACCCCAGCTCGCCTCCATAATGTTGTCTGTCCAGCGCCTTGGGATATCCTCCTGACGTGAAAGGTGCTATACAAATGAAATTTTGTTGTTGTTGTTAAATTGGTTTGGAGCACCCTCCCAAAGTCAAAGGTGCTTTACCAATTGTGAGGATTGTTAATGATGAGACACCCAGCTCAGAATGCAATGATTCCATGTGCAGCCTAGCCAATGCCCTGGAAAATGGTCAAGATATCCAGGGATATGGGGAAAAGGTGACTAATTGGGTTTGAGGTACAGATCAGCCATGATCTAATAGAATGGCAGAACAAGCTCAAGAGACTGAATGGCCTATCCTGTTCCTATGTTCCTATGTTAACATCGCTGCCTTGTTTTCTGTATTCGACGTGTTGAGGCTTGGTTTCATCTGTTCTTACAACAGATGAGGTGTTAACCTCGAGAACAGTGACAAGGCGAGTATGTCAATTCTCATTTGAGAGGTGTGAGTGGGCGTGCGGCTGGCTCAGTGCTATCAGGAGAATTAGTGTTTATGTATATCTTTCTACCGACTCAAAAATCCATATCACATCTCACATCATGTACCGCTCTGTTTGTGAAGTGAGCACCGGACTGTAAACAAGGATTCTTATAGTTTTAACATTAATTTCACTCCTTGTTTGTGAGTCGTTGCTGGGGTAGATTGCCTGCCTCGCTCGCCTGCCCAATCGCATTCTATATCTCATACAAGCTTGTGGAGTCCTGTAATGTATTCGTTAGAGCACTCACCTCGCAAGCCTTGGACCTTGGTTGGATTCCTGGTCCGGGTGAAACCTTAGTAAGTTTCCTTGCTCCACATGCCTTTGTTTACCCAGCAGTAAGTGGGAACCAAGTTGGTAGTCGATTGGTGGATCGCTTTTCTGGGGGCAATAATCGGTTCAAAAAATAAATGAATTAAAAATAATAATAATTTGGCCACTTAATCCACGACTGTTTGTTTGTGAGACACTGCTGTACACAATTGGCTGCCATGTTTCACCCACAAAAAATACAGTCAATTCACTTTATAGTATATTGTGTGAAGTGCTTTGAGACGTCTGGAAGACGTGATAAGACGCTACATCAAATGAAAGGATTATTATTATTATTGATTCCCAGATCATCGTTCACTCATAGGAACAGGAGTAGGCCATTCAGCCCCTCGAGCCTGTTCTGCCATTCTATAAGATATAGTTTCTCTGTGGCCTCCAAAATACACATTCACTCCACTTTACGATGAATGCTGTGAAGAGGTTTCAGACATCCTACCAATGTGAAAAGCCCTGAATTAATGCGAATGGTTGTGTGTCAGCCTGGCTCAGTTGGTAGCACTCTTACCTCTGAGTCAGAAGTTTGTGGGTTCAAGCCCCATCCATGTCAGGTCGTGGAATCGCATAAATTGACCTTCCAATGCAGTGCTGGGGGTGGGTGGCTGCATTGTTGGAGGTGCCATCCTTCGGAATTACCTTTGCCTGTCAGGCAGCTGCTAAAGAACTCAAGGCACTATTAAAGATCCTATTCAAAAGAAATGGGAGTTTCTCCCTATGAGAATTTCGCCCCCCACCCCCCCATATAAAATTTGTAAGACATTGCTGAATGCAATTTGGCTGCCACTTTCCATCATGAATACACAGTCACTACACTTTACAGTAAATCCCATGAAGTGCTTTGAGAAACAACAACAAATTACCTTTGTATAGCCATTGGGAGGACATTCCAAGGTCTGGACAGTCAGGGATTTCGATCCGAACTGGGGGTTGGGATCAGGAGGGGTGGAGGGCATGGAGGGTGGGTTAGGAAGATGACCGAAGGTGCAGTCGATTAGGAAGGTCTTGAGACGTGCCTTGAAGGAAGTGAGGGAGCAGGGGGCGAGGCGGAAGACTGTGGAATGGAGTTCCAAAGGGTGGGGGCAGAGAGGCTGAAGGCCTGACCGCCGATCGTGGGGTGGATAGGGTGTGAAAGGCTTTACACCAAATGCAAGGATTATTATTTACACTAAGATACTGTGAAGCATTTTGAGATGTCTTAACGACATGATAAGGCGCTGCATCAAATGCAAGGATTACTATTATTATTATTATTATTATTATTATAAAGATCTTTCTTGTGGGAGGTGGGGGGAAGGGCATAAAACTTTGCTTCTGTTATAAATCGTGAATAATTTGTTTTTTTAAAAATTGGAGCCGGCACTTAATAATCTTTGGAATTCTTAATAACTGGTGCAAAGTCACAATAACACATAGACCGGAGTGAAAGCCTCAGTGCTTCAGGGGCGTGTGGGCAACCTTAGTTAATATCACCACTAAAAATATATCACAGGTTTCAGCATTTAACAAGCTGAAAGTCACCAAAAACATTGCCCCTGTACCATTGCGCAACAGAGGGTCACAGTCAGTCCAGTGATGAATTTAGTATTTGGGTCTCTCAGTCTCTGGTTACCATGGCATCTCTAGAGAGAACTTTTACAGGTTCTTTTTGCCATGATCACACTTAATAATAATAATAATAATAGTAATAATCCTTGCATTTGATATAGCGCTTTTCATGTCTTCTCGGCGTCTCAAAGCGCTTCACAGAATATGCTGTAAAGTGAATTAACCGTATATTTGTGGGCGAAACACGGCAGCCAATTGCACACAGCAGCGTCCCCACAAACAGTCGTGGATTGAAAATGTCCAATTTATTATTGTTTTGTTGTGGAGGGATTATTATTAGGTGTGTGGAGTAAGGAAACTTGCCCAGGTTTTGCCCTGCCGGGAAATGAACCCAGGTGTCTCGCTTGCAAGGCGAGTGCTCTAACCGCTGAGCTACAGGACTCCACTTCCTATCTCAACCAAACATCGTTGGTGCCTTGTGCAGTGATTGTTCAACACAGCCAACAACTGGCCGACAACCCCATTCCCTACCCCTTGCCAGTGCCCGGATAAAATCACTCACTTCTAGTGAGCACGTCGCTGTGCACTAATTGGCTGCCACGGCCACCAACAAATACACAGTCACTACGCTTTACAGTGTAACCCTGTGATACTCTTAGAGGCGTCTCAATGATGTGATGATGTGATTAGGCGCTGCATCAAATGTTAAGGGTATCAATCCACGACTATTGTGTGAAGTGCCTTTAGATGTCTCAACGATGTGATAAGGCGCTATATCATATGCAAGGATTATTATTATTATAAAATTTAGCACTGAATCACTGGTCAGGGGACATGACCTAGGCCTGTGCGGGTGGGTGGGCAGGTCAGAGAGGTTGCCAGGGCCATGAAGGGATTTGAAGGATCTTCAAGTTAACACAACATAACTGATAAACACGAACGATCCTTGCATTTGATGTTGCGCCAAATCACGTTATGGAGATGTCTCAAAGAGCTTCGCAGGATATACTGTAAAGTGAATTGACGGTGTATATGTTGTGGGTGAAACACGGCAGCCATTGCGCACAGCAGTATCCCATGGACTGAGTGACCACATTTTTTGTTGGAGCAATTATTACCCCTGGGAAGTGATCCGTCAATCATCTAACAGCCGGTTTCCTACTTTCTGCTCGGTAAACAGAGGCGTGTGGAGCAAGGAGACTTGCCCCACCTGGGAATCAAACCCAGGTCCTCTTGCTTGTGAGGCGAGTTCACTAATAATAATAATAATAATAAGAATAATAATACTAACCACTATGCTACAGTGCAGAAGCTCTGCAGAAACAATTTTCTGGAAGCTTTCCTGGCGTTCAGAGAGCTCTGTTGTGGTTACTTGGCCTGCGCTATTGATGAGCTGTCAGCGATCAAAATGATTCTGTACAACAACATACTGTTTCTGACAAGGCTTTTAGGGCGTCTCACTCACTCTCTCTCTCTCTCTCTCTCTCTCTCTTTTCCAATAATTCCCCACCCTGTTCATTTCTTTTGTCTTTTTTGGGGTATTCTTTGTTTTTATTGTTTTTTTAAATTTTTTTTTAACTTAAGATTTACCTACCCCCGTCACACCAGCTCCAGGCAGACTCCCCTGGGCTCCCTATCACCGAACAGATCGATTTCAAGATCTTCAAAGGTTGTTTTCAAATCCCTTCATGCCATGGCACCTCCCTACCTCTCCGACTTGCTTACTCTCCAATCCACAACCCTCTGCCTCTGCTCGACTGGCTCCAGCCCTCCTGCATGTCTCTCGCGCCCTCCGTTCCACCATCGGTGGCCGCACTATCAGCCACTATGCCCCGAAACTCCGGAACACTCTTCCTCTCCTTCCACATTGCTGCTTCCTTCCTTCCCCATCTTCAGATTGTGTCTGAAGACCTTCCTATTCGATTGTGCCTGCGGTCACCTCCCTCTAGCGTGTGTCGTTCTCCGCTACTGTCAAGCGCTTTGGGTCGCTACCCCACGTGAAGGGCGTTATATAAATGCAAGTTGTTGTTGCTCAGTGGTCAGAGCACTCGCCTCGCAAGCGAGAGACCTGGGTTTGATTCCTGGCAGGGTGAAATGTTGGGCAAGTTTTCTTACTCCACACGCCTCTGTTTACCTAACAGTAGGTGGGAACCCAGTTGTTTGTCGATTGGCGGATCGCTTTTCCAGGGGTAATAATTCCTTCCCTCCAAAGATAATAATAATAATAAATTGGTCACTCAATCCACGACTGCTTGTGGGACTGTGCGCAATTGACTGCTGCGTTTTCTCCACAAATAAATATACAGCCAATTTGCTTTCCAGTATATTCTGTGAAGTGCTTTGAGACGTCTCAAAGATGTGATAAGGCGCTACATCAAATGCAAGGATTATTATTATTCCTTAGAGCATTTGTTTCCTTTGTTCCAATCTTCTCTTTCTGTCTCATTTCTTGTCTATTTTTCTGACTCTCTCTTTGTCTTGCCCTTGGGTTGTATGACTCCGTCTCTTCAGATGTAGGATATGTTTCTGTCGTATCACGAAATCGCTGCCCGCACAAGCGTCACACTCTAAGGGTAACTATGATAGGGGCTCTCGGCACTTCCCCCTGCTCCTGACCCTTTCGCTCCACCGAAGGTGGCCGTGCCTTCAGCCACTACACCCCAACCTCTGGAACCCTCTGGAATGCCTCCTCCCCATCTCCCTTTAACTTTAAATCCCATTTTAAGACCTAGCTCTTCAGCCGTCTCTGCGGTCACCGCCCCCATCTCCTTACTCCAGTGTCCAACCCCACCACAGTGCAGGGCTTTGTTTCATTTTGTTCAGCCGGGTGTCTGGCACGTGCGGAAGCCCATCACCGTGTTTAAGAGTATCCAAACCAAACTGAGAATCCCACGCCTCCCACCCACACATGGAAATCCAGGAGATAGATTGTTGGAATGGAATGCGCTCTCTCTCCCTGGAGGGACGTATCCTGTCTACCTAATTCCGGGGAGTATTAGGCGCAGGCTGGCAATAGCCAAGGCTTGGGAACCCCAGAGAGTGCGTTGGGGTAACTGCTGGGGTTTAACCAGCTAAAAGGTTCGTGACTGTGTATTTTTTGGAGCATTCACATGCAGCAAATTCCCACAAACAGGAGGATCAACATATGGAAGAAAAATATTGCTTTTCTGAATTTTTTGAGAGGTGTCGCCTTCTAAATGGCACCAGCTCTCATCCTCCACGTTCAGCCCAGCACCATTTCTCTTCCCTACCCCCCAACCCACACGCCTACGGCTGAATCAATGGGCAAGTTAATGGATTTCATCTGCGCAAGTTTCACTTTATTTTCACAGAGTGCATTTCACTTCAAACTCAGAAACAATCTGATCGCAACACAAGCAAGCAGGCTCGACGCCGTCTCCGGGGAGATGCGCGTGGATGTGCTGCGGTTCAAATTTGTGTCTGCAAAATTTACGCAGCTGCTGCACTTTATTAATCATGATAATAATCCTTGCATTTGATATAGCGCCTTATCACGTCGTTGAGATGTCTCAAAGTGCTTCACAGAATATCTTGTGAAGTGCAGTGATTGTGTATTTTGTGGGCAAAACGTGGCAGCCAGTTTGGCACAGCAGTGTCCCACGGACCGATTTTATTTGAGGGACTGTTGGCCAGGACACCAGGAGAGAGAAGTCTGGATTGAAGTGTCAGGTTAGATTCCAAGTCCTGACATGGGGCTTGAACCCACAACCTTCTGACTTCAGAGGCGAGACGGCTACCACTGAGCCTGGCTGATTTTACAGTGAATGCTGCGAAACATTTTGTGACAGCCTCCTGAAAGGCATTGAAAGAAGTTATGCCGAATTTTTTTTTCTTTATTATTATGTTTTAATAAATGCTTCGGAGGGGATTCAATAGGGAGAGAAACTATTTCCACTGGCGGGTGAGTCGGTAACCCGAGGACACCGATTTAAAATAGTTGTTAAAAGAAACAGAGGAGAGGTGAGGAGACGTTTTCTCACACAGCGAGTTGTTGGGATCTGGAAAGCATTATCTGAAAGGCCGGTGGAAGCCGATTCAATAATACCTTTTAAGAGAAAAGTAGATAATTATATGGGGAGGACAAGTTTGCAGGGCTATGGGGAGAGCGCGGAGGATTGGGATTGATTTGGAAAGGTCTTTTCAAAGAGCCGGCACAGACACGATGGGCTGAATGGCCTCCTTCTGTGCTGTATAATTCTATGATTTTGTTATATTAAAATTCTTCTTATTACGATAATAATATTAGGGGTTGAAAATGCGGCTCCAATCTACTAACTCCTGTTTGAAAGGATTGTGGCTTTGCTAAATCAATGGGATCAGAGGGTTTAAGCGCTCAGAGTCGCCACCATGCGTGATGGGTGACATGTTGTTGCATGTTGTACGCAGAGTAACACATGCGAGAGTGTGTCACAGGACAGAGACATATCGAGGGTTTATATCTTACACAGCAAACACAGCAGCAACAACAACAACAACAACAACAACAACAGCTTGCATTTATATAGCGTCCTTCATACCGGGTAGCGCTTGACAGTGGCGGAGCCGGATGCCGAGCCAGGGGTGGGAGGAGGAAATCATAAACACAGTTGTCATCTAAAAGAGGGGAAGGAGGGGGCAAGACGGAGTGATTAGGGGAGAGAGTTAGCGCCATTTACGCAGGATAGCATGTCAAAGCACCAACGCAGCACAATATGATTTCTTCATTTTATCGCCACCAATTTTTCTCTTTCAATTTCTCTTGTCCTCTCTCTCCTGACAGTTTCTGATTCCATTTTACTAACACTCTTCCATAGCCACTTGCTGTTGTTTGTCTAAGTGGCTGTTATTTATATATGAAGCTTGACACGATGGGGAACAGAACATAAGAACATAAGAATTAGGAGTAGGCCATTCGGCCCCTCGAGCCTGTGCCCCGCCATTCGATAAGATCATGGCTGATCTTCAGACCTAACTCTAATTACCTGCCCTATCCCCATATCCCCGAATCCCTCTATTTTTTAAAAAATCTACCAGTCTCAGCCTTGAAAGTGAATTAGAGTAGAGAGCTCCAGTGGGGGAGCGAGCACCAGCACAGATTTGATGGAACCAAATGATCTTCTATGTTGTAAACGTCTCCAGTTTTGTGAGACCAGTTGGACAGTTCAGGTGTTATAAACAAACACTGTGCTAATAAGGAAATTTGTATAATTACTTGAAAAGAAATAAATTACAGGGCTAGGGGAAAAGATTGGGGGAGCGTGACTAGTTGGTAGAGCCAGCACAGGCACAACGGGCCGAATGGCCTCCTTCTGTGATGTACAATCATTTGATAAAAATAGACCCTCCCTGGGGGTACTGAGATTCCAGAGTGCTGGCAATTGGGTAGATGTAAATAAAAGCTATTGTCAAAGAGAATTTACCAGAAGATGGTTAACATTTAACACTCGTGCCCAGCAGGCAGTAGAACATTAGATGCGTGTATTACCGTGTTTTGTCTGGCTGAGGAAAGTTATAATTAAGGAATCTGTTTTTAGCACTAGCTAGACATGTAATGAAACCCCTGCTGGGTTATCTTACCCTTTACAAGTTATACATCTCCAAAGGCAATGAGCTGTCTGTACCGGTGGCTTTAAGGTTGATGGGTGCAAGTTTCACTCAATTGGGGTCACTCGTCTCTGGATGTGAAGGTTGTGGTGTCAAGTCTCATGTTGGGGACTTTGATCTCCCTGTTCATTCTGACAGGGATGTGTGTTGTCAGCCTGGCGCAGTGGTAGAGCTCGCGCCTCTGAGTCAGAAGGTTGTGGATTCAAATCCCACATCGGGACTTGAACTCACATGGTCTAAACTGATGCTCCAATGCAGTGCTGGGGGGGTGGGGGAGATTGCATTTTTGGAGGTGCCGTCATTTGGATGAGACGTTAAACCGAGGTCCTGTCTGTGCCTGTTCAGATGGATATTAAAGATCCCATGACACTATTCGAAAAGAGCTGTTTGTTGGTCCATTGCTGTGTGCAATTGGGATGCCTACACATACATAGTCACTACACTTCACAATAAAATCCTGTGAGGTGCTTTGGGACGTCTTCCCTAGGTGAGAGGTGCTCTACAAAATGCAAGGATTATTATTTATCTCGATAGATTCAGAGCCCTCTGAATCTATAACAAGAGTCACAGTGGGGTGTTGTTGATGAGTTAAGAATTAGCTGCACATATCTCTCGGAGGAACTGGGTTAATCTTTTCACCAGTGACTCACAGTTCTGTCTCCCGACACCAGTTGTGTGGGCATCATTGCTCCCTGTGAGATGGAGATGAGCGAGATCTCACCAAGGCGATGTGTGTGTGTGTGTGTGTGATTGTGTGTGTGTGTGGGAAGGAATATGGTGGATAGTGAGCTCAGTGTTACAACAGCACACAAGGTGCAACCCAGTGAATAGGCACCAAAGATAAAAAACAGCAGGTGGTGAAGTCCCACACGCACACTCGTCGAATTCCATCCCCATTCAACAACAACAACCACAAAGCTCGCACTTATATAGAGTCCTCCACTGAGCTTAGAGTCTCAGAGCGCTCGCTTAACAGTGGTGGAGCCTGACTCCCAGCCAGTGGGAGGGGGCGGTGACCATAAGCACAGTCAAAAAGGAAGGTTTTCGGGCAGGACTTGAAAAAGGGGAGAGAGAGGGCAAGATGGAGGGATTAAAGGAGAGTGTTCCAGAGTTTCGGGGTTTAGTGCTGAATGCATGCCCTCCAATGATGGCATGGAGGGTGTGAGGGACAAGCAGGAGGCTGGTGCCAGTCGAGTGGAGGCGCTGGGTGGTGGTTTGGGGAGTGAGGAGGTTGGAGAGGTAGGGAGGTGTCAGTGAGTGAAGGGACTTGAATACATGTGAGGATCTTGAAGTCGATCCGTTTGGTGATGGGGAGCCAGTTGAGCCTGGGCCAGAACTGGTAAGATGTGGGGACGGAGTTTGGTCCGGGTCAGTATGCGGGCGGCAGAGTGCTGAATCATCTGGATTTTTTGAATAGTGGAGCTGGGGAGACCGGCGAGGAGTGTGTTGGAGTAATCCGGGTGGGAGGTGACAGACAAATGCCCAAGGGTTTTGGCTGCATTTGGGGTAAGGTATGGACGGAGGTGGGCAATGTGGCAGAGGAAGGCTGTCCTGGTCAGGGACCAGATGTGGAGAACAACAACAACAAGATTCCATTTATTGAGCGCCTTTCACGTCGGGAGGATGTCCCAAGGCGCTGTGGGTGTGTGAGGGAGAAGGAAGGACAGCTGGACGCCTGGTCGAACTGGATTTTTGAGGAGGGGTGCGGTAACAGCGGTTTTAAGTGAGAGTGGAACAGAGCCTGAGGAGAGAGACTGGTTGACAGTGTCGGTTAGCAGGGGGGAGAGGAGGGGGAGTTGAGTGACCAGCAGCTGGGGGGGTGGTGGGGAGGGGTTGAGATAGCAGGTGGTGAATGTCATGCGGGTAATTGTCGTTGAGAGGGAGGAGGGAGAATTGGGGCAAAGGAGTATAAAGTGCACACCTCTGCACCCCCGACCTCTCTGACCACCTCTCTCCTCAAAACAGTACCCGTTGCCTCCGTTCCTCCGGGTCTGGCTTCCTCCTCGTTCCCTGAGTCCTCCACTCCACCCTCAGCGGCTGTGCCTTCAGCCACTATGCCCCGAGGCTCTGGAACTGCCTTCCTCACTCCCTTCGCCTCGCTCCTTCCCTTCCCATTTTCAGGTCTCTGCTGAAGACCTTTCTTTTCGACCGTGTCTTTGGTCACCTTCCTCCCCCTCCCCTTTGCTCAGCCCCGGGATCCGTTACTGTAAAGCGCTCTGAGACGCCGTCCGGGGTGGAGGGCACTATATAAATCTAAATTGTTGAGGTGCTCGAGCCACGAATGGCGGTGAATCGTGAGGCCTGCTTTCTGCCATCTGCGCTCGAGCTTCCGGGTTATGGGTTTGAAGTGAATGGAGATGACTGTTGCATCAGAGGGAGTGAGTGGATTTGGAAACAACCTTGGATTTCAGGGGAATCAGGGAATTGAAGGGGGTGGAGAGACGGTCATTCAGTAGCTTAATAGCTGCATCAGGATCACTGCGGGTGGAGAGTCAGAGGGAGAGAAGGACCAAGGAAGAGAGGGCATTCGTGAGGGACTCAGGGGAAGCTTTTTCCAGGGGCGGTAAAAGATGATGGAGGGCTTGGAGGATGGGAGGGGGATGCTGGAGGAAAGAGAGATGAGGAACTAGTACGAGATGGCCTTGTCCGTGATGGACAGGTCGGAAATGTCAAGGCCCTGTGTGATGACGAGCTTGAAGGGGTAGCCACGGTTGTGGGTCAGCGACTTGTCCTGAGCAGTTCAGTCCCGCAGAGTAGTGCAGTCCCGTAGTGTAGTGGTTAACATGCTCGCCTCACAAGCGAGAGGATCCGGATTCGATTCCCGGGTGGGGCGAAACCTTGGGCAAGTTTCCTTACTCCACACGCCAGTCCGGCTCACTGGCAGGACTCGGAAGGGCAGACCAGTCACTGGGGGCAGGGAATCCTCCTACTCATGGGTATACATATCTGTCAGTCTTTCTGTCTGTATTTGTGTGTTGTGTACATATGTATGTGTGTCTGTATCTGTTTCTGTCTGTCTATTTGTGTCTATCTGTCTGCCTGTCTGTGTCTGTATTTATGTGTGTGTGTATCTGTCCGTGTGTCTACGTGTGTCTGTATGTGTGTTTCAACGCCTTGGGACGTCCTTCCGACGTGAAAGGCGCAATGTGTACGTGATTTGTTGTTTTGTGTCAGTGTCTCTGTGTATCTGAATGTCTTTCTGCGCGTGTATATGTGTGCGTGGGGGGAAAATGCTCACCTTGCCCTATTTCTTTCTGTTCTGGCATGTTTAATTCAGAGCATGCATGGTATTAAACGCTTTCTTGTGTCAGTCAGACTGGAGGTAAAAGCGCAGAATGTTCTGTGCTGAGAGACCAAGATTGCCCAGGTGAATACAAACACAAGTAGGACATTTTGCAGTCATTTACCCTGGCCTGAGACAGCATGTCCATTCACCTTATTCAGCAGCCACTCTTGTTAACTGTGTTAACACCGGGACTCGGAAAACCTGGAGTGGAAAAGAAAGACAAAAAGGCAGAATCTGCACTTACAAAAATCCCCACTCTTCTGTGATAAAGAGTTACTGGATCTAATTTACTGAAATACTGGAGTCCTGTAACGTAGTGGTTAGAGCGCTCACCTCACAAACGAGAGACCTTGGGTTCGATTCCTGGGGACGGTGAAACCGTAGGCAAGTTTTCTTACTCCACACGTCTCTGTTTACCCAGCAGTAAGTAGGAACCTGGCTGTTAGTCGATTGGCGGATCACTTTCTGGGGGTAATAATCCCTTCTAAAAATTAATTTAAAAAATGTGGTGAACGGGTGACATACAGCAGGCCGGAGCTTGCTAAGCAGAGTTGGTAGGGGTCCAGGAGGTCACTAAGGGGGGAGCAAGACCATGGAGAGCTTTGAAGGTGAGGACCAGGATCTGGAACTGTATCCTCTGCGTGATGGGAAGCCAGTGGAGTCGGGCAAGGATGGGGGTGATAGGGTCACAGAACCTGGTGCGGGAGGGGACATGATCTGGATGATCTGCAGCCTATGGAGGGAGGATTGGGTGAGGCTGACGAGCAGGGAATTTGCATAGTCAAGTCTGGATGTTATAAATGCGTGTCTGAGGACAAAACCTTGGGCAAGTTTCCTCACTCCGCACACCTCTGTTTAACCTAACAGTAAGTAGGAACCTGTTTGTTAGTCGATAGGCAGATCGCTTTCCGGCGGTAATAATCCCTCAAAACGAAATAAATAAATGTGATCACTCAATCCACGACTGTTTATGGGACACTGTTATGCGCAATTGGCTGCTGCTTTCGCCTACAAAATGCAGTTAAATACAATATATTCTGTGAAGCGCTTTCAGACTTCTCGAAGACGTGATAAGGTGCTATATGAAATGCAAAGATTATTATTATTTTAACTTCAACTGGCAACAGAGGGTTTCAATCCACAACCTTCCAACCTAGAGATGAGAGTCTTTGCCATGGAAGACTGACGGACTTGGCAGTGCTTTGTATTAAATTGCCTGCATCTCCGAGCCACCAAGTCTGAGGTTGCATGTGTAGAGTATATTGCAGGGTCATTAAGATAACTTAAAGCCATCCTTAATGGCACTTAACTAGCAGAGAAGGTGCATCATTCAACTATTCAGCCCCTCACTCATGTGTGATTATATCTGGCATTTGCAACAGCCTACAGTGAGAGCGTGGTGCTTGTCAGCAAATATGTCAATTAACGGCTTTGGAGACACAGTGAGAGAGAGAGAGAGAGAAAATACACACCGTAAATCTCAGAGAGAAAATTGGAAAGCCTAATGGAATCATTTTAACATCACGCGGTTAGCTTAGCAATTATTTCCAGCCAGCGATGTTTGCAAACTGAGTGGGTTAGTTACATTAATTTCGGCTTCTGGTTTGCAACCTCGGCTGGTGTTCTGTAGTTGAAAGGCGCTATACAAATGTAATGTGTTGTTGTTGTTGTTGTTGCTGTTGTGCAGTTCTGTAGCTTAGTGGTAAGAGCACTCGCCTCGCAAGCGAGAGGACCTGGGTTTGATTTCCGGGCGGAGCAAAATGTTGGGCAAGTTTCCTTACTCCACACGCCTCTGCTTATCTAGCAGTAAGTAGGAACCCGGTTGTTAGTTGATCAGCAGATCGTTTTTCTGGGTGTAATAATCCCTTCAAAATGTTTTTAAAAAAAGAATAATTTGGACACAGAACTGTTTGTTGGACACTGCTGTGCGCGTTTGTGGCTGTCGGAATTGGCTGCCGCGACCAGTTCCGCGCAGGGTGTCATCCCGCTCAGCTCCTGTTAACCCCGCAAGCCAAAGCCCTAAAGGGTAAAGTGGTTCCGAGCTGGACAAGCAGCAGGAAAGCTTGCCAGACAGTGCAACCAATGACAAGCTAACGGTCGAAACGTATTGAGACGGACCTCGAAGGAGGCAAAGGAGGAGGTGAGGCAGAGGGACTCTGGGATGGAGTTCCATAGGGTGGGAGCAATGATGGTGTGTGTGTGTGTGCTGCATTTTCGGAGGCCCTGTGCTTCGGATGAGACGTTAAACCGAGGTTCCGTCTGTCTGTTCAGGTGGATGTTAAACATTCCCGTGGCGCAATTTGAAAAGAGTGTCTTGGCAGAGAATCCTCCAAATAAAATTGCTTGTTCACTTTGTGGCTGTTCGTGAGACACTGCTGTGCACAAATTGGCTGCTGCGTTCCTCCACAACATACACAGTCATGACACTTTCACAATAAATCCTATGAACTGCTTTGAGACATTCCCCTTACATGACAGGCGCTACATCAAATGCAAAGGTTATTAAAAACAGGAGTCGAAATGCCTTCAGGAGAGGAAGGGAGTGGGAGATTGATCTGGGGAAAAAATGCTAAACAAGAGAATGCAGACCTCAAACTATATATATTTGGTCACTCAATCCACGACTGTTTGTGCGACACTGCTGTGCGCAATTGGGAGCCGCATTTTCGTCCACATATAATATACAGTTAATCCGCTTCACAGTATATGCTGTGAAGCGCTCTGAGGCATCTCGAAGACGTGATACGGCGCTTTATTAAATGCAAGGATTATTACTATTAAGTGTAATTTGATGCGCGTTGCATTCATTCCAGTGCTATGAAGCTGTGGACACATTTTAAATTAGCAATGTTTTTTCAATTACAATCATAAGCTGTTTCATTTTACAAGCCACAAGACAATTTAATTGAGTCACCTTGTTATTGCTCAGCCTCCAACCAAATGCTGTGGCTCAATCAGGCTATTGCTATCAGAATGAAGTCAGTTACTGTACTCTGCCTGTGAAAAGCCAGTTTTTAATCTCTCTCTCTCTTTCTTCCACTACTTCTTTCTTTCTCTTTCGTTCTGTCTTTTTTTCTCTCTCTTTCGCTCTCTCTCTCTCTCTGCCTCGCAAGCAAGAGACCTGGGTTCGATTCCCGGGCAGGGTGTAACCTTAGGCAGGTTTCCTTACTCCACACGCCTCTGTTTATCTAACACTAAGTAGGAACCCGGTTGTTAGTCGATTGACGGATCACTTTTTTGGGTGTAATAATTCCTTCAAAAAAAAAATAATAATAAATTGGTCACATAATCCACGACTGGTTGTGCGACACTGCTGTGCGCAATTGGCTGCCACATTTCGCAGACGAAATACACAGTCAATTCACTTTACAGTATAATTAGTGAAGCGCTTTGAGACGTCTTGAATACATGATAAGGCGCTATATCAAATGCAAGGGTTATTATTATTATTATTTTATTATTATTGATCAGAGCACTTGCCTCGCAAGTGAGAGAACCTTGGTTGAGAATGAGTCTTTCATGAAGTATTGTATCTAATGCCTTTTAGAAGTCTAGTTGTACTACATCATATTGGCTTCCCACAGTAAATGTGGTCTGTCACCTTCTCAAAAATGTCTATGAGGTTGGTCGGGCAAAACCTACCCTTTCTGAACCCATATTGAATGACCACTCCAGTGGGGGAGCGAGCACCAGCACAGACACCATGGGGAGAGAGCAGGGGAATGGGGTTAGAGTAGAGAGCTCCAGTGGGGGAGCGAGCACCAGCACAGACACCATGGGGGGGTGAATGGCCTTGTGTCCTGTGCTCTCTGTGGTGCTATAGGCCAGACTGAAGGACAGACAGGTTTACGTGAGGTCTAACACACTGTGTGTGATGTGAACAGTGTAACAGCGCTGGTCACCAATGCCATTCACACCTGACGTTGCTCCTGGTCACAGAGATAAAGATGTGTCAGCACGTTGCAGTGTGACAGCTCCCGAGCAGGAGCAGGATGGAGCAACTGTCACCATGGAGATCGGGGGAGACACCACCATTGGTGCTGGAGAGGACTTCTGGTCTCCTCTGACTCCTCTCAAAACCCAGGGCTGGATTCTGCCACCGCCTTGGATCCAGGCTTCAATGGAAGTGTTTATAATTGTACCAACACTTAATAATAATCCGTGCATTGAACAGGTACATGGGATCTCGGTTTAACATCACATCCGAAGGAGGACAACACCTCCGACTATGCAGAACCTCCCCAGCACTGCATTGGAGCGTCGGCTTAGACTGTGTGGAGTCCTGTAGCGTATTGGTTAGAGCACTCGCCTCACAAGTGAGAGGACCTGAGTTTGATTCACTTGCAGGGCGAAACATTATGCAAGTTTCCTTACTTCACACGCTTCTGTTTACCTAGCGGTTGATTGATGCATCGCTTTCCGGGAGTAATAATCCCTCAAAAAAAAATTGTGACGCTCAATCCACTACTCTTTGTGGGACGCTGCTGCGCGCAATTGACTGCCGAGTTTTGCCCACAAAATACACAGTCAATTCACTTCACAGTATATTCTGTGAAGAGCTTTGAGGCTTCTCAAAGAAATGATAAGGCGTTGTATCAAATGCAAGGATTAGTGTTGTTACTATTACATTAGGGTTACGACAACAACAACAAACAACAACTATTTGCACTTATATAGCCCCCTTCCATGCCGGGTAGCGTCTCAGAGTGTTTAACAGTGGCGGAGCCTGACTCGAGGTGGCCGTAAGCACGGTGGAACAGCAATGTTTTCACTAGTTTTACTACTTTAGAGGATGTAGGTTTAGAGTTGCAAAGGGCAATTTCAGGACAAACAGAGGTGTGTGGAATAGGTTTGACTTCAAGATCCTCACCCTCGTATTCAAGTCCCTGCACTCCTCTGCACCCCCCCTACCTCTCTGACCTCCTCTCTCCTCAAAACAGTACCCATTGCCTTCGTTCCTCCGGGTCTGACCTCCTCCTCGTCCCCCGAGTCCTCCGCTCCATCCTCGGCGGCCGTGCCTTCAGCCACTATGCCTCGAGGCTCTGGAACTGCCTTCCTCACTCCCTTCGTCTCGCTCCCTCCCTTCCCATTTTCAGGTCTCGGCTGAAGACCTTTCTTTTTGACCGCGCCTTTGGTCACCTTCCCCCCACTCCCCTCCCCCCCCCCCGGCTCCTCCCCTTGGCTCGGCCCCGGGATCTGAAACTGTAAAGCGCTCTGAGACGCCGTCCGGGGTGTATGGCGCTATATAAATCCAAGTTGTTGTTGTTAAGGTTTTGCCCCGCCTGGGAATCGCTTGCGAGGCGAGTGCACTGAGTTCATTACCCAAGAAATCCATTCCCTTTTTTATCGTCTGTTATTCAAAAGAACCGCAAGGGTTGCCATGATAACCATGGTGGAATATTCACTAAAATCTCTCCACAGAACAAAAGAAAACTTTGGGAGTGGAGGAAAGGTAGAAGAGAAGGCAGACAAGGTAGGGTTATCAACAAGGTTTGTTACTGAGACTGCCGATGTTACAGGGATTTGATGGATATATACGCACCCCCCCCACTCATGAACCGCTCAATTAGATTCCAGCCTCTTACACACTCTCGAGGGATCTGTTTTTTTGGGGTCAGTTGAGTGTGTGATACATATGGAAACCTCTCAATGCGATTCAGAGTTTCCAAACTAGACTGCGAGTTCCATATGTATACTGTTCTACACATGGAAATTTGCCAGTGTCTGGATTGGAGTGTAGCCTCTCTCTCCCCTCTTACCTGAATCTGGAGAGTATTAGGCGCCGGTTGGCAAGAGCCAAGGCTTGTGGACCCCAAAGTGTTTGTTGAAACTGCATAGCTTGCCATTGAGAGCACTGTCTGGTAAGCTTTCCAACTGTTTGTCCAGCTAGGACCACCCTATCCATTGGGGCTTTCGCTTGCAGGGTTAACAGGAACTGTGTGGGATGATTCTCTACCACCAGTGATTGCTCTACCCTTCCAAGTCCGGCCAATGGGCCAGGCTGGCTGTGCTGTTATCTCCACCCCCCCCCTCCCCAAGTAGGATAAATTGGGTTATTCACTTCATCACTGTTTGTTGGACATTGCTGTGCGCAAATTGGCTGCCACTTTCACCGATAAAATACACAGTCACTGCACTTTACCATCTATCCTGTGAAGCACTTTGAGACAATAATAATCTTTACATTTTATATCCTAAAGCTTCACAGGATTTACTGTGAAGTGTAGTGACCCGGTGTTTTGTACTTGAAACATGGCAGCCAAATATAATATAATAAATAATAATAATCTTTGGAATTGATATAGCACTGTATCACTTCGTCGATACGTCTCAAAGTGCTTCACAGAATATGCTGTAAAGTGAATTGACTGTGTACTTTGTGGGCGAAACGTGGCAGCCAATTGCACACAGGAGTCATGGATTGAGTGACCAAATTTGTATTATTTATTTTTAAAGGGATTATTACCTCCGGAAAGTGATTCACCAATCCACTAAGAATCGGGTTCCTACTTGCTGCTGGGTAAACAGAGGCGTGTGAAGTAAGGAAACCTGCCTAAGATTTCGCCCTGCCCGGAATTCGAAACTGGGTTCTCTCACTTGCGAAACGAGTGCTCTAACCACTGTACTATGGGACTCCACAAATTGTTTGGTAATTACCCCAAATCATGCCCTCTGGTTTCCAGCTCATCAAACAGTATCTGCGTGTGCCTATTTGCCTTATCTAAACCTTTATCTAAACGCTCACTTTATTTACACAAGCGGTTGTTGATTGTTATTGATGTGAACACCATAGTTCCCAATGATAAATGGCTTACCTTCAGCAAAAACACTTTCTGTGTGAATGAGCCTGAGACACATTACATGGAGGATTCTTATTCAACAACCCTGTGGCTCTGTTAGTTCCCAGCATCTGTGCTTATCTGGATCAAATTCAGTTCTGTTTCTCCTTCATCTTCTGCCTGTTCTTTAGATAATCTATACTGATTGTCCACACACTAACAAGTGTAACCCTGTAATCTTTACATTTAGAGTCCTGTAGAGATTTACAGTGATGGTTGTTAGTCGATTGGTGGATCGCTTTTCCGGGGGGAATAATTCCTTCATAAAAAACCAAAAAAATTGATCACTTCAATCCACGACTGTTTGTGGGATGCCGCTGTGTGCAATTGTCTGCCGGATTTTGCCCACAAAATATAGTCAACCCACTTTCAAGTATATTCTGTGAAGCTCTTCGAGACATCTGAACAACACAATAAGGCGATATTTGATATAGCGCCTTTCAGTTCTGGTGGACATACTCAGAATGCTTGACAGGATGAACTTGTGATGTCTCTTTGGAGTCTGGAGGGAGCGATACGAGGAGTTAGCGTCTGACCAAACAGGCAAGGATCCAGGGTGGGCGAGCTGGCGGGATGTGTGGAGCAGATTTGAGCCCTTAACAACCAAATCCATGGGAGGAGGTGGACTGATATGGTAAACTGCAGCAGGTGATGACAGCATTAATACCGATTTTCTAATTGCTGCTTGTTCGGAGAATGTAAGTGTGTGAGTATGTGCGCGTGTGTGAGCGTGTGTGTGTGTGTGTGTGTGGGGGGGGGGGGGTGGTGGAGAATGGCGAGGATGTTATCAGATCAAAGCCCGGAGCCACCACTTTGCCTTGACACTGCGCTCCTTTTGTGATATACACTTGGAGGCTTTACTCAAGCAAGATTAGCTTTATTGGTGAGTCAATGCCTGGAGGGCACCAATTTAACATAGTTAGCAAACGAGGAATTGGAAAGGTTAGGAGATTTATTTTCACGCCTGAGAAGTCCCCCAGTGTAGTAGTTATCCTTGCATTTGATTACAGCGCCTTAGCACATCGTCCAGACATCTCACAGCACTTCACACAATATACTGTTATACTGAACCCGCACAAAACTCTGTACCCCCATCACACCAGTCCTTGCCAGGCTGCACTGGCTCCTATGCCTTCAGTCAATACGTCCCAAAGCTCTGGAACTTCCTCCCCCAATCCCTCCGCTTTGCCCCTTCCCTCCTCACTTTCAAATCCCGCCTAAAGACCTTCCTTTTTGATCGTGCTTATGGTTACCTCCCCCCTTCCTCTCCCCTGCCTTGGGGGTCAGACTCCACCACTGTAAAGCGCTCTGGTATGTTACCCCATGTTACAGGTGTTATATAAATGCATGTTGTTGTTGTACTGTAAAGTGAATTGACTGGGTATTTTGTGGGTGAAACACGGCAGCCAATTGTGCACAGCAGTGTCCCACAAACATGGATTGCGTGACCACATGTTTTTTTAGGGGATTATTATCCCTGTAAAGCAATCCGCAATTGACTAACAAATGGGTTCCTACTTACTGCTGGGCAAACAGAGGCATGTGGAGTAAGGAAATTCGCCTAAGGTTTTGCACTGCCCGGGAATCAAACCCAGGTCCTCTCGCTTGTGAGGCGAGATCTCTAACCACTACCCGATGGGACTCAACATATGGATTTGGTTTGTAGGAACAGTTGTGGAGCACTAATCTCTTCACTGGAGAGCAACTAGGAGTATTGAGGGTAAACATTCTGGAATTTGGCAGGTGATGTGGATGGATTTTGGCATCAGTGGTGTTACATGTCACTTGCAATTCCAAGTTACGACTGTTGTTGATACCTTCGGAGAAAGGGAGAGAGAGAGGGGAGGGGAGAGGAGGAAGGTAGCAGAAAATGAGTGACTTGAGATTTGTTTTGTGCTTATTACTGTATTTATCTGATTTTTCATTATAAAAAACATACGCAAATCAACTGAGTAAACTATCAATTGTATAAATAAAGTCAGTGTGTGTGTGTGTGTCTTTGTTTCCGCCAATAACGTAATAACCGATTGACTCAGTGGCATGATTTATACCTCATCATAAAGGTCTTGCATGGTGGAGTGTCACAGGCATTTTTTTTCAGGGATCTCCTATCATTGATGAGCTATATTTAAAAAAATGCTTCAATAAAGCCCCGAATATGAGGCATGCATGGTATTCTATAAAAAAAGTAGCGACAGAGGAAAGCACACACCCTTCAAAAGAGATACGGCTACACTAATATATTCTGCAAGAAATGTATGGCAATTTTTTGGGTTGTCGTGGGAGCTACAGTGCTCCCCACCAGGAGTCCTCCAACACAAGTCCTACCAAGAGAAGTCCTTCCACAGGAGTTCTCCCAATAGCACATTTTCTAAGCGAAAATCAAGACTTTCAAGGACAAATAAAAATGCCAGGCCAAAGAGAGAAGGCCGATTAAATGAAACTGAAGAACAAAGAACAGCATGGCTGGACGTGAATGCTGAAACCACTGCAACAACCCGGCAAAATGAACAGCCTGGCAGGACTTCGAAGCAGAAAGGCATGTAAGGCGTACACACAGTGGTCATGGTATGTTAATTCCTTTGTGAGTGGTATCAGTGAAATAAATCTACATTCCATATTGGATCGTTTGGTTGCAAGAGTAGCTGCAACGGATACAGCTAGTTTATAATACTTATAATCCTTGAGTTTGATACAACTTTATCGTGTCATTGAAATGGCTCAAAATGCTTCATAGGATATACTGTAAAATAATAATCATAATCCTTGCGTTTGATATAGTGTTTTATCACATCGTCGAGACGTCTGAAAGCGCTTCACAGAATATATTGTAAAGTGGATTGACTGTGTATTTTGTGAGCGAAACGTGGCAGTCAATTGTGCACAGTGACGTCCCACGAATAGCCAATGAAGTGAGTGACCAATTTTATTTGGGGGATTGTTGGCCAGGACACCGGGAGAGAGAAACTACCTTCTCTTTTCAGATAGTATCGCGGGATCTCGGTTTAACATCTCATCTGAAGGACCTCTGACAATGCAACACTCCCCCAGCACTGCATTTGCAGCGTCAGCTTAGACTATGTGATGCCAAGTCCCGATGAGGGGCTTGAACCCACAACCTTCTGACTCAGAGACAAGAGCACTACCACTGAGCCAGGCTGACACACCAAATGTGTGGACCTTTATTATAATTAAAAATAATAACTTATTTTAAATTATCCTGCGTCACTATCTAGCCAAGAAGTTTGTAATCCACTCTTCTTCCTCCCCCACTCCCTCCTCCTCCGTTGAAAGTCTTTACCGACTTTCCCCATCTCATCTCTCCCTCCATCTTATCTCTCTTCCCATCTCATCTCTCTTCCCACCTCATCTCTTACCCCCATCTCATCTCTTTCCCCCCTCCCCCCCACTTTCCTCCCCACTTGTCCCAGACTGATTTCAAGTGTGTTACAGTGTGCAAGGCTGGGACTGTGATTGCAGGCTGTATATTATTTCATGAGACTTCTCTGTTTGAAGCACCAGGATTTAATCGCACTCGCTTCATAAATGGAAAGGATTTAATTGGCTTTTCCCTGTGTGGAGTCCTGTCACATATTGGTTAGAGCACTCGACTTGTAAGCGAGAGGACCCGGGTTCGATTCCCAGCAGGGCAAAACCTTAGGCAAGTTTCCTCACTCCACACGCGTCTGTTTACCTAGCAGTAAGTAGGAACCAGGTTAGTTGATTGGTGGAATGCTTTCTGGGTATAATAATCCCTCCAAAAATAATAATAATTCGATTACTCAATCCACGATTGTTTCTGGGACACTGCTGTAGAACTCCACACAGTACGGTATCACCAATGATTTATACAGTGACAGGATTACTCCCCTATTTCTACTGCTAACGATCTTTTGATACAGCCCAACATCTGGTTTGCTTTACTCAGTGCCACAGAGCATTGTTGCGAGAGCTTCAATGTGTTGTCAATCACGTACCCCCAGGTCCTTTTCATTTTCCATACATATTATTTTAAGTGGGACTTTTGAGTCAAGAAAAACTTTTGTCAACTGGTTGAAAATGATTTTTGTAACCGTGGCCGTCATGGCAACTGTTGGGGCCCTTTTGAGCAAGAGCCGACAAAAAACAGAACGGATTTCTTGTGGGCGCTTGAGCTCACAGTCTAGGCTGATGGACGCCCGGTAACCAATCTTAGTGGGTGGATATCTTACCCCAGCGGTGCAGCAATTGGTCAGAGGGTGACCGGTGTGGGGTTCGGCAAGTCTGCGGATTGACTGCCATGACGTATCCATCACGCTGAGCTCCCACCCCCACCCACCCCCACTCACCCAGCAGATTGGGTTGGTAGGGAGGTGGTTTCAATGGGTTTTCACGGCTGATTTGGGGTTGCCATCCATGGGTTGCATGTGCCTAACCCCGCCAGTGATTGTCAGAGATGTCGTCCTTTGAATGGGATGTTAAATCAAGGTTCTCGTCTGTCTGTTCAGGTGGACGTTAAGGATCACATGACTGTATTTGAAAAGAGAAAAGAGTTTCTCCTGAGTGTCCTGGCCAACAACGCCCCAGATAATTTACCCATTCACAAGATCACAAGATGGGTTTGGATGAAGAAGGCCCTTCAGCCCATCTGGTCTCCTCCCTCCAGAACACCCACCATACCGTCCCCCCATCACAGCATCAAGCTGCTTTTTAAATGAGTCCCAGTGTCCTGGCCTCAACCTCCCTTCCTGGTAACCCTGTTCCAGTCGTTAGTTACCCTCTGGGCAAAGAAACACTTCCTGGTGTCTGTCCTGAAATTGCCTTTTACAGCTCTAAACGTGTGTCCACCACTATCTTGATACATCCTAAAGTATTGTTTTGGATTTACTTTTCAATCCATTTATAGTCGTCTTCTCTCAAGACTGAAGAGCCCTAACGTGTCTTTCCGTTGTTCCTGTACAGCTCCAACAAATTCCACCTCCCTCATCTCCCACCAACACTGACAGTTTCATTAGTGCACTAGCTCTCTTTTACACATACTGTAAATTATTTTAAGTGAGAACAGAATCCATCAGCACTACCAGCAGATGGTGTCAATTATCTGGCTTTTTATGTGTGTGTCATAAAATAACAATCTGTGTTCGAACAAATCCTACCCAGGTCATCAGTCTGGTAGATTCACAAGGGTATCTGAAATAAAAACTAAAGTTGCTGGGAACATTCAGAACTGTTCTGACAAAAGGTCATCGACCTGAAACGTTAACTCACTTTTGTCTCTCCATAGATACAGTTTGACCTGCTAAGTGTTCCCAGCGACCTCTGTTTTTATTTGACTAGCAGTACCCGTTGCAGCTACGCTTGCAACCAAAGCATCCAATATGGAATGTAGATTGACACAGACAGACACACA
Organism: Callorhinchus milii; assembly: GCF_018977255.1. Taxonomy (NCBI): domain Eukaryota; kingdom Metazoa; phylum Chordata; class Chondrichthyes; order Chimaeriformes; family Callorhinchidae; genus Callorhinchus; species Callorhinchus milii. Next base: position 2,903,934 of record NW_024704744.1, on the reverse strand, counting down.
GACAGACATTTCATCTTTATCTATACTCATCTGCGAGGAGTCCTGTGGGAGGACTCCTTTTGGGAGAACTCGACGCTTTAAAAATATAATTTTGTTGTTGCCGTGACTTAGCTTTGTCTTTGTATCCCGCTTGGCTACATGCGTGCTCTGTGCTCGGCAGAATGCCACAGCGCCATGGTCAGCTGGCACAGCCACCAGGTGTAATTGCAGTGAAAATAACTTAGGAAGCATAGGAGATACCCAAAAACAAATATGCCCATGTCACTCCTAGTTGCAAGACCTTTCCAATGAGGTATAACAACGACAACAACAAGATTCCATTTATAGAGCGCCTTTCACGTCAGGAGGACGTCCCAAGGCGCTGTATAGTTGGGTCAGGACCCGGGCAGGTGGGAAATGGTCAGGGTGAGGGGAGGTATGGGCAGGTAGGTAGGGGGATAGTAGGTCGGAGAGGTAGGAGGGAGCAAGGCCGTGAATGGCCTTGTAGGTGAGGATGAGGAACTTGAATTCGATCCTCTGGGGGATGGGGAGCCAGTGGAGGCGAGCGAGGGTGGGAGTGATGTGGTCGCGGTGTCTGGTGCGGGACAGTGCATGAGCTGCAGAGTTCTGAATGACCTGCAGTGTGGAGGGAGGTGGCGGGAAGGCCGGCGAGGAGAGAGTTCCCATAGTCCAGCCTTGAGGTGATAAAGGCGTGGACCAGAGTTTCAGCAGCGTGAGGGGTGAGGTAGTGCCGTAGTCTGGCGACATTCAGGAGGTGATGGAAGGTGGTGCCAGTTGTGGCGCAGATATGAGGGAGAAAGGACAGCTCAGTGTCGAACAGAACACCGAGTTCCTGACCGGCTTTGAGATAAATCATGTCTCTACATCAATCGGTTATTGAGATCCTTTTGAAGCGCAGACAGACATTGTCATAGTATTAGTATAGATTTCCAGTATCTGCAGAATTTTGCCTTTTGCTCACAAGGCTATCTGTCTGACATCCTCCATTACGTCACCCCCTTGTTATCCATTTTTAAAGCCTACCTTAATGGCTTTTCAAAGATCCCATTGCACTCTTTGAAAAGAGAAGAGTGTTTCTCTCTCCCGGTGTCCTGGCCAACAATCCCCCAAATAAATTTGGTCACCCACTCCACGACTGTTTGTGAGACATTGCTGTGTGCAATTGGCTGCTGTTTTTCTCCCACAAAATATACAGTCACTGCACTACACACTGATGACTAATTGGTGACTAACCTCTGGGGGTTGGGTGATGAGTAGAGGAAGTAATTAGGGTCTCTTTGGGGCTGAATTGGTTACCAGGTGACAACAGAAAGTTGGAATTAAGCCAACTCTCTGTGTTGGTCTCCGTAGTCCAGTTCCTGAGTCAGGCGGATCCACAGGTTTCCAGGATACTGCTGATGACAGCACAGCCAGGATGGCAATGAGAAGCTTGACAGAGTCTGCCCTTCATCAATCCAAGTGGGAGTAACAACACTGCTTGAAAATGCAAAGCTTATTACTGTCTGGCAAGCTTTCACGCTGTTTGTCCGGCTAGGACCACCCTACCCGTTAGGGCTTTTAGCTTGCAGGGTTAACAAGAGCTGAGTGAGAGTATACAGTATATTCGGTGAAGCACTTTGAGACAATAATAATAATAATAATAATCCTTGCATTCGATATAGCGCTTTTCACAGAACACACTGTAAAGTGAATTGACTGTATATTTGTGGGCGAAGGCGGCAGCCAATTGCGCACAGCAATGTCCCACAAACAGTCGTAGATTGAAAATGACCAATTTATTATTGTTTTTGGTTTTGGAGGGATTATTATTAGGTTCTGTGGAGTAAGAAAACTTGCCCAAGGTTTCGCCCTCTGCCTGGAATTGAACTCAGGTATCTCGCTTGCGAAGCGAGTGCTCTAACCACTGAGCTACAGGACTCCACGGCAACTGGAAGACGTGAAAAGCGCTGTGTCAAATGCAAGGGTTATTTTATTTGTCATTTATATACTGTAAAGCGAAGCGACGGTGTATTTTGTGGGCGAAACGGGGCAGCCAATTTGCACACAGCGACGTTCCCACAAACAGAGGGTGTCCAATTTTATTTGGGGGATTGTTGGCCAGGACAAGGGGAGAGAGAAACTCCCTTCTCTTTATAAATAGCGCCACGGGATCTTTAACAATCACCTGAATAGGAGGACGCGAGCTCAGTTTAATGTCTCATCTGAAGGATGGGTGATTTTTGTGGACAGATGGACTGCAGTTCTCTTTGCCTCCCCTGTACATCCCTGCGCCGTGCACATTCCAGCAACGGTGTCTCACACTGAGACGTACAGTGCCAAGTTGAGCATTTGCAAACCAGCAGAAATTTATGACCCACAATCACTTTTCTGACGCATCGAGTGACCCTTTAATGGAAATCCATACAGTTCTATTAAGAACAGCAAACCTCAGCGTTGTGCTGTCAATCTCTGCCTGGCGCTGACTTGACTTTGCTGCTGCACTTAAGCAGAAAGCTCCTCGCCATCACTTCCATCACTTCCCTGGAGTGGAGCCCTGTAGCTCAGTGGTTAGAGCACTCGCCTCGCAAGCAAGAGGACCCGGGTTCAATTCCCCGCTGGGCGAAACCTTGGGCAAGTTTCCTTACTCCACACACCTCTGTTTGCCCAGGAGTCAGTAGGAAACCCGGCTGTTAGTCGATTGAGGGATCGCTTTCTGGGGATGATAATACCTTCAAAGAAATAAATAAATAATAATTTGGTCACTCAATCCACGAGTCTTTGTGGGACACTGCTGTGTGCATTTACCTGCTGCGTTTCACCCACAAAATACAGTCAATCAATTTTACAACGTATTCGGTGCAGCGCTAGATCAAATACAAGGATTATTATTATTATTTTAATGATAAATTTAGTAATAATCCATTCATTTGATATTTCTGGCCCCTTCCTCTCCTCTTCTATAAACTCCCTCTGGGCCATGTCATCTGCAGAACACTGGAACACTCTTCCTCTATTCCTCTGCTTGCCCCCTTCCATCCCCATCTTCAGGTTGCGCCTGAAGACCTAATAATAATAATACTAATAATCCTTACATTTGGTATGGTGCCTTTTCATGTCTTGGAGACGTCTCAAAGCGCTTCACAGAATATCCTGTAAAGTTTAGTGACTGTGTATGTTGTGGGTGAAATGCGGCAGCTAATTGCGCACAGCAGTGTCCCACAAACAGTCATGGATTGAGTGACCAAATTATTANTTTTTTTAGAAAGGGATTGTTTTGAAGGGATTAAGACTAGGTTGCAGACTGGATCCCTTTGCTAGCTGTGTGTTGCTGATACACAGGAAACCTCCCATAAATTCTGATCTGTATAAATCATATAATCGTCCAAATCGTACATCTGCCCAAGTCCTGTTCAAGAGTTTACATTCTATGTAAGTTTGACATAACCCATACTTTGCATAAGTCATATTAAATATGTGGTCCCAACTGATACAACTTATGTGAGGTTTACTGTATGTAGAAAGCTGTTATCCTCTTCTATCCCACTTCATCTTTGACAGTGCTTATGGTCACCTACCCTCCCCCCGACTTGGTGTCATGCTCCGACACTGTCGAGCTCTCTGGGTTGTCACACCTCGTGAGGAGTGCTGTATACATGTAGGTTGTTGTTGTCGCGCCTTATGACGTCAGAGGGAATGTCTCAAAGCACTTCACCGGGTTTTACTGTAAAGTGCGGCGACTGAGTTACTTCTAAGCATTGCTGAGAGTTTCTCTGACAGTCGGACCGCTAATGGAGTCTGACATGTTTGGGATTGATTTAAAAAACAACATGGTTGATTAGACAAACAATCCTGAAACCTTAGGCAACTTTCTTTACTCCACATCTCTCTGTTTACCGAGCAGTAAGTAGAAACCCGGTTGTTAGTTGATTGGCGGATCAGTGTCTGGGGGTAATAATCCCTTAAAAAAAAGTTAAAATAATAATAAATTGGTCCCCCAATCCACGACCGTTTGTGGGACGCTGATGTGCGCAATTGTCTGCCACATTTTGCCCACAAAATACACAGTCAATCCACTTTACAGCACATTCTGTGAAGCGCTTTGAGACATGTCATTGCCGTGATAAGGCGCTAAACCAAAGGAATGGATTCTTATTATTATTGAATAATTTGTTGTTAGGATTGTAACTGCGGAAAATTGGTTCCGAAATCAAGAAGGGATGAATTCTTCATGATCTGAAATTTTTAGAAATCTTTATGTCTTTAAGGCTAAAACCAGGTGGAATTTGGGTCCCTTAGTGCCTCCACTGGCAGCTCTTTCTTCCATATTCTAAATTTCACTTTCAGTCAGAGGTTAATATTTTGACAGGTCGATGTGCCAAGGATAAGCAATTATCCTCCTAGAGCGAGTAAGGCAGAGAGCTCCCTTTGAGACTGTTAGTGTTCGTGAAATCTCTGCCAAACAGAAAGCACTCAGACTGAGCTCAGAGTCGCTCACACTCAATCACACTGTCTCATTTGTTCACGAGAAACTGACACAGACTGACAGATGAAGTATCATTCCACCTCGAGGTGGTGAAGCTCCTTATAATAATAATTACAATAATACTGCATGTGATATAGTGCCTCATCACGTCGTTGAGATGTCTCAAAGCCCTTCGCAGACTATACATTACTGTAAAGTGTGTATTCTGTGGGCGAAACCTGGCAGCCAATTGTGCCCAGTTGCATCCCGTAAACAGTCGTTGATTGAGCGCTCAATTTTATTTGGGGGACTGTTGTCCAGGATAGTGGGAGAGAGAAACTCCTTTCTCTTTTCGAACAGCGCTGCGGGTTTGTTAACGTCCACCTGATTCAGGCAGGCGGGCGAGACCTCGGTTTCACGTCCCATCTGAGAAGGCCGGCATGTCGGCCTAGAGCGTGTGAGCTCAACAACAGCAACGTACACGTGCATAGGACCCTCCACGCAGGGTACGCTTGGACGCAACCCTGAGTCTAACCCGCTCGAAGACCCAATGTGGAGTTTGAACCCACAACCTTCCGACCTCGAGGTTCCCTCTGAGGTTTAAGACCAGGCCATTCTGGAATTTGGTTAAACTAATGATCCATCCCTGGTTTTGTGGGTCCCTGTGGGGCGGTGGCAGAGACGAGCTCCGAGCTGAGGACCCAAGATTCAGCCTGACCCCTCGGCACAAAGTGCTCGTGGTTTCAGTTTCCATGACAACCTCGCAAATCTCGGCAAAACTGGATAATATCAGTAATAATCCTTGCATTTGAAATAGCGCCTTTACCACATCTTCGAAACGTCTCAAAGGGCTTCACGTAATATATTGCAAAGTGGATGGACTGCGTACCTTGTGGGCGAAACACGGCGGCCAATCGCGCACAGCGGTGTCCCGCAAACAGCCGTGGATTGCAGTCGCCAAATTATTATTATTATGTTTTTTTTGAAGGGAATATTACCCCCGGAAAAGCGATCCGCCAATCAACAACCGGGTTCCTACTTACTGCTAGGTAAACAGAGGCTTGCGGAGTAAGTAAACTTGCCTAAGGTTTTGCCCTGACTGGGAATCGAACCCGGGTCCTCTCGCTTGCGAGGCGAGTGCTCTAACCGCTGCACTGCGGGACTCCACGTGAGTTCCGTGTCTAGCACATTGTTATAATAATAATAATAATGATAATCCTTACATTTGATACAGTCCCCTGTCCCTTTCACGTCATGTCATGTCATGTCATGTCCCAAAATGCTTCACTGGATATACTGTAAAGTGCAGTGACTGTGTTTTGTGGGAGAAACACGGCAGCCAATTTCCACACCACAACTGTCCCACAAACAGCCGTGACTATGCAACACACCCCCAGCATAGCATTGGATGGCAGCTTAGACTGTGTGATTCCAAGTCCCGCGTGGGGCTTGAACCCATAACCTTCTGACTCAGAGGCGAGAGAGAGCGCGACTACTGAGCCAGGCTGAGACACTCGCACTCACACAGAGGAGAGCGTTCGGAACTGTTATTTCTGAGACAGTTGAAACATCTCCAATAAGCTATCTGTCCTATACCGATTTATAACGCCTTCTGCCAGAAAATTGAGGGTTGTGTGCTCTGTGGTGACAAGCGTGAAGCAAACTATAATTAATGATGCTTTCATGGGATGAATAATGGATTTGTGTTGGAGTCTTGACGTGGTGGTAGAGCAGGGAGAAGAAAATTAACCCTCAGACTGAGTTCTTTTTTCATCAAAAATCAGTAACGGAGAGGTTGGTTGAAGCATGTGTCTTTCTGGTTGGGATTTTCTAGCATAGAACTATTGTTGAACTAAACACTGTTTGTGAATTAATAATCCTATGATACCTGCATTTAGCACATCTCACAGGGCTTTGTAGATGAACGCTGAAGCCAATTGTGCACAGTGATGCTCTACAAACAGCCGTGAAGTGAATCATCAATTCTATCTGGGGGATTGTTGGCCAGGATACCGCAGAGATACTTCCTTTGGGGGATAACGTATTGTCGGAGGTTCCTTCCTTTGGATGAGACGTTAAACCGAGGTCCTGTCTAGGTGGGTGTTAATGATCCCATGGTGCTGTTCGAAAAGTGAAGGGAATTTCTCTCTCCCGGTGTCCTGACCAACAATCCCCCTAATATAACTGGTAACACGCTCCACGGCTGTTTGTGCTGCATTTGGAACAGAAAGTACACAATCAATCCACTTTAGAATATATCCTGCAAAGTGCTTTGAGACACCTTGATGATGCGATGATGTGATAAGGTGCTACATCAAATGCAAGGGTTATTATTATTAATTCCCCTAATCACTTCAGAGCAAAACCTCCGAGAGTTAAAAAGGGAGAGCAAAATGCAACTAATTAGTCTGCTGGTTCCGAGGAAACTCGAGAGAATCCATTTATTGTCTGAAACCTCATAAGGAATTTATATAACTGAATATATGTTAGTTACAAATTCACAATAAAATCCTGTGAAGCGCTATGAGACATCTCAGTGATGTGATCAGGAGCCATAACAAAGGCAAGGATTAATATACCAATAGTAATAATCCTTGCATTTGATATAACGCCTTATCGCATCGTCGAGACATCTCAAAGTGCATCACAGTATACCCTGTAATTGGCTCTTGCCAACCTAATACTTTCCGGAATTAGGTAAGCAAAATATGTCCCTCCGGGGAGAGAGTGCGTATTCCATTCCAACAATGTATCTCTGGAATTTCCATGTGTAAGTGGGATGTATGGAAATCTCAGTTTGCTTGTGATATTCTTAAGCACGGTGATGGGCTTCCGCATGTGATAAACGCCGAGTGTATTTTGTGTGAGCATCCACTTTGCACCCAGCTACGATCAATTTTATTTGGGGGATTGTTGGCCAGGACATCGGGAAAGAGAAACTCCCTTCGCTTTTAAAATTTTGCCACATTGGTTAGTTCCTCAACATCCACCTGAGCAGGCAGAAGGGTCCTTGGTTTAACATCTCATCTGAAGGATGGCACCTTTGACAATACAACACTCCCAGCACTGCATTGGAGTGTCAGCTTAATTATAATTATTGTATCATTGAATATATATATCAGTTTTGGAGGATCACAGAGAGATCTGGGAGTTAGATCCAGGCTGTGAAAGTAATTAAATCACTCTCTCTCTCTCTCTCTTCCATCTGTCGGAGCAGTTGCTTGGCACAGTCAGTAGAGTGAATTGCAACACACGACTCCTGTGTCAGCCTGGCGCAGTGAATCAGAAGATTGTGGGTTCAAGCCCCACGTCAGCCTTCAAATCACATAGTCTGAGCTGACTCTCCAATGCAGCGAGGGGAGTGGCATAGTCAGAGATGCCATCCTTCAGATGAGACCTTAAACAGATCTGCTTGTTCAGGTGGAAGGGATTTTCTCCCCGTGTCCTGGCCAACAATCCCCCAAATAAAATTGGTCACTCACTCCATGTGTTTGTGGGACACTGCTGTACGCAACTGGCTCCCGCGTTTCACCCATAAAATACACAGTCACTGCAATTTACCGTACATTCTGATCCTATGGCGATGTTCAGAAAGAGAAGGGAGTTTTTCTCTCTCCCGGTGTCCTGGCCGGCAATACCCCACTGCGGGAGGGACATTGCTGCACACAAATAGGCTGCCACATTCACCGTGAAAAACATACAGTCTCTACATTTTACAGTATGTCCAGCAAAGTGCTTTGAGGCGTCCTTCTGCCAAAAAAAGGTCATGTATTAAACGTAAGGTTTGTTAACAATTGTTATTATTTTTCTTGTTGCTGAATAACGAAGTGTACAGAACACAAATGTTCAAATGTACAGCCAGAACTCTGGTGGTTGCACCCTGACATTAGTCCCTGAGATGTCCCTGGGGTGGGGTGGGAGGCGGAGATGTATCCTGTAGAGGGAGAGGTTTGCTCTGACTCTTCACCACAATATCTCAGGTCGCTAACTCAGTAGATGAGGCTGATTGAGTTACAGCCCCACCATCTGGTGCTCCAAAGAATTGGACCGTAAATGAACTGTCAAAAGATGGACACAAAAACAGGCTCTGAGCACAACATCACCCAAGATTGGTTTGGGTGAAGAAAGCCCTTTGGCCCATCTGATCTCATCCCAGCCATCCCCTCATCACAGCATCGAGCTGTTTTCTTTTTAAAAATGCGTCCCAGCATCCTAGCCTCAGCCACCTTTCCTGGCAACCTGCTCCAGTTATTGATTCATAATGATACTAATCTTTGCATTTGGTATAAATAATGACAAAATACTCTTTGCATTTGATACAGCACCTGATCACGTCTTCGAGACGTCTCAAAGCACTTCACAGAATATACTGTAAAGTGCATTGACTGTCTATTTTGTGGGTGAAACGCGGTAGCCAATTGATCACGGCAGTTTCCCCAAAAAAGTCATGGATTGAATGGACGCTAAAGAGCACTTGTGAAGGAAATGATCCATTCCATCACCTTTTAGTAGATGGAGAGAAATGGAGAAATATATGAGTGGCATCTGGAGTTATATTTGTTGAAAGTAGACACCATTTTTCTTAGTGCAAGGGTTGGCGGGGAGCAAATGCCGCTTTTATAAGACGGAGCAATTTGACTAAGTGGGTAATTTATCATACTGCCTGTGGGTCCTGGTGTCTCTGCTGTTTATACTGGGGAGGGAGGCAGGAGGTACATTCCGCACTGCTGGAGCAACAGGCAAACCAGCTGGACAGCTAGCGTAGGTTTTTGAAAGGCTGTTGGAAAGTTTAGTACGAGTTATGGTTAGCCGGTGGAGTTCAGATAGGTTCACTACTCACTGCGTAGGACACGGGTGCTTGCAGGTTATCCAGGCACATGCATCGGCACATTCAAAATGGTCAATTAAGACTCGACCAAGATAAAGCTTCCATGGAGCGCAATCAGTGCAGTGCCAGCCATATCCACTCGTCCACCCTCTTCAGACTGTCTCTCCGTTTGGAGCATTGATAAGCTAACATCTCTCTCTTGCCAAATTGTTCTGTCCCGCAGCTGACCAGCGCTGCGTGCATGGAGCCTGTCACGGGATCCTCAGGGTATAGCGCCTTATCACATCATTGAAACCTCTCAAAGCGCTTCACAGAATATCTAATAAAGTGAATTGACTGCGTATTTTTGAAGGCGAAATACTGCAGCAAATTGCACACAGCATGTCCCACAAACAGTCGTGGATTGAGTGACCAATTTTTTTGGTGAGGAAGGATTATTATTCCCGGAAAGCGATCCGACAATTGACTAACAGCCAGGTTCCTACTTACTGCTAGGTAAACAGAGGCGTGTGGAGTAAGGAAACTTGCCTTAAGATTTTACCCTGTCTGGGAATTGAACCTTGCGAGGCGAGCGGTCTAACCACTACCCTACGGGACTCCACTACAACAGAACGTTACAGGTGAGGCTATCACATGTGATGCTGGGGGTAGATTAGGGAAGGAAATCCTGGAGTGAACTTGATAGCGAATTTGCAAAGAAATGGGATATCACAGCAGGAGAGAGTAGGAATGTGGTCTTTAAATCTGTGGGACTGACCAGATGGAAATCTATTGTCTCTCTCACTGATGTGCACTCAGACTAACGTCGGACATAATGTGTCTTATCAGAAAGGACAACTGACTCTTTGTCCTCCATCTGGCTGGCCTCAACAACAACAACAGCAACAACAAGATTGCATTTATAGAGCGCATTTCACGTCGGGAGGACGTCCCAAGGCGCTGGACAGTTGGGACGGGACCCGAGCAGGGGGGAAATGGTCAGGGTGAGGGGAGGGAAGGGAGGGAGCGAGGAGGGGGTAGAGAGTCGAGAGGGGAGGTGAAGATCTCAAAATAAAATATAATGATATATCACACCAGTCCATTGCTATCTGCCATAACACCTAATTAAATGTCTTCCCCCAGTAGCTAATTCAATTCTCGCTCCATTTTTCTGGCCCAATCTGCCTCCACTGTGTGCCCAGATCATCCGTTACCCACGTTCACTGCTCTCTCCCGCGCTCTCTCTATAAGTGTTAGAAACCTCAGCTGTCTCACAGGAACACTGAATGTTAAGGCACAAGACAGACTGTTCAGATGGTTTGCACTGTTACAGACAGTCCATCTAGTGTGTGCGTGTGTCTTTCTCCACACACCACAACCGGTGGAATCTCATTCTCCTATTCGCTCTCCTCCCCACTCGCCCCCACCCCAACGCACCTCTTTCATGTTTCAAGCGTCTATCTAATTGCTTTTTTCTAAAGAATTCATGGAATCTGCCTCATTTTCTCTCTGAGTGGGATAGCAAAAGTAAACCCAGAACAATACTGTAGGTTAACAACAATCCTTGCATTTGATATAGCGCCTTCTCACATTGTTGCGATGTCTTAAATCGTTTCATGCCTCGGAATTCCCTTGCGAATTTGCTGACACAACCTGCCAGCATGATCTTCCAGATCTTCCATCCACTGCACACACTCCCCAATCTCTGTGTAAAGTCTTTCAGTCTAAACTGGCCACCTTCTCAGGAGTAGACCATTCAGCCCCTCGAGCGTGTTTCACCATTCTATTGGATCAAGGTTGATATGTACCTCAACTCCATTTACCCGCCTTTGTTCCATATCCCTTGATACCCTGACCTAACAAAAATCTTGTGTTAAACATCTTACTGGGGTTCTGCTCGTTCTCCGGTCTTTACTTCAATAGCATCTCCTCTGAAATCTGCCTCCAAGTTGGGAGGAAACAGAGTGTACACTTCTAATCATCCCAATTCCAATTTTACATCCCCTTAATGTGGACCCCTCTGCCAGAGAGCAGAGTCACCCATTATCTGTGTCAATTCCCTATGATAGAAAGTCAATATACTTGACAGAGATTCCCCACGGAGCACTTTGTGGTGCTCAAATGCATGTGCTTTCTGCAGCAAATGTTATTTAAACATCTTTTATCTCTTAACCTCTTTCGCTCCAAAGAATAGAGCTGGATGTCAGCCTGTCTTATTTGGCAGCGCTCTCGCCTCTCTTCAGAAGGTTGTGGGTTCAAGCCCCACATTGAGACTTTGAACTCACAGTCTAGGCTGACATTCCACTGCAGGGCTGGGGGAGAGAAATTGTATTATCAGGGATGATGTCCTTCGGATGAGATGTTAAACTGCCCCTTCTTTGCCTGTTCATGTGGATATTAAAGATGCCACTTATTATCCGAAAAGTGAAGGGAGTTTCTCCTGGTGTCCTGGCCAACAATCCCCCAGATACGACTGGGCACTGTTTGTGGGATGCTGCAAATTGGCTGCTGTGTTCACCAGCATAATACACAGTCACTATACTTCAAAGGTGGAGTCCCATAGCCTAGTGGTTAGAGCGCTTGCCACGCAACAGAGTGGAGCCGGGTTCAATTTCCGGTCGGGGCGAAACCTCAGGCAAGTTTCCTTACTCTACACGCCTCTGTTACCCAGCAGTAAGTAGGAACCCGGTTGTTAGTCGATTGGTGGGGCAATAATCCCTGTAAAAAAAATCATCGCTCAGGCGCAATTGGCTGTCGCGTTTCGCACGCAAAATATACAGTCAATCCACTTTCCACTGTATTCTGTGACGCGTTTGAGACGTATCAACAACATGATGAGGCTCTATATCAAACGCAAGGATTGTTATTATTATAATATAAATCCAAGTTGTTATTGTGCCAAAACTTGTTTCCCAATTTTTATTTGTTTCCGATACCTGCCGTGTGTCAGCCGGGCTCAGTTGGTAGCGCTCTCGCCTCTGGGTCAGAAAGTTGGGGACTTTGAGCTCGTGGTCTAAGCTAACACTCCAGTAGAGTGCTGGGGGAAGATTCCACAGTGCTGGAGCTGCCATCTTTTGGACAGGACGTTAAACTGAAGTCCTGTTTGAGTGGATGTTAAATATCTGGTGACGCAGTTTGAAAACCCAAAGGGAGTTCTTCCCGGTGTCTTGATAAATTGGCTGTTCATCTGATGACTGTCTGTGGGATCTTGCTGTGTGCAAATTGCCTTCCGCAGATAGAAAGTCAATTCGCTTGACAGAGATTCCCCGCAGAACACTTGGTGGTGTTTCTAAGTTACATGCGAAGTATCAAATGCAAAGGATTATTATTATTAATGCCGGTGTTTAAAACAGGACATTGATGTATAATATAATAAAATACAAATTTGCATTTATGCAGCGCCTTTGGAGACATCCCAAGACTTGAATGAAATAGCGGTTATTGAACTTTCGTCAGCAAAATATTGCTTTCGATGCTCAATTATTAATCTTTCAGTCAATCCCGGGCTTGAGGCACCTTTAATGGTTTTGACTCCTTGTCTCAGGTTATCACAGTGAATGATCAGGAGCCTTGTGAATCTACACAGGAAGGAGGTGAATAACAAATGTGTCAATTTTTATTTAATTTTTCTTTTTATTAATAATCACCATTTACCCCAGGGAAGGAGCTCTGCTGAAATCAGTAAAGAATATTATCTTTTCTTTCTTTATCTGTTTTTAAATATGGAGTCCTGTAGCGTATTGATTAGCTCTCATCCAGGACGTGATGTCTGTCAGACATTCTTTCAGCGCAGCAGTGGGTCCTGGAGTCGTGGATGGAAGCAAAGAGATAGAGTTTGGTGTCATCCGCATACATGTAGAAGTTGACCCCATGTCTGCGGATGATGTTATCAAGGGAGAGAATGTAGATATTGAAGAGAAGGGAACCAAGGACAGAGCCCTGAGGAACGCCACACTTGAAGGTGCAGAGGCTGGAGGAGAAGCTGATCGTGGAGACAAAGTGGAGGCGGTGTGAGAGGTACGATCTGAACCAGTTAAAGACAGAGCCGTGAAGGTTGAGCTGAGGGGAGCGGCGGTGGAGGAGGATAGAGCGGTCAACAGTGTCAGGGGTGACAGAGAGCTCAGGGAGAATGAGGAGCCCTGGTCACAAATGGACAAAATGTTTTTTGTCACTTTGACCAAGGCTGTTTCTGTACTGTGGTCCATTGCTGTGTGTCAATTGGCTGCTGAGTGTGCCTACAAAATACATAATCATTACACTTAACAGTATATCCTATTGCGGAGTAAATAAAACGCTTAAATAAAAGGTCATTCAACCCATGGGACACTGCTGTGCGCAATTGGCGACTGCATTTCGTTTACAATTCACTCTACAATATATATTCTGTGAAGGGTTTTGAGACATCTCAATGAGGCACTATTTCAAATAATATTATTGTTATTGATAATGTTATCCTGTGAAATGCTTTGAGATGTCCTCCCGATATGATCGGGAGGACCGGGCGAGCTGGATGCTGACCGGGCGAGCTGGATGCTGACCGGGCGAGCTGGATGCTGACCGGGCGAGCTGGATGCTGACCGGGCGAGCTGGATGCTGACCGGGCGAGCTGGATGCTGACCGGGCGAGCTGGATGCTGTGATGTATAGGGAGCTACACACTTTGTCTAACTCCACAAAATCCAGTTAATCCAAAACTCCGCCGTCCGCAAATTCACCTGCACTAAACTCCGTTCCCTCCCACCACACCAGTCCTCGCCAGGCTCCACTGCCTCCCTATCACTGAACAGATCGATTTCAAGATCCTCACGCTCGTCTTCAGATCCTTTCATTCCATGGCACCTCCATAACTCTCCGACCTGCTTACTCCCCAACCTACAACCCACTGCCTCCTGCATGTCCCTCGTGCTTTCTGTCTCACCAGTGGTGGCTGTGCTTTCAGCCACTACGCCCCGGACCTCTGGAACACTCTCCCTCTATCCCTCCTCCTTGCCTCCTCCTTTCCCAATTTCAGGTCATACTTGAAGAACTTCTTCTTCGACCGTGCCTACAGTCACCTTCTTCCTCCCACGGCTCGCTGTCATGCTCTAGCACTGTCAGGTGCTCTGGGACGCTACCCTGCCTGACGGTCGCTATATAAATGGAAGTTGTTGTTGTTGCAATCCATGTTTGGATGTGGGTTTTGCCCCACAGAATATCGTTTATTTGGGAGATTTAGTGATAACAGGAACGGAATATCCGCTGTACAATACATCAATAATAAACACAATACAAAATTACATATATACAGCGCCTTTCAGGTCGGGAGACCGTGCCAAGGCCCTGGACAGTCAGGGATTTGGACCCGAGCTGGTGGCTGAGATCAGGAGAGGTGGTGGAGGGCAGGGAGCGTGGGGGGGGTAGGATGGTGGTCGAAGTTGCAGTCGAAGAGGAGGGTCTTGAGACGGGCCTTGAAGGAGGCGAGGGAGTGGGCGAAGCAAAGGGCATGTGGGATGGAGGTCCAAAGCGTGGGGGTAGAGAGGCTGAAGGCCTGACCGCCATTGGTGGGGTGGGCTGGGCGGGGGACCTGTAGCAGCTGGAGCCTGCTGAGCGGAGGGAGCGGGCAGGTTGATATGGAGTTAGCAGGTCACAGAGGTAAGAAGGAGCGAGGCTGTGGAGGGCCTTGAAGGCGAGGAAAAAACAGTGTTTTGTCGGTAAACAAATCCATTGGCATGGCAATGACAGGGCTGACGAGCACTTCACTGAATTGAGGATAAAAGGAAGAGAGTATTTTATTTCTGAACTTTTGGAACTCTGCAACATTGCCAGACTCCGCCACCGCTCACCCCTCAGGCTGCCGAAACCCTCACTCACGCATTCGTCACCGCAAGGCTCGATTACGCGAATTCCCTCCTCATCGGCCTTCCCAACTCTTCCCTTCACTAGCTGCAGAGCATCCAAAACTCTGCAGCTCGTGTACTCTCACGCACCAGGCTCCATAACCCCATCACTCCCACCCTCGCCCGACTCCCCATCCCCCAGAGAATCGAGTTCAAAATCCTCATCCTTACCATCCATGCCCTTGCCCCCTCCTTCCTCTCTGACCTGCTGACTTCCTACCAACCTGCCCGCTCCCTCCTTTCATCGGGCTCCGGTCTGCTCCATGTCTCCCGCCCGACCCGCCCTACCATCGGTGGCCGGGCTTTCAACCTCTCTGCCCCCACCCTCTGGAACCCCATCCCATGGTCCCTCCACCTCGCTTCCTCCCTCGCCTCCTTCAAGGCCGGTCTCAAGACCCTTCTCTTCGACCGAGCCTTTGGTCTCCCTCCCACCTCTCTGCCTTCCCTCACCCCTACACCACCCCTCCCCCACGCTCGGGCCCCGACAACTGACTGTTCAGCGCTTTGGGACGTCCTCCCGCCGTGAAAGGCGCTCTATAAATGTAATTTTGTTGTTGTTGTTGTATTTTTCAAAGGTTTTGAACAATAAGTAAATAAATAGGTACAAGGTCAAGTCAGTTGCTGTCTGTGTGACTTGTGTACAATATTAATAATAATAATCCTTGCATTTGATATAGCGCTTTTCATGTCTTCTCGACGTCTCAAAGCGCTTCACAGAATATGCTGTAAAGTGAATTGACCGTATACCTGTGGGCGAAACACAGCAGCCAATTGTGCACAGCTAACAACAATAATAAACAACTGACAACATTCCCCAACTCTGCGGATCTGTGTTTTCTACATAGAGTTCAGGTTTTCTGAAGACACAACCAACAACTGTTGTTGCGGCTAATTTGGTTTAACCCATGGGAGGGCTGGTGGGCTGGTTTGGGTGGGGGCGGTGGTGGGGCAGCTGGGGTGAAAAGATTTGGATGGACAGTGTAAAGGGAGCTTTACTGTGGATCTAACCTGTGCTGTGTGTAACCTGGGAGTGCTGGATGGACAGCATAGAGGGAGCTTTACTCCACATCCGGTGGTAATAATCCTATTTAAAAAAATTGGTCACTCACTCCACGACTCTGGGACACCGCCGTGCGTAATTGACTGCCGCTTTTCGCAGCACAAAACGCAGTCAAGTTACTTTGCAGTATGTTCTGTGAAGCGCTTTGAGACGTCTCGATGACGTGATAGGGCGCTATATCAAAATGCAAGGATTTTTATTGTATTATAATAATAATAATCCTTGCATTTGCATTATAGAGTAGAGCAAGAGACCCTGGTGAGGAGAGAGATGAAGAGATTGTAGGAAAAGAGGAGCTCGTCAAGCCTGCTCTGCCAAGATCTATTAAATCATCCCTGTTCTTGCCTCAAGGTTACAAAACGAAGGCATTTAATTAGTGTTTCAATATGCTTTAATTCGGCAAATTAGAATTTTTTTGCAGGATCTGTGCACGCCAGTGCCTCTCAGGCATGTGTGACAGGTCTAATCCATCCATCTGCAAAAATCCACACTGACTGATGCTTCACAGCAAAGCATAAGGTTATCTGGGTGCAAAAATTGCAACGGTTCCAAATACATCTGGTGCAGCATATTCAAATGTTATCCTTATTCTCACATTCGAAGATCACTGTCCTCGTCTTTAAATTGCTCCGTGGCCTCCCGCCACCCTGCCTCTGTTCAGTACCTTGGGACATCCTCCCGACATGAAAGGTTCTAGGCAGTTTTCCTTACTCCACACGCCTCTGATTACCCTACAGTCATTAGGAATCCGCCAATCAACTAACAACCGGGTTCCTACTTACTGCGAGGTAATGAGAGGCGTGTGGATCAAGGAAACTTGCCTAAGGTTTCGCCCCACCTGGGGAATCAAACCCGGGTCCTCTTGCTTGCGAGGAGAGTGCACTAACCACTACCCGACAGGCTCCACAGCTGTTTGTGAGACATTGCTGTGCGCACATTGACTGCCACATTCGCCTGCAAAATACAAAATGTCACGACACTTGACAGTAAAATCCCTCGAGACATCTCAATGACTTGGTAATAAGCTAAACCAATTGTAAGGATTAGTATTGTTGTGATTATTATTACTGTAACTCTCTCTGGAAAATGTTGCTTTCTGAATAAATAGTCTTAACTGCAAAAGTGTATAGCTTGGAGGTAAGGGTGTTATGTTTTAAAACAGCCTCTCATTATAACCCCTATAATACACAAATACATTGCCTACAAATACACAATCATTACACTTCACAATAAAATCCTGTTCAGTGCTTTGTCTCAACGACGTGTTAAGTCTGTGTATCAAATGCAAGAATTATCTTGTTATTACGATCAGGGCTTTTTAGTAAGAAGCGGCTTAATAACTCAAAGCAATCAACGTTTTGTCTAATTTAATTGAAGATCTTCTTACCCGAGAGAAAGGCTAGGAAACAGAACAATGAATTGCTCTGGGTACAAATGTAACTTTTTTTGAAAATAAATGAATCATTGCTCAGAGCTAAAAACAACAACAACAGCAACAACTTGGATTTATCCTCCCTCCACGACAGACAGTGTCTCAGAGCGCTTTACAGTAACGGACCCCGGGGCCGAGCCAGGGTTTTGTGCGGGTGAGAATGCGGGCGGCAGAGTTTTGTATGACCTGGATTTTATGGATGGTAGTGGAGGGGAGACCGGCGAGGAGGGCGTTGGAGTCGTCCAGTCGAGAGCTGACTAGGGCATGGACCAGGGTTTCAGCAGCTTTCAGAGAGAGGTATTGACGGAGACGAGCGATGCGTCAGAGGTGGAAGAAGGCGCTGCTGGTGAGGGACCGGATGTGGGGGATAATTGGAGGTCGAACCTGATGCCTAGGTTGCGTGTAAGACAAATCAACATGTACCATTATTTAATCTGTAGTTTCCTCTATTCATTTAGTACTGCATCATGTATGAGAAGAATGTGGGTTAGTAATAACAATTATAATAATAATAATAATCCTTGCATTTGATATAGCACTTATCATTTTGTGGAGACATTTGAAAGTTCATCACACACTTTATCCTGTAAAGTGGATTGACTGTGTATTTTGTGAGTGAATACGGCAGCTAATTTGCACACAGCAATGTCACAGAAACAGCCATGGAGTGAGTGACCAATTTTCTCTGGAGGATTGTTGGCCAGGACACCGGGAGAGAGAAACTTGGTTCACTTTTCAAATAGTGCCATGGGATCTTTAACATCAACAACAACAACATCAAGATTCCATTTATTGAGCGCCTTTCACGTCGGGAGGACGTCCCAAGGCGCTGGACCAGGCAGTGGGACACGGTTTAATGTCCCATCCTAAGGACGGCACCTTCGCCCCCCCAGCTTAGACTACATGATTCCAAGTCCCAGTGTCGGCTTGAATCTGCAACCTTCTGAGTTAGAGGCGAGAGCGCTACAAATGAGCCAGGCCGACACAATATGAGCACTAACCCCATTGTGGAGTCCTGTAGCTCAGTGGTTAGAGCACTCGCTTTGCAAGTGAGAGACCTGAGTTCAATTCCAGGCAGAGGGCGAAACCTTGGGCAAGTTTCCTTACTCCACACACCTAATAAAAATCCCTCCAAAACAAAAAACAATAATAAATTGGTCATTTTCAATCCACTACTGTTTGTGGGACATTGCTGTGCGCAATTGGCTGCCGCGTTCGCCCACAAATATACAGTCAATTCACTTTGCAGTGTGTTCTGTGAAGCGCTTTGGGACGTCCTCCCGACGTGAAAAGCGCTATATCAAATGCAAGGATTTTTATTATTATTATTATTATGTTTCAAGCACAAACTAGACAGTCAATTCACTTTACAGGGTATTTTGTGAAGTGCTTTGAGACGTCTCTACGACGTGTTAAGGCGCTATATCAATTGGATGGATTATTATCGTTATTAAGTCAGTCACAATGATCAGGAATAAAACACAACATACTGCAGATACTAGAAATCTGAAACAGAAACAGAGAGAGCTGGGAAAACTCAGCAGGTCAGGCAGCATCTACGGAGAAAGGAAAGTCAGTCAACGTTTTGGATCCACGACCCTTCTTCGGAACTGGGGCATGTTGGGAGGGAGAGGTTTTTAAGGACAAGTTGAGAGGGGGAGGCAGGACAGGGAATACAAAGAAGAAGACAAAGGAGAGAATGTGTTAGTTGATGGTTTAAAGAGGTGATAGTGGCGTAAAACAAAAGAGTGGGGGTGGGTGGGTTGAAAGAAAACTGGCGAGAAGAGATGTTAATAGTGCAGAACAATGATCGGGCTTGAGTCAAACTCCGAGACCAACAACAATAACTTGCTTATATACAACGTCCTTCAGATTAGACGTTAAACGGAGGTCCTGTCTGCCTGTTCACTGTTTGTGGGACACTGTGGTGCGCAATTGGCTGCTGCTATTCACCCACAAAATACGTAGTACCTACACTTTACAGTATATTCTGTGAAGCGCTTTGAGACGTCTCAACAACGTGATCAAGGAGCGTTAGATAAACTGGGCATGTTCACGCTGGAGAAAAGACGGTTGAGGGGCAATATGACTATGGTCTTTAAGATTCTGACGGGACTAGATAATGTAGACCACGATAAACTGTTTTATCTTGTACTGAACAGTAGAACCAAAGGGCACGGCCTGCGATTGAAAGGGCGGGTAAATTCAAAACAAACCTACGGAAACTACTTCAGTGAGCAAGTGGTAAACGTATGGAATAGGCTCTCTAGGGAGACCGAGGAACCAGAAAGTATTGTTTGTTTCAAGAACAAATTAGACAGATTTCTGCTCGGAAATTATATCTCGGGATCCCATATATAGTTTGGTACATGACATGTCAAGCGACTGCCAGGATGGTGGAAGGTGAATTAGATGGACCTTGGCCTTCGTCTAGCAAATTCTTACATGTACTTATTCGCTATATCAAGTGCAAGGATTATTATTATTATTATTATGACAGCACCCTTCAAGCAGGATAGCGTCTCAGAGCGCCTCACGTGATGGGGTCGGATGCTGAGTGAGGAAGAGGGGGAGGGAGAAATAACCATAGGCGGGGTCTTAAGGTGGGAATTCAAGATACATAAAGAGGGGGTAATAATCCTTTCAAAAAAACATTATTTTAACAATAATTTGGTTACTCAATCCACATCTGTTTATGGGACGCTGCTGTGCGCAATTGGCTGTCAATATCTTCACCACAAAATATACAATCAATTCACTTTACAGTATATTCTGTGAAGCGCTTTGAGATATCTCGAAGACGTGATACGGATCCATATCAAATATTATTATTAATATTAATATGATTACTCGAAGTGTGAGCGGGATGGAATGATACGTTAAAAAAAAACTTTACCCAATGGGTTCTAAAAATGCCTCCTTCGCTTCCCTTTAAAACTCCTGGACAAACAGAAACAAATCAAATTGCTATTTAAGTGTGTCCCTGACTGCTCAGATAACTAATGGCTGGCCTGAGGACCTGGGAAGCTTTATTTATTTATACCCATCACACATGAGTTCCCTTACATGCGCTGTCATCTCCAACAGCTTCTCTGTCCTATTCCCTCTCGGAGATTCTCTCTTCTACCCTAATCCCCCCTCTCTCTCTTCCCCCCCTACTGCCCCTCTCTCTCTCTCCTCCCTCGTTCTCTCCCGTCCCCCTTCTCTCTCTCCTTCTCTCTCTCTCCTTTTCTTTCTCTCCTCTCTCCTCTCTTTTCCACTCTCTCCCCTCTCCCACCCTCTCCTCTCACTCTCTTTCTCTCCTCTGTCTCTCTCTATCTCCCTCTCTTTCTCTCCTCTTATTTGTCTCTCACCCCCGGAACAGGTTAGATACAGAGTAAAGCTTTGTTTGTTCTGTCTAATTTTGTTGAGTGCATAACATGTTATCTGTTGTGAATGAAATGACCTGTTGAACATTAATAATAATCCTTGCATTTGATATGGTGCCTCATCAAATCGTCAAGACGTCTCAATGCGCTTCAAACAATATCCTGTAAAGCAGATTGACTGTATATTTGTGTGGGCGAAACTGTAGCCAATTGCGCACAGCAATGTCCCACAAACAGCCGTGGAGTGAGTGACCAATTTTATTTGGGGGATTGTTGGCCAGGACACCGAGAGAGAGAAACTCCCTTTTCTTTCCGAATTATGCTGTGGGATCTTGTACTGTATTGTACACGGTTGGATCTAAGCCCCGGTTTATAATAATAATAATAATCTTTGCATTTGATATAGGGCATTATCACGTCTTCGAGATGTCTCAAAGCGCTTCCAATATATTGTAAAGTGAATTGACTGTGTATTTTGTGGCCAAAGTGTGGCAGCCAATTGCGCACAACAGTGTCCCACAAACAGTCGCGGGATTGAGTGACCAAATTATTATTACATTTTGAAAAATTGGTGTGGGAGATTATTATCCCCAGGAAGCCATCTGCCAGTCGACTAACAATCCGGTTCCTACTTACTATGGGGCAAACAGAGGCGTGTGGAGTAACAAAACTTACCAAAGGTTTCGCTGTGCCCGGGAATCAAACACGGGTCCTTTCGCTTGCGAGGCAAGGGCTCTAACCACCACACTACGCTACGGGACTCCACACTAGGAGAGTAATTACCAGTGCGCAGAGTGACAGGAACCTCGCTGTAAAACAACAACAACAACTTGGATTTATATAGTGCCATCCACGCCGGACGGTGTCTCAGAGCACTTTACAGTAACGGATCCCGGGGCTGAGCAAAAGGGGAGGGGGAGAAGCCAGAGGGATGGGGAGGAGCCAGGGGGAGGGAGGAGAAAGTGACCAAAGGCGCGGTCGAAAAGAATGGTCTTCAGCAGAGACCTGAAAATGGGAAGGGAGGGAGCGAAACGAAGGGAGTGAGGAAGGGAGTTCCAGAGCCTCGGGGCATAGTGGCTGAAGGCACGGCCACTGAGGGTGGAACGGAGGACTCGGGGGACGAGGAGGAGGCCAGACCTGGAGGAACGAAGGTAATGGGTACTGTTTAGCGAAGAGAGGAGGTTAGAGAGGTCGGGGGGTGCAGAGGAGTGGAGGGATTTGAATACAAGGGTGAGGATCTTGAAGTCGATCCTCTCTGGGACAGGCAGTCAGTGCAGTCTGGCCAGGACTGGGGGGGTCGGGGAGTGGAGTTTCGTGCGGGTGAGAATGCGGGCGGCAGAGTTTTGAATGATTTGGATTTTATGGATGGTAGTGGATGGGAGACCGGCGAGGTGGAAGAAAGCGGTGCTGGTGAGGGACCGGATGTGGGGGAGGAAGGATAATTGGGTGACGAACCTGACGCCTAGGTTGCGTACGGGTTCGGAGAGTTTTAGGGGGAGGTCGGGAAGGTGGAGGAGGTGAGAGCTGTGAGATTTTAAACGTTGATGAGAGCCGAAGAGTAAAACACAGTGAGTGGCAGAGCCATCGTTCCCAGTCTGCCCAAAGGTCAGGTAGTAAATTCACTTCACTCCTTCACATTACCAAGATATTTTACAGCTGGTGGAATGAGCAGGAATTGACAACTCTGAACTACACACTGGGCTCCAGATTACCCCTAAATCACTCCTATCCTGTCGTTAGACCATTTTCCCAAGATTTAATGCTGCCACAAAAGATTATTACTTAAGGTTGAGGTTATGGAACCTTTCTTGCAGGAACGTCCTATGTATTCCATACTGCTGCCTCTGCTCGACTGGCTCCAGCCTCCTGTTCATCCCTCGTCCCCTTCGCTCCACCATCGAAGGCCATGCCTTCAGCCCCTACACCAAGTACAAAGATTATTATTATTATTGCCTCTTCGAATAGTCCTGCGATCACCTCCACCTTTCCATCCTGTCCCCCCCACTTGATGTTTTGAGACATTATCCTTTATCAGCATGTGGACAACTTGACAACCTGTGGCCCATGTGCCACTTCCGGCCCACTGGCCCATCAAGAAATGCCCCCCCTGAACATTCACACCAGTCTAGGTAAATCCGTGTTCAATTAGTAGCGCGTTTTTACTTTTCTGTTGACTGAAATATTGCTTTCATACACATTGGAATAAATCAATCAAGAAAATTCAATGGCCATCCGTAAAGGTTGGATACCACCACCCTACATGAAAGGTGTCTATGGAAATGCAAGTTATTGCTGTTGTCAGAGCAATGAATGACGCTTTTCTGTCTGTTAATAAATCTTTCACATTTTGTCTTGAAACTGTTATTACAAAAACTATACTGAAGACCCATAAACTGGCATCTCAATTAGTTTGCAGGAAACCAAACCATTAGATTGTATTGGTGCAGTTTTATTGGAGTACTTACCTTCTGAGAGACTGACAAGGTTAATTTCATTGCTTGAAGTGTCTGTCATTAATCTGATATCTGTCCTTCATGTTAAATCGGAGTCTATCTGTCTGTTCAGGTGGACGGACATTAAAGATCCTGCAGCACTGTTTGAAAAGAAAAGGGAGTTTCTCCCAGTGTCCTGGCTGACAATCCCCAATTCAGTGTATGTAGTATAATTGACACTGCATTGAAGTGCCGGGGCAGCACTTCACTGTTATAATAATTACAATATAATAATAATCATCCTTGCAATTGATATAGTACCTTATCACATTGTTGACTGTATATTTTGGGGGCAAACCAAGGCAACCAATTGCACACAGCAGTGTCCCTCAAGCAGTCGTGGATTGAGTGATCATATTATTATGATTTTCTTTTCTTAGGGATTATTACCCCTAGAAAGCGATCTGTCAATCGACTAACAACCGGGTTTCTACTTTCTGCTTGGTAAACAGGGGCATGCAGAGTAATAAAATTTGCCTAAGGTTTGGCCCTGCATGGGAATCAAACCCAGGTCCTCTCGCTTGCAAGGCGGGCATGCTAATCACTACACTTCAGGACTTGCACTGTTGGTGATGCCTTCCTTCAAATGAGATGTTAAACTGAGCACCGAGTGCCTGTTCAGGTGGATATTAAAGATCAGGCGTTTTTCATGCAGAGCGAAGTGAGATTGTGGAACTCGCTGCTTGAAGTGATGGTTCAATCAGATAGCGTAGTTGTATTCAAGAGGAAGCTGGACCTTCACATGAGGGAGAGGCGAATAGATGAGGATGGGAGCAAGTAAGGAATGGGTGAAGACTCGTGTGGAGTCTCGCTGAGATGTCATCAGCATTGTCCTGGAATACTGCGGACCCGCCTGGCTCAGGATCCGGACTAGAGACCGTCACAGAGGGCTGCTCCATTCTGACATTCCATTGCCAAACATGTCACCTTAATAATAATAATCCTTGCATTTGATATAGCGCTTTTCACGTCGGGAGTACGTCCCAAAGCACTTCACAGAACACACTGTAAAGTGAATTGACTGTATATTTGTGGGCGAACGCGGCAGCCAATTGCGCACAGCAATGTCCCACAAACAGTCGTAGATTGAAAATGACCAATTTATTTTTGGTTTTGGTTTTGGAGGGATTATTATTAGGCTCTGTGTGGAGTAAGGAAACTTGCCCAAGGTTTCCCTGCCGGGAATTGAACTCAGGTCTCTCACTTGCAAAGTGAGTGCTCTAACCACTGAGCTACAGGACTCCACACTTCAGCTCCAAGGAGACCCCACTTCCCCCCGCCAACCCCCACCCCCCCGACCCCCGCACCACCAAGGAGACTAATCACCAGTTGGTTTATTGACATCCGCCAAGCATGGGTTGGAGCCCTCGCTCAGTGGATAGTAAGTTCAGTGTCTCCACGTATATAACATCTCACCTGCTTAGTCCCCTACCCACTACCCATTGCCTCCGTTCGGCTAGCTCCAGCCTCCTGCTTGTCCCTCGTGCACTCCGTTCCATCGCTACTGTCAAGTGCTCCGGGACCCTACGTTACGTGAGAGGTGCTAGTAAATGCAAGTTGTTGTTCGCATGGGAGTGACACAGAAATGTTTTGTTGTTAATGGATTCACTTGAATTGCTTTTAACAAAGGTTGACAGCTGAAGGGAAGGTTTATGAAACCTCTCCTTCGCAATGTAATTGCATGTGATGTTTGTAATATTTTCTCTCTGAGACACTTGGGTCCAATATCAAAACAAATTAAATCATCTCAGGGACTGCAACCCCCCCCCTCCCCCCCCGCCTCCTATCCCCAATGCAATGGATAAACAGTAAATCCTAAACCCAGTGTCCTAAAAAAACAAAAAGAATATGTTGACATATAATAGTAATCCTTACATTTGATACTTACATTTCACATTGGGAGGACGTCCCAAAGTGCTTCACAAGATTTTAATTGATAACAATGATCCTTGCGTATGACATAGCTCCTTATCACGTCATTCAGACGTCTCAAAGCTTCACAGAATATACTGCAAAGTGAATTCACTGTGTAT
The DNA here is from genome assembly GCF_018977255.1 of Callorhinchus milii. Classification (NCBI taxonomy): domain Eukaryota; kingdom Metazoa; phylum Chordata; class Chondrichthyes; order Chimaeriformes; family Callorhinchidae; genus Callorhinchus; species Callorhinchus milii. The sequence goes on along the minus strand of NW_024704744.1, from coordinate 2,878,426 downwards.
TTTGTGGGCGAAACGTGGCAACCAATTGGGCACACAGTCGTGGATTGTGTAACCAAATCTTTCTTTTTGGACGGATTATTACCCCCGAAAAGCGATCCGCCAGTCGACTACTTACTGCTACGTAAACAGAGGTACGTGGAGTAAGGAAGCTTGCTATGGTTTTGCCCTGTCTGGGATGCAACTTGTTGTTGTTGTTGTGGACAAACACTTTCCCATGAGTGGGGGGAAGGAGTGAGACAGGATTAATAACTCATTGGTGTACTTCTGTAGCTGACAGGCTCTCAGTCATGCTGCATCTCAAACATCTTGTAAATCCAATTAAATATTCAGGTGCCCGTGCCCGCATTGCTCACACTAACAGCTCCGAACCGGAATGCTGAGCTTGGCAATTTTGTACCCAAGTCACAAGATCACACGTGGAGTCCTACAGCATATTGGTTTGAGCACTTGCCTTGCAAGCGAGAGGACCCGGGTTAAATTCTGGGCCGGGTGAACGATTAGACAAGTTTCCTTACTCCACATGCCTCTGTTTACCCAGCAGTAAGTAGGAATCCAGTTAGTCGAGGTGGGGAGAAACCATTTTCCAGGGCTAATAATCCCTTAAAAAAAATCATTTGGTCACTCAATCTATAACTGTGGGACACTGCAATTGGCTACTGTGTTTTGCCCACAATATATGCAGTCAATTCATTTTACAGTATATCCTGTGAAGCGCTTTGAGAGTCTCAACGATGCAAGATAAGGTGAAATATCAAATGCAAGGATTATTATTCTTGTTAAGATTTATTAGGATGAAGAAGATCCTTTAGCCCATCGCTCCAGAACACCCACCCTACCGTTCCCCCACGACAGCACCAAGCTGCCTTTCAAACGATTCCCACTGTCCTGTCCTGGATTGAGTGACCAAATTGTTGTTGTTATTATTTTTTGAAGGGATTATTACCCCTGGATAAGCGATCCGCCAATCGACTAACAACCGAGTTCCTACTTACTGCTAGGTAAATAGAGGTGTGTGGAATAACAAAACTTGTCTAATGTTTCGCTCAGCCCAGAAATCGAACCCAGATCCTCCACAACGCTTGCGATGCAAGTGCTCTAACCACTGAGCTACAGGACTCTTTAATATCCACATGAGTCGGGAGACATGGCTTCGGTTTAACATCTCATCTGAAGGACGCCACTTCCAACAACGGAGAACACTCTGAGCATTGCATTGGAATGCCATCTTAGATTAGATGAGTTCCAAGTCCCAACATGCGACATGAACCCATAACCTTCTGACTCACGAGGCGAGTGCTACCAATCGAGCCAGTCTGACTCAATTTGCTTTTAGCGCCCAAAACTACAAGCGACAGAGGATATTCATTTGTAACCTTGAAAAGAGACGTCTCAGAGGAGACCTTAAAGTGCTTATATAAGACATTATTGATAGCATTGAGAAAGCAAACCCAGAACACGAGATCATAAGTTCAGCTCTGTAAAAACAAATTTAGAACAGGCAACATGATGAGAAATTCCATCCATGTCTAGACTTACTCTATTTTCTCAGGTATCTCTTTATGATAACAATAATCCTTGCAATTCATGTAGTGCCTTATCACATAGTTGAGACGTTTCAAAGTGCTTCACAGTATATACTGTAAAGTGAATTGACTATATTTTGTGGATGAAATGATGAATATAATAATCATATTTAATGATATATAATGATAATAATACATATAATGATTATTATTTCGCCCACAAAATATAGTCAATTCACTTTAGCCACTGTAGTCAATATATACAGATACGCACAACAACAACAATAACAACAAATTGTATTTATATAGCGATTGTCATGTTGGGAGGATGTCCCAAGGTATTGGAAGGTGACATGAACATACACATGAGAGAGAGGGGAACAGAAGGATATGGGAGGGAGTATAGAGTGTGTGGGGGCTGGTGTGGAGTATAATAATATTAATAATAATCCTTGCATTTGATATAACACCTTATCACATTGCACAAACAGTCCCACAAACAGTCGCGGATTGAGTGACCACATTATTTTTGTTGTTGCTTTTTTTCTTGAAGGGATTTTTACTGCTCGGTAAACAGCGGCGTGTGGAGTAAGGAAACTTGCCTAAGGTTTCACCCTGGCTGGGAATCGAACCCAGGTCCTCTCGGAGTACAAACACCAGCACAAACTGGTTGGGCCGAACGGCCTGTTTCTGCGCTGTACAGTCTGGGTAAAATAAAAATTCTTTCCAACCTGCCCCTTCAACTTCCCCACCCAGAATGCTGAGTTAATGACCTCTGGTTACCAAGTCACTGACCGGCCGTCCTCTCAAAAACCTTTCATAGTTTGAGATCCAATAAACCCAGAGAGCATCTAAAAGTGCACTTGTACCATAGTCTACAAACACTGTTGGATGCGGAGAGGAGTTGCCATGGGAATAGAGTACTTGTGAGCACTCGGTCCGAGGGAACTGAGAGTTCTATCCATGTCTCTCTGTCACTGTCACCCAGGTGTGTTCACTGGGTTCGTTTCCACTCCAGAATATTACAATCATAATAAACCTTACTTTTAAAGAATTATAGAATCATAGACGTTTACTGCACGGAAGGGGGCCATTCAGCCCATTGAATCCACACGGACTCGAGGAGCAAGCCACACCGTCAACCCCACTGCCGTGCCCTATCCAACACATCCCCTCAAGCCTCTAGCCTTCATATACCTGTCTGCTTCCCTCTCGTGGAGGTCTGTATCGTAGTGGTTACGTGCTCGCCTCGCAAGCGAGAGGACTTGGGTTTGATTTCCGCGCGGGGCGAGTTTCCTTTCTCCACGCGTCTTTGTTTATCTAGCGGTAAGTAGGAACCCGGTTGTTAGTTGATTGGCGGATCCCTCTCCAGGGCTCATAATACCTTGAAAAAAAATAAACCAATAAATAACAATAAATGTTGTGGGACGCTGCTGAGCACAATTGGCTGCCGCATTTTTGCCCACAAAGTATACAGTCAATTCACTTTACAGTATATTCTGTGAAGCGCTTTGAGACGTCTCGAAGACGTGATAAGGCGCTATATCAAACGCAAGGATTATTATTATTACCAACTGAGCCAGGCTGGTTGACTCCTTCTTGAGGTGAAACACGTATACAAATGGTGTAGTGTTGCCTGGAACTGTTCTGATGTTATTTGCTACGGGCAGGATCGCATTTCCGCTCGGGGTATAGATGTTCCAATGTTTGAGTACCACGGACGGACGCACTGTTTATTCACTCTTAGCGACTTTAATGTAGGTTTGAATGTCTGGCGAGGCAAATGGGAATAATTCCACAATGGTAACGCACAGGTTCAGAGCTAATTGTATTCATTCTCGCTTTCTCCTAAATCGGCTGTTGCTATGACAACGATAGATCTAAACTCGGAGCGTGAGGTCGGCAAAGAGCTTCGCATCTCCTTTTCCCCCCTGGTGGGCTCTCACATAGAGATATTTGCCATAAGCGAAGCATTCCACAACTCGACCCTCTTGTAACACGCCACTGTAGCAAAGGTCCATGCAATGATACCTTGCGTTATAATTAGCATAGTGGTCAGAGAGTTCGCCTTGCAAGCGAAAAGAACCGGGTACGATCGCGGGCGGGGGACGAAACTTAAAGCAAGATTTCTTACTCAACACCCCTCTGTTTGCTGAAATGTTAGTCGATTGGCAGATCGCATTCTTGGACTGATAATCCCTTAAAAAAATACAATCAATTAACTTTACAGTACATTTTGCAAAGCATCTCAATGATGTGATATGCATGGTCGTAGTGGAAGGTCTTCAGGTGTGATCTGAAAATGGGGCAAGAGGGGCAAGATAAAGGGAGTGATGTCAACAACAACGACGATAACAACTTGGGATAGCATCTCAGAGACCTGAATCTCTTTTTGATGCCTTTTTATCCAGATAACTGCAGTGCCCCTCCTGGCTTCACGATTCATAGCCCTTTGGTCAATATCTGAAATGTCTTACTTTCTGAATCTGAAATCCATCTTCGGATGAGATCTTCGGATGAGACGTTAAGCCGAGGTCCCATCTGCCTGTTCAGGTGGATTTAAAGACCCCATACTGCTATTCGAAAAGAGAAGTGAGTTTTTCTCCTGGCCAACAATCCCACGAATAAAATTGGTTGCTCATTCTAAATGAGTTTCTGTACCCCGGCCTCAACCACCCTTCTTGTTAACTCTGTTCCAATCATCAATGTTTTCTGAGGACTGGTCTATCTGTTCAGGTGAATGTTGAAGATCCCATAGCACTATTCGAAAACATAAAAGGTCTTCTCCTGGTCTCCTCGACAATAATACCCCACCCCCAGATAAAACTGATCACTCACTTCATGGCTGTTTGTGGGACATTGGTGTATGTTAATTGGCTGCCATGTTCGCCTACAAAATACATAGTCACTACAAGAGCTTTGAGATGTCTTGACAAGGTGACTATGTGCTATAATAATAATCCTTGCATTTAATAAAGTGCATTATCACTGTCTTCAAGACGTCTCAAAGTTCTTCACCTGATAGACCGTGAACTGAATTGACTATATTTTGTGTCAAATGCAAAGATTATAATTATTAATATAACTACCTTCAGGGTAAAGAAATACTTCATGGGGTCTGTCCTGAATTTTCCTTCTAAACCCTGAACCAATGTTGCACAATCACAAAAGAGTAAACTATAGGAATGTCGGAATCGAGCAGCCCTCTGTGGTGGTCTCTAATCCGATTCCTGAGGCAGGTGAGTCTGCAGTATTCCAGGGCACTGCTGTTGACAGCACAACCAGCCCGGCTTACCGGCAGGACCTGGAAGGGCAGACCAGTCACTGGGGGGGCAGGCAATCCTCTCACTCATCTCCTGTTAACCCTGCAAGCCGAAGCCCTATTAGGGTTATTAAGTTATTAAGTGATCGTAGCTGGACAAGCAACATGAAAGCTTGCCAACAGTGCTCTCAATGGCAAGCAATAAGGTTTTAGCTGGTTAGACTCCATTCGTCTTCGAAGCCCTTCATGCCTTGGCACATCCTTACCTCTCCAACCTGCTTACCCCCCAACCTACAACCTGTTGCCTGTGATCGACTGGCTCCGGGCTCCTGCGTGTCCCTCATGCCCTCCATTCCACCATTGATGGCCGTGCTTTCAGCCGCTATGCCCCAAAAGGATGGCACCTCCAACAATGTAGCACTCCGCCAGCACTGCCCTGAAGTGAAGGCATGGACAATAAAAACTCCGAGTCACAATTTGGGTTTTATTCTCTGATAAAATTGGTCACTCACTCATGCCTGTTTGCAGGGCATTGTGTGCTGTGTGCCAATTGTCCGCTGTGATCACGTACAAAATAAACAGTCACTACACCTTACAGTAAATCCTTCATAGTTCCTCTTTGACCTTGTTTTTTGGTGGCCACGCTTTCAGCCACTACTCCCCGAAACTCTGGAACACTCTACCTCAATCCCTTGCAAAGTGCCTTGCCACCTCCTTCCCCATCTTCAGATCGTGCCTGAAGACTTTCCTCCTTGACCGTGCTTACTGTCACCTCCCCTTGGCTTAGCATCGTGCTCCACCACTATCAAGCAATCTGGGACTCTACCCTGTGTGAGGGGACATGATATAAATGCAACTTGTCGTTGTTATTCCTTCCCATTTACCGTCATCAAAACTAGATCAAATTTCAAGTTGATGTATGCTCTGCTCGCGAAACCAGCCTGTAATGAATATTAATCATTGAGGACCTCAGCGTGGAGGCAGAGCAGCCCGCTGAGCACTCAGCAAGAGAGCTTCAAAGATCAAATGAGGTGATTCAACAAGTGCCAAGTCCCAGCTAGCTTATCTGAGCTCCTTTCTAAGTAATGATTAGTCTGCTTCAGGCCAATTGAGATTGTTAACATTGCTGTAAATATGTTAGGTTGAAGCTGGTGGAGATCTGGACACAGGAGGTGGCCAGTTCAGTTCGGTCTCAACCTGATGGATTTTGTGGAGTCTCATAGCGTAGTGGTTAGAGCGTTCGCCTCACAAGCGAGAGGACCCGGGTTCGATTTCCGGGCAAGGTTCCTTACTCCACACGCAGGAACCTGGTTGTTAGTCGATTGGCGGATCCCTTTCCGGGGGTAATAATCCCTTTAAAAAAATAACAATATTTTGGTCACTTTTGTGTGTAGGTAATGTAGAGATGATGAATTCTCAGTTTGGTTTGGATACTCTTTAAGCATGGCGATGGGTGTCTGTATGTGTCAGACAGCCAGTTGATCAAATGAAGCTCTCAGCCCAGACCAGGGGTTGAGATATGCTGGTCTGTGTAGATGAGCACTTTGCAAGGGATCTGCCACAAGGCTTTTGACTGAGGGACTATGACTGAAGATTGAAGGGATACTGTAATCAATTGGCCAAAATGGATCAAGTCAAAATGCCTCAAAACACTTCACAGGATCTTCCAGTCAGGTAGTCTGCTACCACCTGGTGGCAGTGTAAATTAACACATAAAAATATCTAACTAAGCCCCTATTTATATTTATGATGTAATAGTAGTATAATAAATAATAACACTTGCATTTGATTCAGTGCTTTTCATATCGTGAGGACATCTCAGAGCGCTTCATTAGAATTTACTATAAAGTCTAGTGATTGTGTATTTTGTAGGCGAACACAGCAACCGTTCGCTGCACAGCAACATCCTGTAAACAGCCATAAAATGAATGACCAATGTTATCTGGGGAGATTGTTGGCCAAGATACTGCGAGAGAAAAAACTCCCTTCTCTTTTCAGATAGTGCCATGGGGTCCTTAAGCTCCAGCTGAACAGGCAGACGGGACCTTGGTTTAACATCTCATCCAAAGGATGACATCTCTGACAATGCAACGCAACACACCCCTAAGCACTGCATTAGGTTATCAGGACCGTGTGAATTCAAGTCCTGATGTGGGATTTGAACCCACAACCTTCTGATTCAGAGGCGAGAGAGCCAGACTGACACACACACACTGCTCCAGGATGACACACACTGGGTTCCAGTAAATTAGATCAGCCTGGGTCAGTCAAAAGTCCTCTCACTTCTGAGTCGGAAGGTTGTGGGTTCAAGCCCCAATGAGGGACTTTGAGCTCAAGTCTAGGCTGATACTCTAACACAGTGCTGGGGGAGTGCTCCATTATTTGAAAAATCAAGGGACTTCCTCTCTCCCAGTGCCCTGATCAACAATTCGCCAGATAAAATTGGTCACTAACTCCATGGCTGATTGTGGGGCATCGCTCTGTGCAACTTGCCTGCTGCATTTGCCTACGAAACCCAATAATAATAACCCTTGCATTTGATATAGCGCCTTATCACGTCTTCGAGACATCTCAAAGCGCGTCACAGAATATATTGTAAAGTGAATTCACTGCAAAGTTTGTGGGCAAAACGACTATACTTTACAGCAAAATGCGTGAAATCAAACCTTCCTCTACAACCGATTAAATTGAATTTCACAATGGTGCCCAATGGCAAAATCTAGCTTTAAATTGGAACAAGATGACTGTGATTATTGCAGCAAATAAATACTTGGGCTATAGCAATACAAATTGCAGTGTGCGAGAAAGCGATTTCCCTACACAAAATTTCCAGCTGTAACAACCAAGATAATAAATAATTGATTAGAAATCTGGAGTATTAATACTTACGAAGGTCAGTTGTGGTTTCACTTGAAATTTATCTGTACACATATAATAATAATACTCCTTGCATTTGATATTGTGCCCTATCATGTCCTCGAGACGTCTCAAAGCGCTGCTTCACAGAATACACTGTAACAGTGAATTGACTGTATACTTTAGGTACCAAATGCAAGTATTATTATTATAAATCCTGCGAAGCTTTTTTGAGAGCGGTCCTCATGTGAAAGGTGCTGTATCAAGGTCCAAGAATTATTATTAATATTATTAATAACACTTTGGTTTGGATACTCATAACTATCATGATCAAACTTGGCTGGAGGGATGCACCCTGTTTACCTAATGATGGAGAGTGTCAGGAGCAGTTTGGCAAGAGCCAAGGCTTGAGAAGCTCAGAGTGTGTTTTGGGTATAACTTATCCAGTTCGGGCTTTGGCTTTCAGGTTTAACAGGAGCTGAGTGGGAAGAAGTGGCTGAGTGGTTTTATGGAGTCCCGTAGGTTAGAGCACTCATCTCACAAGCGAGAGGACCCTGGTTTGCTTCCTGGGGAGGGGCGAAACCTCAGACAAGTTTCCTTACTTACTCCACGTGTCTGTTTACCTAGCAATAAGTAGGGAACCGGATCCTAGTCGATTGTCGGGTTGTTTTCGGGGAGAGGTAATAATCCCTCCGCGACTGTTTGTGGGACACTGCTATGCAAAATTGGCTGCTCCATTTCGTCCACAGAATATAGAATATACAGTCAATCCACTTTATAATATATTCTGTGATGGACTTTGAGACGTCTCGAAGTTGTGATAAGGTGCTACATCAAATGTAAGGATTATTATTATCAAATGCAAGGATTATTAATAGTATTATTAATGTTATTATTATTATAAGAATCCCTGGCCCCAGCAAAAGTCAAAACAGTTTGCTAAAGTCTCCCTAAGTTCCTGGCATATTAAATTGACCACGAGAAGAAAGGGAAAAATAATTAAAGCCATCATTTCTGGAACAAGGCAGTTTTGTGTGCTTCTGCATTCTATTCTACAAGGCAAATCATTTAAATCTTGATTTAAAATGTCGTTTGCAGCAGGTGTTTTGGCCTGAAGATGTGGGTTCTGGCGTGAGAGTCTGTAATTAGGTCCTGTAGCGACTGCAAAGAAAACACTAAACTGTACAGACATATAATTGTAATGAGAAATTTGTTCTCCCAGGAAATCTCTGCTCTTAACAGGTGCAACTCGTTGCGAGTGCTGTGGTCCTACCACCCAATATCAATCATAATAATAATAATCCTTGCATTTAATATAGTGCCCTATCACGTCTTTGAGACGTCTCAAAGCGTTTCACAGAATATACTGTAAATTGACTGTATATTTTGTGGGTGAAACGCGGCAGCCAATTGCGCACAGCAGTGTCCCACAAACAGTCGTGGAATTGGGTGGCCAAATTATTATTATTATTTTTTGAAGAGATTATTACCCTCGGAAAGGTATCAATCAATCAACTAGCAACCAGGTTGCTATTTACTGGTAGGTAAACAGAGACGTGTGGAGTAAGGAAACTTGCCTAAGGTTTTGCCCCACCAAGGAATTCTAACCATTATGCTACAGGACTACTTGTCCTCCCAATATGAAAGGCACTATATAAATACAATTTATACAGAGCCTTTCACGTTAGGAGGACATCCCAAGGCGCTGGACGATGAGGGATTTGCACCTGAGCTGTGGGTTGGGATCAGAGAGTGGTGGAGGGCAAGGGAAGTGGTGGAGGGAAGATGACCGAAGGCAAGGTCGAAGAGGAAGGTCTTGAGACGGGCCTTGAAGGAGGCAAAGGAACACTAAAACCAGAGGACACAGCCTATGATTGAAGGGGTTAAATTCAGAACAAATCTACACAAACACTATTTCAGTGAACGAATAGTGAACCTGTAGAACCTGAGGGAGAAGGTTGAAGCAGGAAATTTATTTTCTTCAAAGACAGATTATAGTTTTCTTTTAGGAAATAATATTGTGGGATACAGTACGTAGGTAGTTCGGGACATACGTGTATGTGACTGCCAGGAAGGTGGAAGGTGAACTAAATAGGTCTTGGTCGATTTTTGTTTAGCATTTCTTATGTTCTTATGGGTGGCGGGGGAGGCATTGGGGCTGCAGGATGGCGTTGCAGAGGGTGGCGGCAAATAAGTAAAATCCTGTGAAGTGCTTTGAGGCATCTCGGCGGCTCAGTGGTTATCGCACTCGACTCAAAAGCGAAGGACCTGAGTTCGAATCCCAAGCAGGACGAAACATTGAGCAAGTTTCCTTACTACACAGGCCTCTGTTTACCTATCAACAAGTAGGAACCTGGTAGGTAGTCAATCGGCAGATTGCTTTCCCGGGATAATAATTCCTTCAAAAAAAAATAATAAATTGGTCACTCAATCCGCGACTGTTTGTGGGATACTGCTGTATGCAATTGGCTGCCGCGTTTTGCCCACAAAATATACAGTCAATTCACTTTACAGTATAGACTATGTGAGTTCCAAGTCACGAATTGGGCTTGAACCCACAACCTTCTGACTTAGGAGCGAGCGAGATAGAGCGCTACCAACTGAGCCAGGCTGACAAACACTCTTAAAGTTGCTTGAGAAAGTTAAACCCAGTAACAATGCTCTCAGATATGGCATCAGGGAGGTAAGAAGAGAGGACACAGGTTCAATGAGATATTGATAGGAGCCTGTGAGTGAAATGAAAGCGAATGATTCAATGAAACATTAAAAACATTAAATCTTTTGTGCATACAAAGTGCCCCATAAAGCACCTCGTTCCCAGCACCAATATTCAAGCGTCATAAACACAATTTACTTCCACATAAATGTCTGTCTGTTTTCTCAACACTCATCTTGTGCAATCATTAGACACACAATAAAAGAGCCCCCATTTAACTCCCACACTGACAAACAAACAATAAAGGCGCTTTTAATACCTGACTAATTGTGCATCAGCCTGGCTCAGTATGAGGCACTCTCGCCTCTCAGTCAGTCTGTTGTGGGTTCAATAATAATAATAATTAATCCTTGCATTTGACATATTTGCTTTATCGATCCGCTGAGACATCTTAAAACGCTTCACAGATTATATTGTAAAGTGGATTGACTGTGTATTTTGTGGGTGAAACAAACGGTTTCTCCTCTAGCCCCCGCACCGTCTCGTGCGGCATCCCTCAGGGCTCTGTCCTTGGTCCCCTCCTTTTCAATATCTATATGCTCCCTCTTGGTGACATCATCCGCAAACGTGGGGTCAACTTCCACATGTATACGGATGACACCCAACTGTACCTCTCTGCCTCCACCCTTGACTCCAGCACCACTGCTGTCCTGACTGAAAGTCTGTCAGACATCGTCCTGGATGAGAGCTAACTTTCTACAGTTGAACGTCAACAAGACTGAGACCCTCCTGATTGGCTCCTATCAGTACCTCCACACCTCAAAGCGCTTCACAGAATATACTGTAAAGTGTAAGAGTGTATATTTTGTGGGCACCCAATTGCGTACAATGATGTCCCAGAAACAGTCGTGGATTGAGTGACCAAATTATTTTCCCTTCTCTTTTCAAGTAGTGCCACAGGGATCTTTAACATCCAACTGAACCATCCAACAGGACCATAAAACCAATTGGGACAATAGCAATGCAGCTCTAATGCAGATAAGAAAACACATGACATCAACATGTTCTACCACATATGGTGATAGTCACACGGATAGTCAGGATGTGGTTACATGGTGTTCAGACCATTGACCCGACACTCTGCGTTCTAACTAACTATTTATGCAGCGCTCTAGACGCTACCCTGAGTGGAGGGCGCTATATAAGTGCAAGTTGTTGTTGCTGTTGAGGTTAAGCTTCACCTCCGACTGAACTTCTGGGTTTGATTCCCGGACGGAGCAAAACCTTAGGCAAGTTTTCTTACTCCACACGCCTCTGTTTACCTAACAGTAAGTAGGAGCCCCACTGTTAGTCAATTCGCGGGTTCACTTTCCGGGAGTAATAATCCCTTCAAAAAAAATGGGGGTCACTCAATCCACGGCTGTTTGTGGGACGCTACAGTATGCAAATGGCTATAATAATAATAATCCTTAATAATAATCCTTGCATTTGATATAGCGCTTTTCACGTCGGGAGGACGTCCCAAAGCGCTTCACAGAACACACTGTAAAGTGAATTGACTGTATATTTGTGGGCGAACGCGGCAGCCAATTGCGCACAGCAATGTCCCACAAACAGTCGTAGATTGAAAATGACCAATTTGATTATTGTTTTTTTTTGAAGGATTATTATTAGGCTCTGTGTGGAGTAAGGAAACTTGCCCAAGGTTTCGCCCTCTGCCTGGAATTGAACTCAGGTCTCTCACTTGCAAAGCGAGTGCTCTAACCACTGAGCTACAGGACTCCACACTGTCGCGTTTTGGCCACAAAATACACAGTCAATTCATTTTACAGTATATTCTGTGAGGCTCTTTGAGACGTCTCAGTGGCGTGATAAGGCGTTATATCATATGCAAGGATTATTATTAATAGTTCAAACCATTGACACAAAACTCTAACCGTGGTTTAACTAACGATTTATACACATTAAATCTTCACCTCTATATTGTACATCATTCCCATAACCCCAGACCGCTCGTAGTCTGTGTTGGAAGGCAGACAAAGTACGAGTTGATGTGGATTAATTCAAACCAAAGACAAGCTTTATTTACAGGTCAGAAGTGATTAAATAAAGACGGACTCGAGGCTCGACTAATAATAGAGGCCCGACTAACAATAGAGATGGTAGGAAAAACCCGAAGAGTCTTAGATAAAACATGCGATGACAGCAACCGTTATACACTTATACATACATTTATACAGCGCCTTTCACCTCAGCAGATTGTCACAAACACACACATACACAACTGTCCATCCCATCACAGCATCAAGCTACGTTTTAAACGAGTCCCAGTGTCCTGGCCTCAACCACCCTTCCTAGTGACCCTGTTCCAGTCGTTAATTACCCTCTGTGTAAGGAATCAAAGTGCTTCACAGGGGGTGGCGGGGATAAGTGGGGTATTGTTGGAGCTTAACTGGCTCCGAAGTGACATTTAGGCAACGGGATGTCGAGCGAGCCCTCTGCGATGAACCCTAGTCTGGTTCCTGAGCCATGTGGATCTGCAGTCTTCCAAGATACTGCTAATGACAGCACAGCCAGTCTGGATCAATGGCAGGACTTGGAAGGGCAGACCAGTCACTGGGGGCAGGGAATCATCGCACTCAGCTCCTGCTAACCCTGCAAGCCAAAGCCCTAATGGGTAGGGTGGTCCGAGCTGGACAAGCAGCGGGAAGGTTGGGCAGACAGTGCTCTCAATGGCAGGCTATGCGGTTTTAGCTGGTTGAACTTCAGTTGGTACCCCAACGCACACTCTGGGGTCCCCAAGCCTTGGCTCCTGCCAACCTGTGCCTAATATTTTCCGGAATTAGGGAGAGGGTGCGCATTCCCTTCCAACAGTCTCAGGAATTTCCATGTATAGGTAGGATGAGTGGAATGCTCAGTTTGGTTTGGATACTGTTAAGCCCGTTGCTGGGTTTCTGCACGTGTCAGACAACCGGCTAAGCAAAACATTTTTTAATGTAAATGTAAATCCATGTTACACTTAAGTACAGATATTGAGAACGTTGACTGCACAGTTGATCACAATAAGATGTCTTTCCGGGACGCTCCATCTGGTAAATCACATCAGAACCCGTCACTCAGCTCAGCAGACACCGTGGTCCACTGCCTGATTAGACACAAAGAAAAATAATCAGTTGATGCTGAGCATTGCAGTCAATAACCTGTTCTGTGGAGTCCTGTAGCGTTGTGTTTAGAGCTTTCGCCTCACAAGGACCCGGATTCGATTCCCGGGCAGGGCAAAACTTTAGGCAAATTTCCTTACTCCACTCTTTACCTAGCAGTAAGTAGAAACCCGGTTGACGATCGCTTTCCTGGGGTAATAATCTTACCCTCCCCGCAAAAAATGTGGCCTCTCAATCCATGACTGTTTGTGGGACACTGCTGTGCACAATTGGCTGCTGCGTTTCACCCATAAAAAGGACACACGTTACAGTATATTCTGTGAAGTGCTTTGAGACGTCTCAATGACGTGGTAAGGCGCCATCTCACATGCAAGGATTATTATTATTATTATTTTCAGGTGTGAAATAAACCTGCAGAAGTTCGTCTCCCTCCAAGTGCGCTGCACCATTTGGCCCGTGTCATGTCCCCCGCCCTATCTGCCCCACTATCAGCAGGCGGGTTTCTGCCTCAAGTTTGAGATATCCTCCCAACATAAAAGGTGCTGCATTAATATTAATGTGTTTTGCATTGTACGTAGGAACACAGAAACAGGAGGAGGTTAGATACACAGTAAAGCTCCCTCTACAGGGAGTTTTTATATCTGACCTCCTGTTTCTATGTGTCTAAATACTATAATAATAATAATCCTTGCATTTGATATAGCGCTTTTCACGTCGGGAGGACGTCCCAAAGCGCTTCACAGAACACACTGTAAAGTGAATTGACTGCATATTTGTGGGCGAACGCGGCAGCCAATTGCGCACAGCAATGTCCCACAAACAGTTGTAGATTGAAAATGACCAATTTATTATTATTTTGGGTTTTGGAGGGATTATTATTAGGCTCTGTGTGGAGTAAGGAAACTTAGGGTAAACTTAAGGTAAAGACCCCTGTTCCCTGCCCAACCCCCCCGCCCCGCCCCAGGTTTGATGTGCTAATTAATACAAGGATGGAGTTGTGCTAATTCGACATGTTGGAAGCCATCCATGATGTGTGGCGTATATTCTCCAGAGCATTCAGATAGAATTGAAATGCTTCCTTTTTTTTTTGCTGGTGAGATTGTGCAGTTGGCGGACTCGCTTGATGCGATGTGCTGATCAACACAAGGGTGGAGTGAAGAAACGTCGCCGGTTTACCCCGGAGGTTCTTACCGTGTAGATATCGTTAAGTTCCAAACCGAAATCCTGTAGGTTCTGCAAGAAAAAGAAACAACTGGAAATGGATGAAGATCCGAGAATGATTAAGTATGGAGAGCAAGGAGAATGGAGAGTGAGGAGAACATACAGCGATGAGAACAGAGTGATACAATACAAAATTATATTATTGTACAGCGCCTTTCATGTCAAGAGGACTCCCCAAGGCACTGGACAGTCAGGGATTTGGACCCGAGTTGAGTGTTGGGATTAGGGTGGGTGGAGGGCAGGGAGGGTAAGGTAGGAGGGTGGCCAAAGCTGTGCGGAAACCCATCACCGTGCTTAAGAATATCCAAGCCAAACTGAGAAGTCCAAGCATCCCACCTACGCATGGAAATCCCGGAGATAGATTACTGGAAAGGAATGGGCACTCTTGACCTGGAGGGATGCATCCTGCTGACCTAATTCCAGAAAGTATTAAGCGCAAGTTGGCAAGAGCCAAGGCTTGGAGATCCCAAAGTGTGTGTTGGCGCACTGCTTGAGTCAGCAAAAACTGCACAGCTTGCCAATAAAATGAGAATTAGTGCGAAGAAACAGCTTGATGGGGAAATGATGAGGGCAGCCATAAATCTAAAGTATGTAACTAGGAAGACGAAGGTACCGTGGAATTAGAACAGCAACGTACGCATACATTCTGTTCGTTTGTTCTATATCAAATTTAAGGCGTTTTTAACACTGAACTCGAAGAGGGTCACACTGTGGTACAATGTGGACCTCAGGCTGCTGTGACTGGTGACATGAATGTGAAGGGAGGTCCGTCACTTTCCTTTTCAAAATACTATCCAGCGCCTTGGTATGTCCTCACGACGTGAAAGGTGCTATACGCATGTAATTTTGCTGTTGTTCCTCTTACACTTGACAGTCTTTCCAACAACAACAACACACACAACATTTATACAGTGTCTTTCATGTTGGGAGGACTTCACAAGGTACTGGACTTTCATGGATTTGGACTCGAGCTGCGGGTTGGGATCAGGAGGGCTGCTGTTAGGAAGGTGGCCAAAGGCACGGCCGAAGAGGACGGTCTTGAGAAGGGTGAAGGAGACAAGGGAGGGGGCGAGGGGAAGGGACTATGGGATGGAGTTCTGAAGGGTGGGAGCACTTTGGGACGTCTTCCCGACGTGAAAGACCCCATACAAATATAACTTCTTGTTAAACGTAAATTTTTATTGTATTGTACATCGCTCTCTATATATATTATATACACATTTATTTAATATGTTTTCTTGAAAGTCTTGTGTGAAAATTTACATACAGATGTTCAATAGCAAACACCTTTATATATCAAGTACACATTTAGTAATTATTTTTTGCATAGAACTAAATAAATAAATCTGTCCCTCTATACCCTATTTTTCTCTCTTTCTCTCCCTCTCTGTCTTTTCTTTCTCTTGTTTTTTGTCTGTCTCTCTTTCTCTGACTCTCTTCCTCTCTGTTTCTCCCCCTCTCTCCCCTTTCCCTCTCCTCTTTTCTCTTTACTAGGTCTGGCTGTGTCTCTGCCCTTTGTATCTGTTTCACTTTCTCTCCGTTTCTCTCTCCCCATTTCCTTTGCCTATCTCTTTCTATGTCCATTGTGCCTTTCTGTATTCATCTCTATCGCTCGCTCTCTCTCCCACCCCACTCTCTCTCATCCCCCTCTCTCTCTTTCACAAAGTATTTTTGCATCTTCATTTTGTCCTTGTCGGCATTGTTAAAAACCTATAATATTTTTATTAAAATGACAATTTTTGGTTTGGATCACTGCTGAACCTCGGAATCTTCTACATGAGACATGTTTTGCTTTAAGGTAGAAAATGAACTTTATCTGTCTTTATATTATCTCCCTCCTCGTCCTCACCTTTAAGGCCATCCATGGATTTGCCCCCTCCTACCTCTCTGACCTGCTGACTCCCTACCAACCTGCCCGCTCCCTCCGTTCATCGGGCTCCGGTCTGCTCCATGTCTCCCGCCCGATCCGCCCTACCATCGGTGGCTGTGCTTTCAGCCTCTCTGCCCCCACACTCTGGAACTCCATCCCACGGTCCCTTCGCCTCACATCCTCCCTCGCCTCCTTCAAGCCCGGTCTCAAGACCCTTCGCTTCGACCGTGCCTTTGGTCTCCCTTCACCTCTTTGCCTTCCCTCACCCCTACACCACCCCTCCCCAATGCTCGGGCCCCGACATCTGACTGTTCAGCGCTTTGGGACGTCCTACCGACATGAAAGGCGCTCTATAAGTGTAATTTTGTTGTTGTTGCTGTTGATATCAGGGTGAAATTTTTTCATTGCACATCCCATTCCTTGTAATCCATCCTTCGATGAAATGTTTCATCACTGTCCCGACTGCTTGTTCAGATGTACATTAAAAATCCTGCACCACAACCGGAAAAGAGAAGGGAGTTTCTCTCTCACCGTGTCCTGTCCAACAATCCCCCTCATAAAATGGGTCACTCACTTCATGACTGTTTGTGGGGATGTTACTGTGTGCAAATTGGCTGTCATGTCATCTATCATCCATACAATACACAGTCACACCACTTTAAGGTGAAATCCTGTGAAACGCTTTGACCCATTTTGACAAGGCGCAATAGCAAATAATATCATAATCCTTGTATTTGATATAGCGCTCTTTCACGTCTTTTAGACATCTCAAAACACTTCAAAGAATAGATTCTAAAGTGAATTAACTGTATATTTGCGGGCGAGACGCGGCAGCCAATTGTGAACAGAGAGTCCCACAAACAGTCGTGGATTGAGTGACCAAATTTGTCAAAGCGCTTCACAGGATTTTTTTGTGCAAAGTGACTTTTTTTTAGTGACTGTGTATTTCATAGGCCAACGAAGCAGCCAATTTGCACGTAGGGATGTCCCACAAACAGCTGGGAAGTGAATGGTCGATTTTATCTGGGGGATTGTCGGTCAGGACACAGAGGGAGAATAGAAACTCCCTTCTCTGTTCCTGTCCACCACCTGAGAACGCAGATTTGACATATTTTAGAATTCCTCAAACACGGCTTTAATGTTGAAGCCGTTTTTCCCTGTGAGTTGCCTTCTTGGAGACCTTTGACTTGTTCTCGCTGACGACCACTTTATATCGCCAGCTTTTATACAGTGATGTGGCATTGAAACAGGCGGTTCAGTCCAACCAGTGTTTATACTCCACACAAGCCCCCACCCTTCCTATTCCCCTTCTTTACCCTTCTATTCCTTTCCCCGTCAGGTATGAATAAATCTCTGCTTCCATACCTTGAAGCTGTTCTATAAAAATAATAATAATCCTTGCATTTGATAGAGCGCTTTTCACATCTTCTCGACGTCTCAAAGCGCTTCACAGAATATGCTGTAAAGTGAATTGACTGTATATTTGTGGGCGAACGCGGCAGCCAATTGCGCACAGCAGTGTCCCACAAACAGTCGTGGATTGAAAATGACCAATTTATTATTGTTTTGTTGTGGAGAGATTATTATTAGGTGTGTGGGGTATGGAAACTTGCCCAAGGTTTCGCCCTCTGCCTGGAATTGAACCCAGGTGTCTCGCTTGCAAGGCGAGTGCTCTAACCACTGAGCTACAGGACTCCACATTTTGTGGGCGAGACGCGGCAGCCAATTGTGAACAGCAGTGTCCCACAAACAGTCGTGGATTGAGTGACCAAATTTGTCAAAGCGCTTCACAGGAGTTTTTTGTGCAAAGTGATTTTTTTTTTAGTGACTGTGTATTTAGTGCCACATTCTCGACACTTCCTCCACAGGAAGAAGTTCCTCCTAAACTTCCCTCTGCAGGAAGACGTTCCTTCGGTTCTTGGAAATGAAGATATGAAAATGGCACTAAACTGTTGCTGAAGATATCACCAACAAGTGGTATTAGCCTATGTAACTTGCAATCAATTCTGCTAAGTGAAACTTCACATAGTTTCGCTAACAAAATACATAGTCAATTCACTTTACAGTTCATCCTGTAAAGCACTTTGAGACATTTCAACGACATAGTAAGGTGCTATATCAAATGCAAGTATTATTATTATTATTATGGGGATGTCATGAAATCTTACAGCACAGAAGGAGGCCATTCAGCCTATCATGTTTGTGCCAGCTCTTTGAAAGAACTATTAACTAGTCCCTATCCCCCGTTCTTACCCCGTAGCCTTGCAAATGTTTTCTCTTCAGGAACCCTTTTGAAAGCTATTATTGAAACTGCTTACACCACTCTTTCAGGCAGTGCATTCCGAATCTTACCAACACTCTGGATAAATACATTTCTCCTTGCCTCTCCTCTGGTCCTTTTGCCATGTGTACATAAGAAATTCAGCCCTTTGCTACCCCCTGCGCCACCAAGGACCATTCCTTGGCTTACAAGTTACCGCCACTTCCCTACCATCTCATCGTGTCCCTTAATATTTTTAAAGCATTATGAAATGCGGTAAATTTTTATTGTTATTGTTTGTGGACTCCTATAGCGTATTGGTTAGAGCACTCGCCTCACAAGCGAGAGGACCTGGGTTTGATTCCCGGGCGGGGCGAAACGTTAGGCAAGTTTGCTTACTCCACACGCCTCTGTTTACCTTGCAGTAAGTAGGAACCCGGTTGTTAGTCAATTGGCGGATCGCTTTCCGGTGAGTAATAATCGGTTCAAAAATAAATAATTTGGTCACTCAATCCATGACTGTTTGTGGGACACTGCTGTGCGCAATAGGCTGCCGGGTTTCACTCACAAAATACACAGTCAATCCACTTTATAGAATATCCTGCAAAGCACTTTGAGACAACGACGACGTGATAGGGGATCTATATCAGTACATTTTAACTCTGTTTTTTTCCTAACTGAGAAGGTCCTGCTGGACATATCAGTAAACCCTCGCTCTATAATGAGTTTTTTGGGGGTCTTTAAATCGTTCCGTTGCTCTGAATCTTGATGTCATTTTGTGTTCTCTGGCTCCCTCCTTGTGTGAGTGATGTGCTCCCTAGTTCCTCTCCCTCTGGGAGTGATGTGTTGCCTGGATCTTCTCCCTGTGGGAATGGCATGTTCCCTGACTCCTCTCCCTCTGGGAGTGATGGGCAGGGGTTCTCAGTGGCTGCAATAGAAGGCTTCCTCTTTTGAACTAGAGTCTTGTACATCTCAGAGTTCAGGAACCTGGGAAAGGAATCCCTGTGCATGAGGGAGTAGATCTGAATCTGTGCCTCATTGAACATCTGCGGCGATGGTTTCAGCAGGTTCTTATGGACAACTAGCCGGGCGTGAGAGTCGAGGCTCACCTATGGAGAGCACAAGAGAAGAACTGAGTCCAGAGCAAATCTAACAATGGTGAGCACTGTTAATTATTGAGCACTGTCCATGGTGAACACCATCAATGGTGAACAGTCACTGGTGAACACCGTCAAAGGTGAACACAGTCAATGGTGAACACAGTCAATGGTGAACACAGTCAATGGTGAACACAGTCAATGGTGAACACCATCAATGGTGAACACAGTCAATGGTGAACACAGTCAATGATGAACACAGTCAATGGTGAACACAGTCAATGGTCAACTCAGTCGCTGGTGAATACACAGTTAATGGAGAACACAGTCACTGGTAAACACAGTCAATGGTGAACAAACAGTCAATGGAGAACACAGTCAACGGTGAACACACAGTCAATGGTGAACACAACAACAACAACTTACATTTGCATAGCACATTAACGTCAGGAGGACGTCCCAAGGCGCTGAACAGTCAGGAATCCACACGCGAGCTGGTGGTTGGGATCAGGAGCGGTGGAGAGCAGGGAGGGTAGGGGTGGGAGGGTGATCGAAGGCACGGTTAAAGAGGAGGGTTTTGAGAAGGATCTTGGAGGAGGCAAGGGAGGGGGCAAGGCAAAAGGACTGCGGGATGGAATCCCAGAGGGTGGGGGCAGAAAGACTGAAGGCTCGCCTGCGAAGGTGGAGGATGCAAGGCTTGGGACATGAAGCAGGCTGAAGCCCGCTGAGCAGAGAGAGTGGACAGGTTGGTAGGGGGTAACTACAAAAAGATCTTCCGTATATATATGTGTGTATTAATTTTTTTAAATTACCTTTGACATGAATTATTAAATGTACTGTCACCTACTGGAGGGAAAACAATATTTTTTTCAGTTTTTTTTAAATAAGGTGATTTAGCAACACAGAGAGAGCAATGGCGGGATGTTGAGTGTGGATGCTGGAGAGATCTTTCAACAAGGAACCACTGGTCAGTTCTTTGTACTTCCTAGACTCTCAGAGAGCCAATTCCACATATAACCATCTCCCCCACCCAACCCCCCATTGCAACTCAATCACGTCATTTAATTGGGGGTTGGGGTAGAGGGGACGGGGCAACTAGAGGGGGAGAGGGGAAGAGAAAGGGACAGAGAGAAGAGCACTATTGGTTCTGAATATGGAATCCCATTGATCAACCCAACACTCAAAAGCTACTGCACAGCCAACTCAAGGCATAGAACATCTCATTCAACCACCACAATGATGTGGTAGTGGCACCACTATTACTACTACACAAGTGTAGTTGGTTAGGAAATTCGCCTCCAGTGTCAGACTCAGAACTGGTTATGAACACATTCAACGGTGAATACATTCAATGATGAACACAGTCAATGGTGAACACAGTGAATGGTGAACATCAGCAACAACAACAACAACAACAAGATTCCATTTATAGAGCGCCTTTCACGTCAGGAGGACGTCCCAAGGCGCTGCACAGTTGGGTCATGACCCGAGCAGGGGGGAAATGGTCAGGGTGAGGGGAGGGCAGGGAGGGAGCGAGGAGGAGGAAGAGAGTCGAGAGGGGAGCTGAAGGCACAGTCAAAGAGAAAATGGTGAACAGACATCGGTGGTCGGGCCTTCAGCCTCTCAGCCCCGAGGCTCTGGAACTCTATCCCCCAGTGCCTTCTCCTTGCCTCCTCCCTTTCCTCCTTCAAGGCCAGTCTCAAGACCTTTCTCTTTGACCGAGCCTTCAGCTGCCCTCTCGACTCTCTTCCCCCTCCTCGCTCCCTCCCTTCCCTCCACTCACCCTGACCATTTCCCCCCTGCTCGGGTCCTGACCCAACTGTCCAGCACCTTGGGACGTCCTCCCGACGTGAAAGGCGCTCTATAAATGGAATCTTGTTGTTGTTGTTGTTGTACTGTGAATGATAAGCTCCATCAATGACGTGTGCTGTTAATAGTGAGCAGGGTCCATGCCACAACTATTATCCACGCGTTCATCATCTCCCACCTTGATTATTCCATTGCTCTCCTTGCTGGTTTCCCCAGCTAACTCCATTCACAAAATCAAACTAATTCAACGCTCCACCACCCGTATTCTCACCTGTAATAATAATAATAATAATAATCCTTGCATTTGATATAGCGCTTTTCACGTCGGGAGGACGTCCCAAAGCGCTTCACAGAATAGACTGTAAAGTGAATTGACTGTATATTTGTGGGCGAACGCGGCAGCCAATTGCGCACAGCAATGTCCCACAAACAGTCGTAGATTGAAAATGACCAATTTTATTATTGTTTTTTGTTTTGGAGGGATTATTATTAGGCTCTGTGTGGAGTAAGGAAACTTGCCCAAGGTTTGGCCCTCTGCCTGGAATTGAACTCAGGTCTCTCGCTTGCAAAGCGAGTGCTCTAACCACTGAGCTACAGGACTCCACGACTACAGGACTGTAGCAAAGTCCATACCCCCATCAGCACAGTCCTTGCTAGCCTCCACCCATCCATGTCCTGTCCTATCCCTGTCCAGTCCTACCAATGTCCAGTCCTCTCAGTATGTATGGCTATCAATAATAATTAACACTGGGAGCACTAATCAGTGACATATTATTGATCCTGGAAGGGTGCCGGGCAGATTCACTAGAATGACACCAGGTGCTTAAAGGGTTAAATTATGAGGACAATTTGCTTAAACTTGGTCTCTATTCCCTTGAGTTTAGAAAGTTGAGGGGTAATCTGATTGAGGTGTTTAAAATAGTAAAGAGATAATACATACTAATGTAATGATGATGATAATAATACATAGAAATAGAAACTATTTCCTCTGGTGGGGAATCCACAACAAGGGGGCAGCACTTTAAAATTAGAGCAAGGCCATTTAGGAGTGAAATCAAGATGCATTTTTTCAGACAAAGGGTAGTGGAAATCTTGAAGTCTCTCCCCCAAAAGGTTGTGGCTATTGGATCCATTCATATTTTATAAAAGAAAATATTCATATTTTCTGGAAGACGTGAAAAGCGCTCTATCAAATGCAAGGATTATTATTATTATTATTTTTTTCAAGACTGAGGTGGATAGATATTTGTCAGATCAGGGTATCAAGGGAAATGGGGCAAAGGTGGATAATTGGAGTTGAGATACAGATCAGCCATGATCTAAAAGAATGGCAGAACAAGCTCGAGGGGCTGAATGGCATCCTCCTGTTCCTATGTTCCTATGATTACATCCCGTTATCATCTTCCTTTAGTAAACAAACACCTGCACAAACAACCCGTGACTTTGGCTGGGCCGCACTGGGTCTCTCACCTCTCTGGGGGATAATGTGGAAACATAGGCTTCATATATAGTTTTCGCTCTTTCTTCAACCACCTTCATGTCCTTTTCCTTTTTGAAGTCCTCGCAGATCAGCCAGAAGAGCATATTCTCTTCGCTGTGCTCAGTGCGCAGGAATTCTTGGAAGGTATTCCTCCCGACCCGAGTCTTCATCAGAGTGTCAAAGGAGTTAGCCCACGATACCAATTCACTTACTGCAGGGAACTCAAAGCTAAGTAAAAGAGGAGAGAAAATTGGAGAAGTTTAATTATTGCCATAAAACAAGAGCAATCCTTGCATTTGATGATAGTCCCTGTAACGTAAAGGGTTTATGGAGTCCCATAGCATAGTGGTGGCCCCCTCACCTTGGTTGAGATGTTGAACCAAGTTCCCATCTGCCTATTCAAGCGGACGGGAAACATCCCATTGGCACCAACAATAAAATCATTCATTCGCTTCATGACCATTTGTGAGATATCACTGTGCAGACATGGCTCTCCGCATTCGCCTACAAAACACATAGTTTTCTGGACTCAACCGTAAAATCCTGTGAAGTGTTTTGAGACGTCCAACCAATGTGCAAGGCGCTGTATCAAACGCAAGGATTATTACTATTTTATTATTATTCACAGACTTTTATAATCCTCGCATTTGATAAAATCACCTTGTCACATCATTGAGAAGTTTCACTACAACAACAGCAACGACAACTATAGAGTCCTCCATACAGGGCAGCATCTTAGAGCGCTTATCAATGGTGGAGCCTGATTCCAAGCCGGGGGTGGGGGGGGTGGTGTGGGGGAGGTGGCCGTAAGCACAGTCGAAGAGGAAGGTTTTCAGGTGGGATTGAGGGAGAGTGTTCCAGAGTTTCGGGGTGTAGTGGCTGAAAGTGCGATCTCCGATGGTGGGGCGGAGGGTGCGAGGGACGAGCAGGAGGCCGGTGCCAGTCGAGCGGAGACGCCGGGTGGTGGATTGGGGGAGTGAGGAGGTCGGAGAGGTAGGGAGGGGCCAGAGAGTGAAGGGATTTGAACATGAGTGTGAAAATAACCAGTGTAGTGAATTGACTGTGTATTTTGTAAGCGAAATGCGGCGGCCGATGGCACACAGCAGTGTCCCAGTGGTGGACTGAGTGACCAACTCGTTATTATTTTAAAACCCCAAGCTTGGCGCCACGCATTGTGTGTTGCGTCCGTGACCCTTCGTGTGAGTGTCTCAGTGCACAAACAGAGGACATGGTTAGTTTCCATGAGTTAGCAGATTCACCTGCTGCGTGGGTGTGAGCACAGGGGACCATTTTAATTGGCCATCTTGGATCCTCTGTTCCTGTGTGGCGTTGTGTGGTTGCCAAGGAATTGTTTGTTCTATAGCGAGTGGAGGAAGTGAAAAGCAGCTGGGAAAGAGTGGGGGAAGGTGCGTACGTGCGTGTGCGTGCTTCACATCCTTCCCATATAAGGCGAGGAAATAAGTCCTGTAAATATTTTTGATGCTGTATTTATTCGCTCAGGGGCTGATGAACACAGTCGCTGATCTGCGACCGATTCCTGCGTGGGACCGTTTTTAATCCAGTAAGTGTTTCAAGGGTTGCACAGCCGACTGATATCCTGTTACAAGTCTACTTGCCATGGAAACCCACTCACAGAAGATTGTTCACACTGGAGAAAGGGAATCTTAATTGAGGAAGCCAGTACAGTATTATGTAGTTCATAATTATACAGAGCTTTTCATGTCGGGAGGACGTCTCAAAGAGTTTGACAATGGTGTCTGGCCACCCATGCTGACGGATGGGGTGAGGGGGGGCATAGACAACCTGAACATAAATACTGTAATAAATAATAATAATAATCTTTGGATTTTATCTAGCCTTTCATGTCGGGAGGACATCTCAAAACGCTTCACAGGATATACTGTAAAGTGTAGTGACCGTGTGTTTTACCACAGAAACGTCCCACAAACAGCCATGAAGTGAATGACCGGTGTCATTTGAGGGATTGTCAGCCAGGACAACGGGGAGAGAAATTCCCTTCTCTTTTGTAATTGTGCCATGGGATCTTTAACATCCACCTGAACCGGCAGACAGGACCTCGGCTTAAAGGTCTCATCTCAAACAATTCAGCAATCCCCCTCCCCTCCCCCAGCACCGCACTGGTGTGTCAGCCTAGACTATCTGAGATCAATATCTGGACATGTGGCTTGAACCTACAACCTTCTGACTCAGAGGAGTGGCGTGGTCTACCAACTGAGCCAGGCTGATCACATCCTCAAAACACGTCAAAGCGCTTCAGAGTTACTTTTTACTGCAGAGTGCGGTGACTGCATATTTTGTAGACAAGACGATTTGCACACAGGAATGTCCTACAAACAGAAATGATGTGCTCAGCACGGTTTTTTCTGTGCAAATTGGCTGGCCACAAAACACGCAGTCACTACACTCTGCAGTAAAATCTATCGAGGCTTTTTGAAACGTTTCGACGGCGTGATCAAACATCAAATAAAATAATTATTTTTTATTGTTGTGACAGTGTATCCTGTGAACGCTTTGAGAAGCCTCAAGTTTGTCATAAGGTGCAATATCTAGTCCAAGAATTATTCCTTTTATTATTCTATGGTTGTTATTGAAATTGCATCCCCAACGGAGAGACTAGAGAGGCTTGAATTGTTCTCCTTGGAGCAGAGAAGGATGAGGGAAGATTGAATAGAAGTGTTCAAAATTATGAGGGTTTTTGATAGAGCAAATAGGGAGAAACTGTTTCCGCTGGCAGGTGGGTCGGTAACCAGGGACACAGATTTAAGATAATTGTCAAAAGAACCAGAAGGGGAGACGAGGAGAGTTTTTTTTTTTTTTACGCAGCGAGTTGTTATGATTTGGAACGCATTGCCTGAAAGAGTGGTGGAAGCAGATTTGATCGTAGCTTTCAGGAGTGAATTGGATACGTACTTAAAAAGGAAAAATTTGCAGGGTCATGGAATAAGAGCGGGGGAGTGAGACTAGTTAATAGCTCTTTCAAAAGCCGGCACAGGCACAGTGGGCCGAATGGCCTCCTTCTGTGCTGTGAGATTCTATGATTCTGAAGTCTTGCCGTTCTCTTCTCTGGACAGTTGCTGAGCTGTGGGGATAGCACGCTGTTACTTCCTTGTGTGTTTTTCCATTGACAACCTCTACGTGCAATAACAAAAACATGTTTGCCAGCATGTTTCGAGGGCTCCAGCACACCGCAGGGAACGCACAATTTTATTGGGGCAACCAGAAACATTTACAACGCAAATCAAGGCCATTCGGCCCCTCAAGCCTGTCCCTCCTCCCAGCGCAAGCTTTCCATTCAATCCCCTGCTCCCTTTCCCCTTAAAGCGTCTTTCATACACCTGACACAGTGCGTCAGCCTGGCGCAGTTGGTAGCACTCTCGCTCTGAGTCAGAAGGTTGTGGGTTCAAGCCCCACGTCAGGACTTGCATTCCATAAGACACTCCAGTGCAGTGCTGGGGGAAGTGTTGCATTGATGGAGATGCCGTCCTTTTGATGAGACATGGTTCGAGTCCAACTTAACCAACCTCCTCCATTTCATCTCTGCAAATGGTTTCTCCTCTCCCCCCCCCACCCGGTCACCTGCGGGGTACCCCAGGGCTCCATCCTTGGCCCCCTTTCTTCCGTATCTACATGCTCCCTCTTGGCAATGTCATCCGCAGACACGGGGTAAACTTCCACATGTATTCGGATGACACACAAATCTACTTTGCCTCCTGCAGTACCAACTCCAGGTCCCCTGATGTTCTAACAGCTTGTCTGGCAGACATCAAAGCCTGGAGGTGTGTAAACTTCCTGAAGCTGAATATGGACAAGACGGAAGCCATACTCCTTGGCTCCTGTCAACATCTTCACTCCTGCGGATCTAAAGTCCTCAACCTTCCTGGGCTCTCCCTCAGATTCATTGAACCAGTGCGTAATCTAGGTGTCCATTTTGACCCCCAGCTTTCCTTCCTGCCCCACATACGGTCACTGACCAGAACCGCCTTCTTCCCCCTCCACCACATTGTCTGCCTCGGACCGTACTTACCCCAAATGCAGCAAAACCCCTCATGCATGCGTTTGTCACCTCCCGCCTGGATTAGGCGCTCTCCTCGCCAATCTCCCCAGCTCCACTATTCAAAAAATCCAGCTTATTCAGAACTCTGCCGCCCACATACTGACCCAGACCAAAGTCCGTACCCACATCTCACCGGCTCTGGCCCAGGCTCCACTGGCTCCCCATCACTGAACAGATCTACTTCAAGATCGTCACTCTCGTGTTCAAATCCCTTCACTCCCTGGCACCTCCCTACCTCTCTGACCTCCTCACACCCCAATCCACCACCCGGAGCCTCCGCTCGACTTGCACCGGCCTCCTACTTGTCCTCGCTCCACCATTGGAGGTCCTACTTTCAGCCACTACGCCCCGAAACTTTGTAACACTCTCCCCTTGCCTTGCCGCCTTGCCCCCTCTCTCCTCTTTTTCCTTCTTTTTCGACCATGCTTACGGTCACTTCCCACTCCCCCCCCCCCCACCGGCTCGGAGTCAAGCTCCACCATTGTTAAGATTTCTGAAATGCTGCCCTGCATGGAGGGCGCTATGTAAGTGCAAGTTGTTGTTGTTGACATTAACCAAGGTCCCTTCTGCCTGTTTAGATGGATGTTAAAGATCCTTTGGCACTATTCAGAAAAGAAAAGGGAGTTTCTCTCTCCCGGTGTCCTGGTCAACAATCCCCCAGATAAAGTCGGTCACTCACTTCACGGTTGTTTGTGGGACATTGCTGTGTGCAGATTGCCTGCCATATTCACCCATAAAACACACAATTTCAGGATGTTTTCCTGACTTGAAACGTGCTCTCCCAAATGTAAAGATTATTGTTAACATAATAGTAATCCTTGCATTTGTAACAGCGTCTTAACATGTCATCGAGGTGTCTCAAAGCGCTTCAGAAGTGCCTATACTATAAAGTGTAATGACCATGTATTTTGTGGAAGAATGTGGCAGCCAACCTCCACACAGCAATGTCCTATAACAGCCATGAAGTAAGTGATCAATTGTATTTGGGGGATTGTTGGCCAGGACACCAGAAGAAACTCTTTTCCAATAAAGCCACGGGTTATTTAACGTCCACCTATACAAGCACACAATGGGACTTCAGTTTAACATTCTCGCCCGAATGGGATTATGATTGAATCCCGTTGAAAAAATGCTCGCTAATCAGGTCTCATTAAATAGAACAAAAAATATGTCACTTGCCTCTCTTTCGTGGGTTCTGTGGCCTCCACATTGGGTTCCATTTCAGCTTCCATTGGAGTATTAACCTTGTCGGAAATCACTGCAGTGTCCACTTTGTCTGGAATCACCGGAGTGTCCACTTTGTCTGGAATCACTGGGATGTCTACTTCATCTGGGAGCTCTGGGATGTCTACTTTGTCTGGGTCCTTCACAGTTTCTGCCTGTGTCTCTATCGTGACCACCACTTGCGTTTCAGTTTTGGCCTCTAACTTGTCCTCTATTGCACCCGCTTCAAAGGCCGGCTGCGTGCTGTTGTCCTCTTCGTTTTCTTTCCTGAGAGCGAAGCTGGAAGATAAGATGATTACACAGGAGCATAAGACTTTGTGGAGTTCTGTAAAGTATCAGAGCCTCGCAAGTGAGAGGACCCAGACGGGGTGAAAACTTAGTAATAACTATAATAATTATAATCCTTGCATTTGACATAGCGCCTTATTATGTCTTGAGACAACCACCACAACAAAAGTACATTTGTTTAGCACCTTTCACGTCGGGAAGACGTCCCAAGGCACTGGACAGTCAGAGTTTTGGACCTGAGCTGGGGGTCGGGATTGAAGAGGGTGGAGGGAGGGTGGCAAACAGGGAGATCGAAAGCACGGTCAAAGAGGAGGATCTTGAGATGGGTCTTGAAGGAGGCAAGGGAGGGGGCGAGGCAGAGGGACTGCGAGATGGAGTTCCAAAGGGTAGGGGCAGAGTTGCAGAAGGCCCACCCGCCAATGGTGGGGAACATGAAGCAGGCTGGAGCCCGCTGAGCAGAGGGAGACATCTCAAAGCGCTTCACAGAATATAATGATAATAATCCTTGCATTTGATATAGCGCCTTATCACACCTTCGAGACGGTTCAAAGTGATTCACAGAACATACTGTAAAGTAAATAGACTGTGTATTTTGTGGGAGAAACACTGCAGCTATTTGCACATTGCAGTGTCCCACAAACAGTCGTGGATTGAGTGACAAGACTATTATTTTTTTTAAAAATGTTTTGAACGGATTATCCCCGGAAAGGTGATCCGCCAATCGACCAACAACCAGATTCTGACTCACTGCTCGATAAACAGAGGCGTGTGGAGTAAGGAAACTTGCCTAAGGTTTTTTCCCGCCGGAGAATTGAACCCAGGTTCTCTCGCTTGCGAGGTGAGCGCTCTAAGCACTACACTACAGGACTCCACTTAGGTAAATTTCCTTAGATTGTTGGAATGGAATGCGCACTCTCTCCCTGAAGGGACACATCCCGCTGTCCTAATTCTGGAAAGCATTTGGAGCAGGTTGGCAAGTGCCAAGGCTTGGAGACCCCAGAGTGTGCGATGGGACACTGCTGGAGTCTAACCAGCTAAAGCCGCTTAGAAAATGTAACATATTACATCTTTTATAGTTAAAAGAAACAGAGGGGAGGTGAAGAGAAATTTTGTCACACAGCGAGTTGTTAGGATCTGGAATGCATTGCCTGAAAGGCCGGTGGAAGCCGATTCAAAAGCAGCTTTTAAGAGAGACGTAGATAATTATTTGGGGAGGACAAGTTTGCAGGGCTATGGGGAGAGCGCGGGGGAGTGGGATTGAATTGGATAGCTCTTTTCAAAGAGCCAGAACAGACACGATGGGCTAAATGGCCTCCTTCTATGCTGTATAATTCTATGATTCTATGACATTGTTAGCCAAGCTTGTGGAGGGAGAGGACTTGCAATTCTTAGCAAGGGTGAGTAACCTTTAGTTCCTGTCCATCTGTTCAACCTTCATCCGGGTTCCACCAGCCTTTACCTAGAAGCTGACTATATAAGATCAGTTTCTGTGTTCTTTGATTTCAAGATCCTCACACTCGTTCTCAAATCCCTCCATACCTCTCTGACCTGCTCACTCCCCAACTCACAACCGGCTGCCTCTGCTCGACTGGCTCTGGCCTCCTGCATGTCCCTCATGCCCTCCGTTCCACCATTGGTGGCCACGCTTCCAGCTACTACGCCCCAAAACTCTGGAACACACTTCCTCTATCCCTCCACTTTGCCCCTTTCTTTCCAATCTTCAGGTTGTGCCTGAAGACCTTCCTCTTCGAGAGTACCTATGGTCACACCCTCCCACCTCCCCCCAGCTCGGCTTCGTGCTCTGCCACTGTCAGGAGCTCATGATGGAAATTATTGTTGTTCTTTCCTCCCAGCAAATAGCCAGCGGAGCTGGAGGAGTGTCCCCTTGGGAGGGGGAGGGGGGTACCAGAGGCTGGGAGCTGCACTGAGTATAGAAAGCACTGATTAAGCCCACATTGGGACTTTGAGCTCACAGTCTAGGCTGACGCTCCAGTGCAGTATTGTGGTGAACTGCATTAGCAGAGGCCCCGTCCTTTGGATGAGACGTTAAAGAGACAGAGAAGGTCCCATCTACCTGTTCTAGTGGACGTTAAAGATCCTGTGGCGCTACTCGTAAAGAGAAGGGAGTTTTCCCTGTGTCCTGCCCAACAATCTCCCACTTTATGGCTGTTTGTGGGACGTTGCTCTGCGCGCATTGGCTGCAGCGTTCATTTAGTACAAAAATGACGGTGCACTCTGTCCTTGTGGCACTTCCCGTGTGCATGCGCACAGCTCACAGCAAGTGACATCAGCAACAACCTGATCATCTGGAAGTCGGCCAGTTTGGAGCCAGGGATTATTACATTATACAGCGTAAATTTCCCCAAATCTCGTCAACACAGCTCATCTGAAATAGTAATAATAATCCTTGCATTCGATATAGCCCTTTATCACATCGTTCATACACCTCAAAGCGCTTCATAGAATATACTGTGAAGTGAATTGATTGTAGATATTGAGGGCAAAATGAAAGATAACATGCTTTTTTTTGTGAGATGGACGGGGAGGGAGGAGGGGTTGGAGGATGTGGGTCACTGACCTACCGTGAGCAGCAGCAGTACCAGCTCAAGCCGTGGGTGGTTGGACTCTGATGGGACACTTCCTTGGGCTGGCTGCCTTCGCCTCCATTCTCTTGCTCCCCCTGATTCCCCATTTCCACCTGTTCAGATCCCATGAGCTACAAAACAAAAAGCGGGATTATCAGAGCAACACAACGCAATGCAATTTCCCATTTACATCCGCCTTTTATGTCGTGGGGAGGGCATCTAAAAGCACTTGACACTGCTGGCTGAGCACCCGGGCTGGGGTTGGGAGCTAAGGGAGGTGGGGAGGGGAAAGATTACCAAAGGCACGGTCAAAGAGGTACATCTTGAGATGGCTCTCGAGCACAATAACAAGGAGATAATAATAAATAATACAGGGCCACCCCTTTATAACGCCCCCTACTCCATTTTTAACGTGGCTTCACTTTTAGTACATGAGTCTGTCTTCTGGCGGTGACAAGCCGCCTTCCCTCTCTACAAAATGGCTAACTTCCAGGTTGTCAGATTGCTGCTTATGCCACTTCCTGTGTGTTGCGTACATGGGACCGGAGGTATTAATCCCTTAATAATAATCTGGTCGCTCAATCCATGACTGTTTATGGGACAATGCTGTGTCCAATCCTCTGCCGTGTTGTGCACACAAAATACAGTCAATTCAGTTTACAGTATGTTCTGTGAAGCGCTTTGCGACTCTCGAAGACGTGATAAAGCGCCATATCAAACGCAAGGATTATTATTATGCATTGTCGGAATTACACAAGAAAATGTTTTTTGCCGGGAATGGGAGACAAACTGCTGTAAGTCCTTTTATTTTTGGTCAACTGGGCGTGCGACCCGTGTTTAAAAGTCTCCATGCCAGAGGATTCCTAGGTTTCCTTCGGATGAGACGTTAAGCCAAGGTCCCATCTGGCTGCCTGTGCTGAGCATGTTCAGGTGGACGTTAAAGATCCTGTGGCACCACCCGAAAAGAGAAAGGGGAGTTTGCCCAACAATCATACAGGTAATTTGGTCGTTCACTTCATGGCTGTTTTTGGGACATCGTTGTGTCATAAATATTTATCACACCTTATATTTATAGAATAATAATAATCCTTGGATTTGAGAAAGCGCCTTATCACTTCGTTGAGACGTCTCCAAACGCTTCACAGAATATACTGTGAAGTGGATTAACTGTGTATTTTATGGGCAAAATGCAGCCAATTGCGCACGGAAATATCCCACCAACAGTCGCGGATTGAGTGACCAATTTTGTTTGAGGGACTGTATCGCTACAACAACAACAACAACAAAATGACATTTATTACAGCGATGCGAAGGGACCATGCGAGTGTGGGGGCAGAGAGGACCGTATCACACCTTTCACATTGGGAATACATCTCGAAGCCCTTCACAAAACTGGGGGGAAGCCTGAGCCCCCACCCCACCAACCTCTGTCCCACACACAGTCTCTGTCTCTCACACACAGTCTTTGTCTCTCACAAATACAGTCTCTTGTCCGTTTCTCGCACACACAATCTCTGTCTGTCTCTCTCTCACAAACTTTCCCCTGTCTGTCAATCATACACACAGGCTCAATCTCTTAACATCTACACACTTTGCGATGTTAGGGCACTGCATAAATGCAAGTTGTTCTTGTTATATCCTCTGTCTCACACAAACACACTCTCACATTGACTCTGTCTGTCTCCCCCCTCGCCCCCCCCACCCCCCTACACACGCACACACACACACACACACTGTCTCTGTCAGGCTGAGACAGTTACAACATTTTAAAGGGACTTTTTGAAGAGTAATGATATAAAAGAGCAGGGGAATGGGCTTAGAGCAGAGAGCTCCAGTGGGGGAGCGAGCGCCAGCACAGATACGAAGGGTTGAACATTCTCTTTGTGCGCTGTGAATATTGATATCCTATAGTCTGCTACTTCCCCCCAAAAACAGATGTCGAGGTGAAAGCAGTTGGTACAGACTTACCTCGTCTTCAGGAAAAGCGTTTGCCTAGAGCCGGAGTCATGCTTGCAGTTGGCTCAAAGCCTTGGCAGTTCCTGTGTAACCTGGGACTAAACTTGCAGAGGAAATATTTGTTCAAGTGTAGCTGATATGTGCTGGAAGTTGGCACCAGTCCACATGTTATGGAATTATCCAACGCATTGTAGTCCCCAAGCTCAGAAATGTTCTGTGCCCTGAGGAAGGAGAGGGAGGGAGGGAGGAGGGAGGGACGGAGGGAGGGAGGAAGACGCAGCTTTAATACACAAAAGGTAAAATGCTGCAGATGCTGGAAATCTGAAACAAAAACAGAAGTCGCTGGAAACACTCAGCAGGTCAGGCGGCATCTATGGAGAGAGGAAAGTGAGTTAACATTTCAGGCGGATGACCTTTTGTCAGTTGAACAGGCTGAAAGGGAAAAACAAAAGTCACGACAACTGACGAAAGGCCGTCGACCCGAAACTTTAGCTCACTTTGCTCTCTCCAATAGATGCTGCCTGACCCGCTGAGTGTTCCCAGCGACTTCTGCTTTTATTGGAGGTTTAACAAAGCTCTAGCTGTTATTTTTTTGAGTGAGTGAGTGAGTGTGTGGGTTGGTGGGGTGTGGAGGGGCGCGGAAGGGATGGGACAGGAAACTGGTGACTTTAAAAAACAGGGACACATGCAGATAAAAGACAGAAATTTCATCCAGTTTTAGTCCTGCCAAGCATTTTCCTGAAATATTAATATCACACAATGGGGAAAGAACAGGGGAATGGGATTAGAGTTGAGGCCACAATTAAAGTGAATGTTTTGAGTTTATATCAACAGATAATGAATACAAAAGAGAGGTGGGAGCGTTTGACTTGTACAAGTAAGGGGAACGCAGGAAGAATTTCTTGGCCGACAAACCCTCATCAAATCAGTCACTCACTTCATGGCTGTTTGTGGGACATTCTATGCGCAAATTGGCTGCCAAGTCCGCCTACAGAATCCACAGTCACTACATTTTACAGTAAATCCCGTGAAGCGCTTTGAGACGTTCTCCCGATGTATTAAATGCAAGCATTATTATTATTATGTATTACTAAGACCTCCGTTGGCTACAGTTGAAATTATTGTGTGTAGTTTTGGGTGCCCTGTGGTGTTAGATGATATAATAAATGTATAGTAATAAACCTTGCATTTAATATAGCCCCTTATCATGTCCTTGAGAGCTTCACCCAAAGAGCTTCACAGAATATATTGTAAAATGAATTGACTGTGTTTTCAGGGCGAAACATGGCAGCCAATTGCTCACAGCAGTGCCCCACAAACAGTCGTGGACTGAGTGACCAAATCATATTTTTATTTTTTTATTTGTTTTGAAAAAGATGTTAGATGCTCTGGGTTGTTTCCAGGAATGAGGAGGCGAGGCCTCAGGTATGATGGGAGACTGGAGCGTCCAGGGAATTGGTTAACACTGAATTTGCTCCCCAAACACCCACAGCGCAGAGAGAATTACTCATTCGGTTAATTAACAACAGTCCCGGAAAGGTTGAAGCTCCGTGCGTCGTTCCTGACTGATGTGTCGTTTCTTGTTCAGGTTAAATATAGATTAACATACATCCACACACACACACACACACGCACGAACATTGTTTTTGACTCCCTTCCAGTCTCCTTTCCTGTGTTACCTACATGTTAATTAGCAAAGAGGATGTTACAATGGGTTCTGGCAAGGAAATAATGTTAAATTGACACCAGCCTGGCTCAGTTGTTTTCGCTCTCACTTCCAGTTCAAGATGTTGCAGGCTGAGAGATAAATTCCTTAATTGATTAAAATATTCACACTTGAAGTATGATCACATTGGAGTCCTGTAGTGTAGTGGTTAGAGCACTCGCCTCACAAGCGAGAGGACCCGGGTTCGATTCCCGGGCGGTGCGAAACCTTAGGCAAGTTTCCTGACTCCACACGTCTCTGTTTGCCTAGCGGTAAGTTGGAACCAGGTTGTCAGTCCATTGGCGGATCGCTTTCTGGGGATAATAATCTATTAAATATCAACATGTGTCTGTCATCTGTAAAAAGGGATTGTTGCATACTTTGTGTGCATAATACTAATGGTTTAATGATCCTTGCATTTGATATAGTGCCTTATCACGTGATTGAGACGTCTCAAAGCACGTCACAGAATATATTGTAAAGTGTATTTTGTGGGCGAATTGCAGCAGTCAATTGCGCACAGCAATGGCCTGCAAAGTCAAACACCCCACCCACACATACACGCTAATACTACCACACACGGACACAAACACCCACCGAGTGACCAAACCTTTTTGGACCCAAAATGTAATCTATTTTAGGGGCCTCGGATTTCTTAATCTGCCTCTGCCCACGCCCACACATACAATGCCTTTAATATCAGGAGGCCTTACAGAGACCGAGTGGGAACCTGAGCTGAGTGGGAGATGGCCTCAGGCACAGTCGGAGAGGTAAGTTGTTCGGTGGGTTTTGAAAACAGAGTGGGAAGGAGAGAGGTGGAGGGATATAGGGAGAGATTTCCAGAGAGCAGTGGGGCAATGTGACTGAAAGCTCACCAGCTGACGGTGCGTGTAGGTCTGTGTGATTGTGCATGTATGGTTAAGTGTGTCTATGTGGATGTGCGTGCGTGTGTTTGTGTATGTGTGATTGCTTGTGTCTATGTGATTGTGTGTGCGGTGGGTGTTTGCATGTGTATTTGTGTCTGTCTGTGGTAGGATTAGCATGTGAAGTGCTTCTGTGAAGTGCTTTTAGCGTGTGGGTGGGGGGGTTTGACCATTTGTGTGTGATTGTTCGGCTTTCAGTCTAAGTGTGTTTGTATATCTATGGGTGTGTGAAAGTACATTTAGTTGTGTGTGTGTGTGTGTGTGTGTGAGTATGTGTGTATAGCGGGTATTTGTAGCTGGGTATATAAAGTCCTGTAGCTCAATGGTTAGTGCACTCGCCTCACAAGCGAGAGACGTGGGTTTAATTCCCGGCCGGGCGAAATGTTGGGCAAGTTTCCTTACTCCACACGCCTCTGTTTACCTAACAGTAAGTCGGAACCTGGGAGGTGTTTGGGTGTGTGTTTGTGTGCGCGGTGGTGTGTGTGTGTGTTGGCACGTGTGTTTGTGTGGTGGTGTTTGTGTTTCTGTGTCGGCATGTGTGTCTGTGTGTTGGTGGTGCGTCGGTGTGGTGGTGCGTGTGTTTGTGTGGTGTTGTGTGTGTGGTGGTGTGTGTGTGGTGGTGGTGTGTGTGTGTGTGTGGTGGTGTGTGTGTGTGTGCGTGGGTGGTGTGTGTGTGTATGGCGGTGTGTGTGGTTGTGTGTGTGTGGTGGTGTGTGTGGTGGTGTGTGTGTGTGGTGGTGTGTGTGTGTGGTGGTGTGTGTGTGTGTGGTGGTGTGTGTGGTGGTGTGTGTGTGTGTGGTGGTGTGTGTGTGTGGTGGTGTGTGTGGTGGTGTGTGTGTGTGTGTGGTGGTGTGTGTGTGTGGTGGTGTGTGTGTGTGTGGTGGTGTGTGTGTGATGGTGTGTGTGTGTGGTGGTGTGTGTGGTGGTGTGTGTGTGTGTGGTGGTGTGTGTGTGTGGTGGTGTGTCTGTGTGTTGGTGGTGCGTCGGTGTGGTGGTACGTGTGTTTGTGTGGTGTTGTGTGTGTGGTGGTGTGTGTGTGGTGGTGTGTGTGTGGTGGTGTGTGTGTGTGGGTGTGTTTGTGTGGTGGTGTTGTGTTTCTGTGTCGGCTGTGTGTCTGTGTGTTGGTGGTGCGTCGGTGTGGTGGTACGTGTGTTTGTGTGGTGTTGTGTGTGTGGTGGTGTGTGTGTGGTGTGTGTGTGGTGGTGTGTGTGTGTGTGGTGGTGGTGTGTGGGATTGAAGGGCGTAACGTCAGAACAAATGTATGCAAACGCTATTTCAGTCGGGAGCAGTGAACCTGTGGACAGGACTCCCGCGGGAGATGGTTGAAACGGGAAGTATTTTCTTTTGGGTAATAGCGCTGTGGGATACAGCACATGGGTTGGTTGGGGTGTGCGTGCACGCGAACCCCAGCCAAGTGGAACAAGAACTCGACGGACCGTGGCCATTTTTGCGCCCGGCGTTTCTTATGTTCTCATGTGAATTGGGCTTTGTTGGCAATTATTGCACTGTCAACTTGCTGTCGAGGAGAGTCAACACCTCAGGGCCCTTTCCGCAGCCAAACATGTGTGTGACTTCCTTCTTCGTGGTCTCCTTTGCGAGATATTGCAAGTAGTTTTGGTGACCGGTGAGGGGTAGGAGCGTTCTATCACAGTCCAGCAATTTAATGTGCGTGCGTGTGCGTGTGCGTGTGCGTGTGGATCGTCACCCCGGACGCCTCTCTGTGTAGCAGTAGCGTGTTTGCAAAATTAAGGTTTGTCACCGCTGGGAAACAAATCGATTGAAATGGTGGCTACAGCTCTCTTCATTCTGATGCTGATCGCTTGCTTCACCTTTGGTAAGTCCATAATAACATTAATAATACTAATCATAATCTTTACATTAAGTGGAGTCCTGTCGCTCAGTGGTTAGAGCACTCGCTTTGCAAGCGAGAGACCTGAGTTCAATCCCCGGCAGAGGGCCAAACCTTGGGCAAGTTTCCTTACTCCACACAGAGCCTAATAATAATCCCTCCAAAACCAAAAACAATAATAAATTGGTCATTTTCAATCCACGACTGTTTGTGGGACATTGCTGTGCGCAATTGGCTGCCGCGTTCGCCCACAAATATACAGTCAATTCACTTTACAGTATATGCTGTGAAGCGCTTTGGGACGTCCTCCCGACGTGAAAAGCGCTATGTCAAATGCAAGGATTATTATTATTATTATTATTACAAGGATTATTATTATTATTACATTTAATGCAGCGCCTTTTCACGTCAGGATGATAATCCAAAGCACTTCACAGGATTTATTGCATACTGTATTGTATGGCATACTGCCTGCCGACATGAAAGGTGCTGATATTCCCGGGCAGGACGAAACCTTAAGCAAGTTTCCTTACTCCAGTAAGTAAGAAACTGGTTGTTAGTCGATTGGCGGATCGCTTTTCTGGAGGTAATAAACCCTTCAGAAAATAATAATAATAATAATAATTTGGTCACTCAATCTACGACTGTTTGTGGGACACTGCTGTGCGCAAGGATTATTATTATAATACTAACAGAAAGAAACAACTGGGAGGTTTGTGTGCGCGTATGGAAGGGGGAGTGAGGTTGGGGGGAGCAGACAGAGAGAGATCGGAAAGCAGGCAACGCAACAACGGACCGAAAGTGACTTTATCCCTGTTTTTTATATATTTTTAATAAAATCACGAAATCCAGGGATAATTATTGTTATAATAACAATATTATATTACTACTTTATAATATTATAATGTTATTTTATAAGCGGATTGCTTTTCTGGGGGTAATAATCTCTTCAAAAAATAATAATAATAATTTGGTCAATCAATCTACGACTGTTTGTGGGACGCTGCTGTGCGCAATTGGTTGCCGTGTTTCACACACAAAATATACAGTCAATTCACTTTAGAGTATATTTTGTGAAGCGCTTTGAGATGTCTCAACAACCTGATAAGGCGCAATATCAAATGCAGGGATTATTATTATAATAATAGAGAGAGAGAAAATAGGGGGTTATAACACGAAAGCGAGTTAGTGGCACAAACAGAAGAGGAAAGAGATAAATACAGAGGCAGAGAGATGGCCGTACATTCACAGAGAAACTGAACGAGTGTCTTTGGCCCATTTAAGGGGAGAGGGAGAAAGAATGTCAAATACACGAGAGAGAGAGAGAGAGAGAGAGGGGGGGGGAAGGAAGGAGAATATATTCTGTGAAGAGCTTTGAGACGTCTCAACGACATGATAAGGCACTATTTCAAGGGTAAGGATTATTATATTATTATAATATTATTATCCCGGGATCTGGAAACCTAAAATTGGATCCCTTCATTGTGACAACCTCCCAATATTAAAGGCGCTATATCAAATGCAAACAATATTATTAATATTGTTGTTATTTTATTTTATGAGTTTGGATTGTTTGAAACCTGAGTTTACATAATAATAATAATAATAATAATAATAATCCTTGCATTTGATACAGTGCCTTATCATGTTGTCTCAAAGCGTTCAAAGTGGATTGACTGTATATTTTGTGGGTGAAACACTGCCAATTGTGCACAGCAATATCCTAAAATAGTTCTCAATTGAGTCATAAAATTCTTATTTATTGATTTGAAGGGATTATTACCCCCAGGAAGCGATCCACCAATCCATTAACAGCTGTGTTTCTACATGCGGTGTTCCTCGGGCTCTGTCCTCAGTCCCCTCCTCTTCACCCACTACATACATCATCTGCAGACATGGGGTAAATTTCCACATGTATGCGGATGACACCCAACTCTACCTCTCTGCCTCCACCCTGAACTCCAGGACTACTGGCGATCTGACCGACCGCCTGTCGGACACCAATGCCTGGACGAGCACCAACTCTCTCCAACTCAACGTCAGCAAGACCGAGGCCCTCCTGATTGACTCGCGCCAGCGCCTCCGCACCTCAGCCGCTGGCAGCATCGGCCTCCACGCTGCCGATTCAACCTCACTAAGCCAGTCAGGACTCTGGGTGTCTTGTTTGCCTGAACTGTCCTTTCTCCCCTACATCTGCGCCATGACCGGCACTGCCTACCACCACCTCCACAACATTGCCAGACTCCGCCATTGCCTCACCCCTCAGGCTGCCCAAACCCTCACCCACACATTCGTCACATCAGGGCTCGATTATGGAAATTCCCTCCTCATCGGCCTTCCCAACTCTTCCCTTCACAAGCTGCAGATCATCCAGAAACTCTGCAGCTCGTGTACTCTCGCACACCAGGCTCTGTGACCCCATCACTCCCACCCTCACCCGACTCCACTGGCTCCCCATCCCCCAGAGGATCGAATTCAAGATCCTCGTCCTCACCTATAAGTCCATCCATGGCCTTGCCCCCCCCCCCCACCTCTCTGACCTGCTGCCTCCCTACCAACCTGCCCGCTCCCTCCGTTCAGCGGGCTCCGGTCTGCTCCATGTCTCCCGCCCAACCCGCCCTACCATCGGTGGCTGAGCTTTCAGCCTCTCTGCCCCCACACTCTGGAACTCCATCCCACGGTCCCTTCGCCTCGCTTCCTCCCTCGCCTCCTTCAAGGCCGGTCTCAAAACCCTCCTCTTCGATCGTGCCTTCGGTCGCCCTCCCACCTTCTCTGCCTTCCCTCACCCCTTCCCCACCCCTCCCCCATGCTCGGGTCCTGACCCCTGACTGTCCAGCGCCTTGGGACGTTCCCCCGACGTGAAAGCCGCTCTATAAACGTAATTTTGCTGTTGTTGTTGTTACTGCTCGGTAAACAGAAGCGTGTGGAGTAAGAAAACTTGGCTAACATGTTGCCCCAACCCGAAATCAAACCCTGGTCCTCTCGCTTGCGGGGCGAGTGCTCTAACCACTACATTACAGAACTCCTCACATTTTTACGACATGTTTGTTAGTGGTTAGCACTGCAGCCAATTTATATTTTTCACCTAATTTATGTACAGACAGAGCACAGGCAGACCCCGTCCTAGTGCAGTCTCCTGTGGTGGAGGTTGTCACAGAGGGTCAGCAGGTGAGCTTGCGATGCTCAATGACAAACGCCCTGGTGAACAACGTCGACGTACACTGGTTCAAGCAACAGCCCGGAAAACACAAGAAGCTTATAACGACGCATTGGACTGGGGGTAACGTTTCCACTCCGTGCTGCCAGTTTACCAGAGACATCGCCAGCAACAGCTTTGTTCTGACCGTCAATAAAGCATCGCCCGACAGCTCTGCCGTCTATATTTGCAATGTGTGGGGATTCATCTCGGGAAATGGAAGCCGTCTTGTCGTGAAACGTGAGTGAGCTCCACCATACCAACACGGTTGCTCCCTCCGCTCAGCGGGCTCCGACCTGCTCGACATCTCCTGCCCAGCCCACCCCACCATCAGTGATCTGGCCTTCAGCCTCTCTGCCCCCATCTTTTGGAACTCCACCCCACAGTCCCTACACCGCGCTCCCTCCCTCGCCTCCTTCAAGGCACATCTCAACAGCTTCCGCATCGACCGTGCCTTTGGCCACGCTCCTACCCTCCCTGCCCTCCACCCCTTCTGATCCCAGTTCCCCCAGCAAATCCCCGACTGTCCAGCGCCTTGGGACATCCTCCTGATGTGAAAGGCGCTGTGTAAATATAATTTGTTGTTGTTGGTGGTGGTGAGATATTAAACCAAGCCTCCCATTCCCCACCACTTACCCTTCCCCACCCCCTCCCTCACCCCTTCCCCCACTGTCACCCCACTATCCCTATCTGTGCTTCTCAAAGTGATTCCCCCCCACACTAATCAAGAAAATGATGCCCGCTTCTATCCCGGTGACCTGGCCACTCTTCCATTTATTTTTTAATAAATTTATAAAAATTAAATGTATTCATTTAATTCAATTGGCTGCCGCATTTCACCCACAAAATATACAGTCGATTCACTTTACAGTATATTTTGCAAAGCGCTTTGAGACTTCTCGAAGACGTGATAAGGCACTGTATCAAATGCAAGTATTACTATTATCAAACGCTAAATCAAATTGGGGAATTTTTCCTGCAATAATACAGTTTATCCAAAGGCTAGCACAACACAAGGGCTCAGGGTTACAAAGGGCAATCTGAGGGCAGACACCAGGAAGTATTTCTTTACCCAGAGGGTAATTAGCGATTGGAACAGGGTTACTGGGCAGGGTGGTTGAGGCCAGGACATTGGAAACAGCGCAAGACTAAGGTGATGATAAGGTGGGTGCTCTGGAGGCTTGCGTTTGGATGGGATAAAGGGTATTCTTCATCCAAATTCATTTTGTGGTCCATCCTGCTTGTCCCACATTCCACCATCAGTGGCTGCACTTTCAGCCACTACAACCCGAGACGCTGGAACATTCCCCCTCAATCCCTCCGCCTTGTACCCTGAAGACCTTCCTCTTCAGCTGTATCTACGGTCACCTCCCCCCCATCTTGGCCTTATGCTCCACCACTGTCAAGCGCTGTGGGATGCTACTCTGCGTGAGGGGTGTTATATTAATGCAAGTTGTTGACCTCTTGTGCCCACGATCAGGTGAATTGGTTGTTCCGACCCTTCTACAAGCCCCGCAGATTGAAAATGTCAGAGAGGGCAAATCCCTGAGCCTGCAGTGTGCTGTGGAAAACGCCCACGTGGCAAATTTCTCTGTGCAATGGTACCAGACACAGCCGAGCAGAGGGCGAGTGTGGGTGCTGACACATGATGTTGAAGGCAATGTACTGAGCAGTGAAGGATTCAGGAAGCGATTCCATTCATCTCGAAACCTCACCAGTAACGGATTCTCCCTGGAGATCATCAACGCGCAACTCAACGACTCTGCCAACTACACGTGCGGCGTCTGGGGGCAGATCTTCGGAACAGGCACTCAGCTGATTGTCAGCAGTAAGTGAGCCGGAGGCACTTTTGCAGCACAACTGGGGGCAGGGAATCATCCCGCTCAGCTCCCATTAACCCTGCAAGCCAAAGCCTTCAGGGTAGTCCTAGCTGGACAAGCAGTGGGAAAGTTTGCCTGACAGTGCTATGGATGTCAAGCTTTGTGGTTGTATCTGGTTAAACTCCAGCAGTTATCCCAATGCACACTCTGGGTTCCCAAGCCTTGGCCCTTGCTAACCTGCACTTACTAAGTTCAGGAATTAGGAACGCAGGATGCATCCCTCCAGGGACGGTGGAGGGCAGGGGAGGAATTAGGATGATCGAAAGCACAGTCGCAGAGGATGGTCTTGAGATGGGTCTTGACGGAGGCAGGAGAGGGGGTGAGGCAGAGGAACTGTGGGATGGAGTTCCAGAGGGTGCAGGCAGAGTGGCTGAAGGCCCGCTACCAATGGTGGGGTGGGCGAGGCGGGGGATGTGAAGCAGGCCGGAGCCCAATGAGCAGAGGGAGCTAGCAGGATGGTAGGGGGTTAGGTGGTCACAGTGGTAGGGGGAGCAAGACCATGGAGGGCTTTGAAGGTGAGGACCAGGATCTTGAACTGTATCCTCTGTGTGATGGGAAGCCAGTGGAGTCGGGTGAGGATGGGGGTGATAGGGTCGCGGAGCCTGGTGCAGGTGAGGACATGGGCTGCAGAGTTCTGGATAATCTGCAACCTGTGGAGGGAGGAGTTGGGGAGGCCGACAAGCAATGAGTTTGCACAGTCGAGACTCGATGTATGAGGGTTTCGGCGGCCTGCGGTGTGAGATAGTGACAGTGTCTGGCATTGTTGCGGAGGTGGGGGAAGGCAGAGCGGGTCATGGCATGGATGTGGGATAGAAAAGATAGTTGAGGGTCAAACAAGATGCCAAGATTTCAGACTGGCTTAGCAAGGTGGAGTGTGCAACCATGGAAGGTGCTGCTGCTGCTGTTACGTCAATCAGGAGCCTCGGTTTTGTTGACATTCAACTGAAGAAAGTTAGCACTCATCCAGGACTTGATGTCTGACAGACATTCTGTCAGGATAGCAGTGGTCCTGGAGTCAATGGTTGAGCCAGAGAGGTACAGTTGGGTGTCATCCGCATGTGGAGTCCTGTAGCTCAGTGGTTAGAGCGCTCGCCTAGCAAGCGAGACACCTGGGTTCAATTCCAGGCAGGGCAAAACCCTGGGCAAGTTTCCTTACTCCACACGCCTAATAATAATCCTTCCACAACAAAAAACAATAATAAATTGGTCATTTTCAATCCACGACTGTTTTTGGGGACGTTGTTGTGCGCAATTGGCTGCCGCATTTCACCCACAAATTTACGGTCAATTCACTTTACAGCATATTATGTGAAGCGCTTTCAGACGTCCAGAAGATGTGAAAAGTGCTATATTAGATGCAAGGATTATTATTATTATTATCATACATGTGGAAGTTGACCATATGTCTGCGGATGATGTCACCAAGAGGGTGCATACAGATATTGAAGAGGAGGGGAACAAGGACGGAGCCCTGAGGAATGCCACACAAGATGGTGAGAGGTACGATCTGAATAATTCAATGACAGAGCCGCCGTGAAGGTTGAGTTGAGAGGAGAGGAGGTGGAGGAGGATAGTGATCAATGTCGTCAAAGGCTGCAGAGAGGTCAAGGAGGACCAGGAGGCAGAGGGAGCCCTGGTCATAGATGTACAGAATGTAATTTGTCTCTTTGACCAGGGCTGTTTCTGTGCTGTGGGCGGCACGGAGACCCGATTGGAGGGGTTCG
Organism: Callorhinchus milii; assembly: GCF_018977255.1. Lineage (NCBI taxonomy): Eukaryota > Metazoa > Chordata > Chondrichthyes > Chimaeriformes > Callorhinchidae > Callorhinchus > Callorhinchus milii. Next base: position 2,833,826 of record NW_024704744.1, on the reverse strand, counting down.
TGAAGGGAGTAACGGGAGAGGAAGGAGCAATGCTGGGAAGCAATAATTCATTCCGGAACCTTGGAGAGGAAAGGGAGGTTGGAGATGAGGCAATAGTTTGAGAGCAGGAATGTTTTTTAGGGAGGGTTTTTTTAAGAATAAGAGTGATGAAGACCGTTCTTAAAGGGGTGGGAATGGTACCAGTGGACAGGGAGAGGATGATGCTTGTGATTAGAAGGGAAAGGAGGTGGAGAATGGAGGTAAGGATAGGGGTAGGGATGGGGTCGAGAGAGTAGGTGGTCAGTTTCATGCGGTTATAATGGTGGTAACAGAGGAGTGGGAGACAGGTTCAAAGGTGTGGAGGGAGGGATGGGTAGGGCCGTGGTGTGAGGGGGAGATGGGGAGGAGGATAGTAGATGTAGCGGCAGAGCAGCTGAGCCGATCCCCTCGACTTTGGATTCGAAGAAGTCCAGCATCGTCTCGCAGTTGGCATCGAAGGTGAGGATGGGCGAGGTGTGAGAGGGTGTGCGGAGGAGGCGGTTTGTGATGGAGAAGAGGAGCCTGGGGTTGTCCTTGGCCTCCAAGATTGTCTTGGAGTAGAACAACGATTTAGCGGAGGCGAGGCAGAGCGGTAAGATTAGATAAAGTCCAGCCAGATCTGCCGATGGACCGTTAAGTTCAATTTAAGCCAGTTTCATTCAGCAGCACATACCTGTGCTTTAAGGGAATGGAGATGACCGTGGTGACTTTCATGTGTAGGAGACAGTTCAGGAAGTGTGGGCAGCAAGGGAATTGAGAGGGAGCTGTGGAGAAGAGTGACCAAGGAGGCTAGGTCATTGCGGGAGAAAGCCCAGAGGGGGAGGAGTTCAGATAACTCCAAGGCAGTGGAGAGGGAGTGGTGGGGAGATATTTTTCCAGGGGCGGTCGCACAAAATATACATCCAAACCACTTTACAATATATCCCTTGAAATGCTTTGAGACATGACTGGTGTGATAAGCCACGACAAATGCAAGGATTAATATTATTATTATCAGGAAGGGGGGAAGGGGGCTGGGTGATGCAGGATTGTGTAGGGGGGATTGGAGAAGAGGGAGGAAAGGAGAAGGGTTGGCGTGGGATTTGTCAGCGTATAAGAGCAGATACAGTGTCAGGAAAGCTAAACTCACATAGGAACAATGGAACATAGGAACAGGAGTAGGCCATTCCTGTGGAGTCCTGTAGCTCAGTGGGTAGAGCACTCGCTTTGCAAGCGAGAGACCTGAGTTCAATTCCAGACAGGGCGAAACCTTGGGCAAGTTTCCTTACTCCACACAGAGCCTAATAATAATCCCTCCAAAATCCAAAAACAATAATAAATTGGTCATTTTCAATCTACGACTGTTTGTGGGACATTGCTGTGCGCAATTGGCTGCCGCGTTCGCCCACAAATATACAGTCAACTCACTTTACAGTGTGTTCTGTGAAGCGCTTTGGGACGTCCTCCTGACGTGAAAAGCGCTATATCAAATGCAAGGATTATTATTATTATTATTATTATTCAGCCCTTCAAGCCTGTCCCACCAATCTATAAGAATAGATCATGGCTGATCTCGTCCCCAACTCCATTTAACTGCCTTTGCCCGATATCACGTAGAAGAGCATCAATTCAGGAATACCTGTCATTAGCTAACCTGTGTCAGAATTCACACTACTGACTATAATGGGGTCAATCATTTGTATTGATCTTCCCTTACAGGTATGGACATTCCACTCCTCATTCAGTCTCCAGCACAGGAACATGTCAGAGAGGGACATAAGGCTCAGTTATATTGCGCTGTGCACAACGCCAGTGTGAATGTCATTGATGTACACTGGTACCGACAACGCCCAGGAGGACACCAGAAGGAGTGGTTGCTAACACACATGGTAAATGGCACTGTGCGGAGGTGCCAGACTTGTGCCTTGGCTCTCCAGCCTTCCAGAGACACCTCCAACAACACCTTCACTCTGTCAGTCCTAAATGTGCTGTTCAGTGATGTTGGAGTCTATTACTGTGCTGTGTGGGAAGATGTCTTTGGGAATGGCACCGAGCTGAATGTAACAAGTAAGTACATCAGGAAAGGGGGGGAAGAGTTATGGGTTCAAGCCCCACATTTTGACTTGGAATCACATCATCTAAGACGCTGGAATGCAGCGCTGGGGGAGTGCTGCATTTTCGGAGGTTCTGTCCTTCGGGTGAGACATTAAGCCAAGGTCCCACCTGCCTGTTCAGGTGGACTTTAAAGATCCCATGGCACTGTTCAAAAAGAGAAGGGAGTTTCTCTCTCCCGGTGTCCTGGCCAACAATCCCTCATATAAAATTAGTCACTCACTACATGACTGTTTGTGGAACACTGCTGTGCACAATTGACTGCCACAGTTTGCCTACAAAATGCACAGTCACTCCACTTACTTTCCACAGTACATCCAGTGAAGAGTTTCGAGACGTCTCAATGACATGATAAGGCGATACATCAAATGCAAGGGTTCTTATTATTACAGCAGATACAATGTCAGGAATGTTAAACTCACACAAAACGGCATCAATTTAGGAATGCCTGTCATGACCTAACCTCCAGCATTCACATTATTGCCAAAAATAGGGCCAGCCTGGCTCTCGCCTCCGCATCAGAAGGTTGTGGGTTCCAGCCTCGCATCAGGACTTTGAACTAATGCAGTCTCGTCCGGCACTCAAATGCAGTGCTTTACAATATATTCTGTGAAGCGCTTTGAGATGTCTCGATGACATAAGGCGCTATATCAAATGCAAGGATTATTATTATTATCATTATTATTATCTTTTTTTTTTCACATGAGAACCCGGGAGTGATAGCCTCAGCTCGGTCATTGTGTTTCTCATACTGGTGATCTGCATCATCGCGGTAGTCACTCTTCTCTACATGTTTTGGAAGCGGTTTGGAAACAAACGATCCCGTGAGTACTGCTTACAATTCAGGCAAAATATACCACCAGCAATCCCAGCAGCTCTGTAACAGACCATTGTGGGCCATTGAGCCAACCCCAGAGTGATTATACTAATGTTTCACCACTCCTTCCCATCACGGCCAACACAACCATCTTCTAATTAATGAATAAAATTAGGTCACTTAATTAATGAAACTAATTCATATAAAGTCCTTCAGCCGTGATCTAATAGAATGGCGGAACAGGCTCAAAGGGGCTGAATGACCTACTCCTGTCCCTATGTTCCTATCCGAGGATTTGTTTTGAGGCTCCTGCCTCATGTGAAAAATACGATATCAAATAAAATTTACTATTATTATTATTGTAATAAACTATGCTGAGTGACACTTTGTGATTTCTTTTGCAACAGGCTCTGTTTTGAAATCTCAAAAGGAATATTTTAAACGCCAGAATCAGGTAAGTGTGTGGTCAGTTGGGTCTGTCGGTGTGTCTTGGGGTGACTGCATGCTGCTGATGTGCTTCTCTTGGTGTTTATCTCCCTGATCAGGACATCATTCAAGCACTAGCTAGACCAAGTGTCAAATAGCGAAGTTAGAAGAAATTCCTTCACACCGAGAGAGTAGTGGGAATGTGGAAAGTGCTACCACAAGGAGTTGTTGAGATGAATAGTATAGATGTATTTAAGGGGAAGCTGGATAGGTACATGAGGGAGAAAGGAATAGAAGGTTCTGCTTGAAGGCTTAGTTGAGGAAAGGCAAGAGGAGGCTCATGTGGAGCATGAATACCGGCATAGACCAGTTGGGCTGAATGGCCTGTTTCTGTGCTGTATATTCTAATGTATTCTAATGTAAGTGTCAACCTGCTCAGTCAGTCAGGCTTTCACTGATAGTTGTGTGCTTGAGGCAACCCCACCCCCTTCCATGTTTCGTTCACGTTTCTGGGCTTGCTCCCTCCTACCTCTCTGACCTACTATCCCCCTACCTACCTGCCCGTACCCTCCGTTCCTCTGGCTCCGGTCTGCTCCACATCCCCCGCCCCAACCGCCCTACCATCGGTGGTCGGGCCTTCAGCCTCTCAGCCCCGAGGCTCTGGAACTCCATCCCCCAGTGCCTTCACCGCCTCCTCCCTTTCCTCCTTCAAGGCCGGTCTCAAGACCTTTCTCTTTGACCGAGCCTTCAGCTCCCCTCTCGACTCTCTACCCCCTCCTCGTTCCCTCCCTTCCCTCCCCTCACCCTGACCATTTCCCCCCTGCTCGGGTCCTGACCCAACTGTACAGCGCCTTGGGACGTCCTCCCGACGTGAAAGGCGCTCTATAAATGGAATCTTGTTGTTGTTGTTGTTGTTATTGTTACACTTCAATGGGAAGTGAAGAGATATTCAACCAAGCTCCTCATCTGCCTGTTCAGGTGGACGTTCAAAGATCCCATGACACTATCCGGAAAGTGAAGGAAGTTTCTCCCAGTTTCCTGGCCAACAATCCTCCAGACAATGGAGGATGATAATGGATAATAGAGTCCTGTAACATATTGGTTAGAGCACTTGCCTAGCAAGCGAGAGGACCCGGGTTCGATTCCCGGGTAGGGCGAAAAATTAGGCAAATTTCCCTACTCCACACGCCTGTTTACCTAGAACCAAGTAGGAATCTGGTTGTTATTCGATTGGCAGATCAATTTCCGGTGGTAATAATCCCTTACAAGAAAATAATAAATTGGTCATTCAATCCACGACTGTTGTGGGACACAAAAGTCGTGGATTGAATGACCAATTTAATCCACACGTTGGCTGTTAAGTTTCGTCCACAAAATACATAATCAATGCAGCACGTCCCCAATACTGCATTGCAGTTTCAGCCTGGACACGGTGGGATCAAATTGCTGATGTGGGGTTTGAAACCACAGCCTTCAGGCTCAGAGGCAGTGCAAGGAAGTGGTAAGTTGTGGGAGAACTTAACAGGAATTGGAGTTTAAATGTTATAGGCACCATATGACATGTAATGTTATTCCTTAGGCTGACAGCAGTCTGTTGCAGTGCTCTGAGATACTACCTTACATGACGGTTATTGTTGTTACAGTTTCTCTGAGGCTTCTCTGTTTTCTCTCTGTTGCAGTTCTCAACAGATCCTAAAGAGTCTTCAGAGACCATCTACGCGGTAAAAAAAAACCACTCTATTTTACTTAAAACTTAAAGTTATGCTCAGCCAGTCTTTCTTTGGAACAATGTGGTGAAATGCCTTCTTTTTAAGAACTGCAGTGAACAGACTTCTCGATTCATACCGGATTTTAGAAATGTCCTCACCTTTGTGCCATCTTGCAGAATCCCCAAACCGCCCTCCATTCCTCCCTGCCATAGATAGCTTTTGGTCGATTGGCAGATCAATTTCCGGGGGTAATAATCCCTCCAAAAAAATAATAATAATTTGGTCACTCAATCGACAACTGTTTGTGGGACACTGCTGTGTCCAATTGGCTGCCACGTTTCACCGCAATATACACAGCCAATTCACTTTACAGTATATTCTGTGACCCTCTTTTGCGACTGCTCATTCAGCCATCCTCCTATGCCTACCCTCCCTCCATGCCCTCCACCCCTCCTGATCGCAATCCTCCGCTGTGCGTAATTGGCTGCCACGTTTCAGCCACAAAATACACTTTCGTTCCATTTTACAGTATACTGTGTGAAGCGCTTTGAGACATCTCAAATTATTATTATTATTATCGTCTCATTCTGTTCATCACCTCTTGCCAAACATTTCTCCTCTTTGCCTGTACCAGGCTCCGTGACTCTATCAACCCCACCCTGGCCCGATTCCACTGGCTCCCCATTCCCCAGAGGATCAAGTTCAAAATCCTTGTCCTCGCCTTCAAAGCTCCTCCGCAGCCTTGCTCCTCCCAACCTTTGTGACCTGCTAACTCCACTCCCTCTGCTCAGCGGGCTCCGGCCTGGTCCATGTCCCTCGTCCGGCCTGCCCCAGCATCAGTGGTCGGGCTTTCAGCCTTTCTGCTCCCACCCTTCAGAACTCCATCCCATAGTCCCTTCCCCTCGCCCCCTCCCTTGTCTCCTTCACCCTTCTCAAGACCGTCCTCTTCGGCCGTGCCTTTGGCCACCTTCCTAACAGCAGCCCTCCTGATCCCAACCCGCAGCTCGAGTCCAAATCCATGAAAGTCCAGTACCTTGTGAAGTCCTCCCAACATGAAAGACACTGTATAAATGTTGTGTGTGTTGTTGTTGTTGTTGGAAAGACTGTCAAGTGTAAGAGGAACAACAGCAAAATTACATGCGTATAGCACCTTTCACGTCGTGAGGACATACCAAGGCGCTGGATAGTATTTTGAAAAGGAAAGTGACGGACCTCCCTTCACATTCATGTCACCAGTCACAGCAGCCTGAGGTCCACATTGTACCACAGTGTGACCCTCTTCGAGTTCAGTGTTAAAAACGCCTTAAATTTGATATAGAACAAACGAACAGAATGTATGCGTACGTTGCTGTTCTAATTCCACGGTACCTTCGTCTTCCTAGTTACATACTTTAGATTTATGGCTGCCCTCATCATTTCCCCATCAAGCTGTTTCTTCGCACTAATTCTCATTTTATTGGCAAGCTGTGCAGTTTTTGCTGACTCAAGCAGTGCGCCAACACACACTTTGGGATCTCCAAGCCTTGGCTCTTGCCAACTTGCGCTTAATACTTTCTGGAATTAGGTCAGCAGGATGCATCCCTCCAGGTCAAGAGTGCCCATTCCTTTCCAGTAATCTATCTCCGGGATTTCCATGTGTAGGTGGGATGCTTGGACTTCTCAGTTTGGCTTGGATATTCTTAAGCACGGTGATGGGTTTCCGCACAGCTTTGGCCACCCTCCTACCTTACCCTCCCTGCCCTCCACCCACCCTAATCCCAACACTCAACTCGGGTCCAAATCCCTGACTGTCCAGTGCCTTGGGGAGTCCTCTTGACATGAAAGGCGCTGTACAATAATATAATTTTGTATTGTATCACTCTGTTCTCATCGCTGTATGTTCTCCTCACTCTCCATTCTCCTTGCTCTCCATACTTAATCATTCTCGGATCTTCATCCATTTCCAGTTGTTTCTTTTTCTTGCAGAACCTACAGGATTTCGGTTTGGAACTTAACGATATCTACACGGTAAGAACCTCCGGGGTAAACCGGCGACGTTTCTTCACTCCACCCTTGTGTTGATCAGCACATCGCATCAAGTGAGTCCGCCAACTGCACAATCTCACCAGCAAAAAAAAAAGGAAGCATTTCAATTCTATCTGAATGCTCTGGAGAATATACGCCACACATCATGGATGGCTTCCAACATGTCGAATTAGCACAACTCCATCCTTGTATTAATTAGCACATCAAACCTGGGGCGGGGCGGGGGGGGTGGGCAGGGAACAGGGGTCTCCTTGGAGCTGAATTGGCTCCACGGTGACATGCTTTGCAACGTGATGCTTGGAATTCTCAGTTTGGTTTCGAGACTCTTAAGCACGGCGATGGGTTTCTGCATGTGTCCAAAATTCTCATTTTATTTTAAACTTTCTCCCTGTTACCAACGGAAACCTCCCTCCCTGTTACTTTCCATATAACGCTGCCTCCACCATCACGTGCCCCTGACACCCCGGCTGAGCAAACAGAAAACCCATCAGCAGGGGCGTCTGAAAGCACTTCACAGGATTTACTGTCATGTGTAGTGACTGTTTAATTTTCGGTAAAGGAGAATGTGTCAGCCAAGTCTAAGTTAAAAAAAAGATTTGCAATTCAGAGTGACTCAAGCAGTCGCTTGCTGTAACTCGTTAACACTTTATTCTTTTCCTTCCTGATAGAACGCCTAGCAACAAAGTAAAGTCAGTTCAGAAATGGTAGGTTTTTCACACACTCTTGCACCAACACCCACCCTCATCCGCACCCTCCCCACACCCCACCCTCCTCCCACTATATTAACAATATTGGCAACTATATAAAACACAAATACTGTATTAAATTCTACAGTATTTGTATTTGTTGGAGTCCTGTGGCTCAGTGGTTAGAGCACTCGCTTTGCAAGCGAGACACCTGGGTTCAATTCCAGACAGAGGGCGAAACCTTGGGCAAGTTTCCTTACTCCACACAGAGCCTAATAATAATCCCTCCAAAACCCAAAACAATAATAAATTGGTCATTTTCAATCTACAACTGTTTGTGGGACATTGCTGTGCGCAATTGGCTGCCGCGTTCGCCCACAAATATGCAGTCAATTCACTTTACAGTGTGTTCTGTGAAGCGCTTTGGGACGTCCTCCCGACGTGAAAAGCGCTATATCAAATGCAAGGATTATTATTATTATAGTATTTAGACACATAGAAACAGGAGGTCAGATATAAAAACTCCCTGTAGAGGGAGCTTTACTGTGTATCTAACCTCCTCCTGTTTCTGTGTTCCTACGTACAATGCAAAACACATTAATATTAATGCAGCACCTTTTATGTTGGGAGGATATCTCAAACTTGAGGCAGAAACCCGCCTGCTGATAGTGGGGCAGATAGGGCGGGGGACATGACACGGGCCAAATGGTGCAGCGCACTTGGAGGGAGACGAACTTCTGCAGGTTTATTTCACACCTGAAAATAATAATAATAATAATCCTTGCATGTGAGATGGCGCCTTACCACGTCATTGAGACGTCTCAAAGCACTTCACAGAATATACTGTAACGTGTGTCCTTTTTATGGGTGAAACGCAGCAGCCAATTGTGCACAGCAGTGTCCCACAAACAGTCATGGATTGAGAGGCCACATTTTTTGCGGGGAGGGTAAGATTATTACCCCAGGAAAGCGATCGTCAACCGGGTTTCTACTTACTGCTAGGTAAAGAGTGGAGTAAGGAAATTTGCCTAAAGTTTTGCCCTGCCCGGGAATCGAATCCGGGTCCTTGTGAGGCGAAAGCTCTAAACACAACGCTACAGGACTCCACAGAACAGGTTATTGACTGCAATGCTCAGCATCAACTGATTATTTTTCTTTGTGTCTAATCAGGCAGTGGACCACGGTGTCTGCTGAGCTGAGTGACGGGTTCTGATGTGATTTACCAGATGGAGCGTCCCGGAAAGACATCTTATTGTGATCAACTGTGCAGTCAACGTTCTCAATATCTGTACTTAAGTGTAACATGGATTTACATTTACATTAAAAAATGTTTTGCTTAGCCGGTTGTCTGACACGTGCAGAAACCCAGCAACGGGCTTAACAGTATCCAAACCAAACTGAGCATTCCACTCATCCTACCTATACATGGAAATTCCTGAGACTGTTGGAAGGGAATGCGCACCCTCTCCCTAATTCCGGAAAATATTAGGCACAGGTTGGCAGGAGCCAAGGCTTGGGGACCCCAGAGTGTGCGTTGGGGTACCAACTGAAGTTCAACCAGCTAAAACCGCATAGCCTGCCATTGAGAGCACTGTCTGCCCAACCTTCCCGCTGCTTGTCCAGCTCGGACCACCCTACCCATTAGGGCTTTGGCTTGCAGGGTTAGCAGGAGCTGAGTGCGATGATTCCCTGCCCCCAGTGACTGGTCTGCCCTTCCAAGTCCTGCCATTGATCCAGACTGGCTGTGCTATCATTAGCAGTATCTTGGAAGACTGCAGATCCACATGGCTCAGGAACCAGACTAGGGTTCATCGCAGAGGGCTCGCTCGACATCCCGTTGCCTAAATGTCACTTCGGAGCCAGTTAAGCTCCAACAATACCCCACTTATCCCCGCCACCCCCTGTGAAGCACTTTGATTCCTTACACAGAGGGTAATTAACGACTGGAACAGGGTCACTAGGAAGGGTGGTTGAGGCCAGGACACTGGGACTCGTTTAAAACGTAGCTTGATGCTGTGATGGGATGGACAGTTGTGTATGTGTGTGTTTGTGACAATCTGCTGAGGTGAAAGGCGCTGTATAAATGTATGTATAAATGTATAACGGTTGCTGTCATCGCATGTTTTATCTAAGACTCTTCGGGTTTTTCCTACCATCTCTATTGTTAGTCGGGTCTCTATTATTAGTCGAGCCTCGAGTCCGTCTTTATTTAATCACTTCTGACCTGTAAATAAAGCTTGTCTTTGGTTTGAATTAATCCACGTCAACTCGTACTTTGTCTGCCTTCCAACACAGACTACGAGCGGTCTGGGGTTATGGGAATGATGTACAATATAGAGGTGAAGATTTAATGTGTATAAATCGTTAGTTAAACCACGGTTAGAGTTTTGTGTCAATGGTTTGAACTATTAATAATAATCCTTGCATATGATATAACGCCTTATCACGCCACTGAGACGTCTCAAAGAGCCTCACAGAATATACTGTAAAATGAATTGACTGTGTATTTTTTGGCCAAAACGCGACAGCCATTTGCATACTGTAGCGTCCCACAAACAGCCGTGGATTGAGTGACCCCCATTTTTTTTGAAGGGATTATTACTCCCGGAAAGTGAACCCGCGAATTGACTAACAGTGGGGCTCCTACTTACTGTTAGGTAAACAGAGGCGTGTGGAGTAAGAAAACTTGCCTAAGGTTTTGCTCCGTCCGGGAATCAAACCCAGAAGTTCAGTCGGAGGTGAAGCTTAACCTCAACAGCAACAACAACTTGCACTTATATAGCGCCCTCCACTCAGGGTAGCGTCTAGAGCGCTGCATAAATAGTTAGTTAGAACGCAGAGTGTCGGGTCAATGGTCTGAACACCATGTAACCACATCCTGACTATCCGTGTGACTATCACCCTATGTGGTAGAACATGTTGATGTCATGTGTTTTCTTATCTGCATTAGAGCTGCATTGCTATTGTCCCAATTGGTTTTATGGTCCTGTTGGATGGTTCAGTTGGATGTTAAAGATGTTCAGGGCAGTGCTGGCGGAGTGCTACATTGTTGGAGGTGCCATCCTTTTGGGGCATAGCGGTTGAAAGCACGGCCATCAATGGTGGAATGGAGGGCATGAGGGACACGCAGGAGCCCGGAGCCAGTCGATCACAGGCAACAGGTTGTAGGTTGGGGGTTAAGCAGGTTGGAGAGGTAAGGATGTGCCAGGGCATGAAGGGCTTCGAAGACGAATGGAGTCTAACCAGCTAAAACCTTATTGCTTGCCATTGAGAGCACTGTTGGCAAGCTTTCATGTTGCTTGTCCAGCTACGATCACTTAATAACTTAATAACCCTAATAGGGCTTCGGCTTGCAGGGTTAACAGGAGATGAGTGAGAGGATTGCCTGCCCCCCCAGTGACTGGTCTGCCCTTCCAGGTCCTGCCGGTAAGCCGGGCTGGTTGTGCTGTCAACAGCAGTGCCCTGGAATACTGCAGACTCACCTGCCTCAGGAATCGGATTAGAGACCACCACAGAGGGCTGCTCGATTCCGACATTCCTATAGTTTACTCTTTTGTGATTGTGCAACATTGGTTCAGGGTTTAGAAGGAAAATTCAGGACAGACCCCATGAAGTATTTCTTTACCCTGAAGGTAGTTATATTAATAATTATAATCTTTGCATTTGACACAAAATATAGTCAATTCAGTTCACGGTCTATCAGGTGAAGAACTTTGAGACGTCTTGAAGACAGTGATAATGCGCTTTATTAAATGCAAGGATTATTATTATAGCACATAGTCACCTTGTCAAGACATCTCAAAGATGGGACCTCGGCTTAACGTCTCATCCGAAGATCTCATCCGAAGATGGATTTCAGATTCAGAAAGTAAGACATTTCAGATATTGACCAAAGGGCTATGAATCGTGAAGCCAGGAGGGGCACTGCAGTTATCTGGATAAAAAGGCATCAAAAAGAGATTCAGGTCTCTGAGATGCTATCCCAAGTTGTTATCGTCGTTGTTGTTGACATCACTCCCTTTATCTTGCCCCTCTTGCCCCATTTTCAGATCACACCTGAAGACTTCCACTACGACCATGCATATCACATCATTGAGATGCTTTGCAAATGTACTGTAAAGTTAATTGATTGTATTTTTTTAAGGGATTATCAGTCCAAGAATGCGATCTGCCAATCGACTAACATTTCAGCAAACAGAGGGGTGTTGAGTAAGAAATCTTGCTTTAAGTTTCGTCCCCCGCCCGCGATCGTACCCGGTTCTTTTCGCTTGCAAGGCGAACTCTCTGACCACTATGCTAATTATAACGCAAGGTATCATTGCATGGACCTTTGCTACAGTGGCGTGTTACAAGAGGGTCGAGTTGTGGAATGCTTCGCTTATGGCAAATATCTCTATGTGAGAGCCCACCAGGGGGGAAAAGGAGATGCGAAGCTCTTTGCCGACCTCACGCTCCGAGTTTAGATCTATCGTTGTCATAGCAACAGCCGATTTAGGAGAAAGCGAGAATGAATACAATTAGCTCTGAACCTGTGCGTTACCATTGTGGAATTATTCCCATTTGCCTCGCCAGACATTCAAACCTACATTAAAGTCGCTAAGAGTGAATAAACAGTGCGTCCGTCCGTGGTACTCAAACATTGGAACATCTATACCCCGAGCGGAAATGCGATCCTGCCCGTAGCAAATAACATCAGAACAGTTCCAGGCAACACTACACCATTTGTATACGTGTTTCACCTCAAGAAGGAGTCAACCAGCCTGGCTCAGTTGGTAATAATAATAATCCTTGCGTTTGATATAGCGCCTTATCACGTCTTCGAGACGTCTCAAAGCGCTTCACAGAATATACTGTAAAGTGAATTGACTGTATACTTTGTGGGCAAAAATGCGGCAGCCAATTGTGCTCAGCAGCGTCCCACAACATTTATTGTTATTTATTGGTTTATTTTTTTTCAAGGTATTATGAGCCCTGGAGAGGGATCCGCCAATCAACTAACAACCGGGTTCCTACTTACCGCTAGATAAACAAAGACGCGTGGAGAAAGGAAACTCGCCCCGCGCGGAAATCAAACCCAAGTCCTCTCGCTTGCGAGGCGAGCACGTAACCACTACGATACAGACCTCCACGAGAGGGAAGCAGACAGGTATATGAAGGCTAGAGGCTTGAGGGGATGTGTTGGATAGGGCACGGCAGTGGGGTTGACGGTGTGGCTTGCTCCTCGAGTCCGTGTGGATTCAATGGGCTGAATGGCCCCCTTCCGTGCAGTAAACGTCTATGATTCTATAATTCTTTAAAAGTAAGGTTTATTATGATTGTAATATTCTGGAGTGGAAACGAACCCAGTGAACACACCTGGGTGACAGTGACAGAGAGACATGGATAGAACTCTCAGTTCCCTCGGACCGAGTGCTCACAAGTACTCTATTCCCATGGCAACTCCTCTCCGCATCCAACAGTGTTTGTAGACTATGGTACAAGTGCACTTTTAGATGCTCTCTGGGTTTATTGGATCTCAAACTATGAAAGGTTTTTGAGAGGACGGCCGGTCAGTGACTTGGTAACCAGAGGTCATTAACTCAGCATTCTGGGTGGGGAAGTTGAAGGGGCAGGTTGGAAAGAATTTTTATTTTACCCAGACTGTACAGCGCAGAAACAGGCCGTTCGGCCCAACCAGTTTGTGCTGGTGTTTGTACTCCGAGAGGACCTGGGTTCGATTCCCAGCCAGGGTGAAACCTTAGGCAAGTTTCCTTACTCCACACGCCGCTGTTTACCGAGCAGTAAAAATCCCTTCAAGAAAAAAAGCAACAACAAAAATAATGTGGTCACTCAATCCGCGACTGTTTGTGGGACTGTTTGTGCAATGTGATAAGGTGTTATATCAAATGCAAGGATTATTATTAATATTATTATACTCCACACCAGCCCCCACACTCTCTATACTCCCTCCCATATCCTTCTGTTCCCCTCTCTCTCATGTGTATGTTCATGTCACCTTCCAATACCTTGGGACATCCTCCCAACATGACAATCGCTATATAAATACAATTTGTTGTTATTGTTGTTGTTGTGCGTATCTGTATATATTGACTACAGTGGCTAAAGTGAATTGACTATATTTTGTGGGCGAAATAATAATCATTATATGTATTATTATCATTATATATCATTAAATATGATTATTATATTCATCATTTCATCCACAAAATATAGTCAATTCACTTTACAGTATATACTGTGAAGCACTTTGAAACGTCTCAACTATGTGATAAGGCACTACATGAATTGCAAGGATTATTGTTATCATAAAGAGATACCTGAGAAAATAGAGTAAGTCTAGACATGGATGGAATTTCTCATCATGTTGCCTGTTCTAAATTTGTTTTTACAGAGCTGAACTTATGATCTCGTGTTCTGGGTTTGCTTTCTCAATGCTATCAATAATGTCTTATATAAGCACTTTAAGGTCTCCTCTGAGACGTCTCTTTTCAAGGTTACAAATGAATATCCTCTGTCGCTTGTAGTTTTGGGCGCTAAAAGCAAATTGAGTCAGACTGGCTCGATTGGTAGCACTCGCCTCGTGAGTCAGAAGGTTATGGGTTCATGTCGCATGTTGGGACTTGGAACTCATCTAATCTAAGATGGCATTCCAATGCAATGCTCAGAGTGTTCTCCGTTGTTGGAAGTGGCGTCCTTCAGATGAGATGTTAAACCGAAGCCATGTCTCCCGACTCATGTGGATATTAAAGAGTCCTGTAGCTCAGTGGTTAGAGCACTTGCATCGCAAGCGTTGTGGAGGATCTGGGTTCGATTTCTGGGCTGAGCGAAACATTAGACAAGTTTTGTTATTCCACACACCTCTATTTACCTAGCAGTAAGTAGGAACTCGGTTGTTAGTCGATTGGCGGATCGCTTATCCAGGGGTAATAATCCCTTCAAAAAATAATAACAACAACAATTTGGTCACTCAATCCAGGACAGGACAGTGGGAATCGTTTGAAAGGCAGCTTGGTGCTGTCGTGGGGGAACGGTAGGGTGGGTGTTCTGGAGCGATGGGCTAAAGGATCTTCTTCATCCTAATAAATCTTAACAAGAATAATAATCCTTGCATTTGATATTTCACCTTATCTTGCATCGTTGAGACTCTCAAAGCGCTTCACAGGATATACTGTAAAATGAATTGACTGCATATATTGTGGGCAAAACACAGTAGCCAATTGCAGTGTCCCACAGTTATAGATTGAGTGACCAAATGATTTTTTTTAAGGGATTATTAGCCCTGGAAAATGGTTTCTCCCCACCTCGACTAACTGGATTCCTACTTACTGCTGGGTAAACAGAGGCATGTGGAGTAAGGAAACTTGTCTAATCGTTCACCCGGCCCAGAATTTAACCCGGGTCCTCTCGCTTGCAAGGCAAGTGCTCAAACCAATATGCTGTAGGACTCCACGTGTGATCTTGTGACTTGGGTACAAAATTGCCAAGCTCAGCATTCCGGTTCGGAGCTGTTAGTGTGAGCAATGCGGGCACGGGCACCTGAATATTTAATTGGATTTACAAGATGTTTGAGATGCAGCATGACTGAGAGCCTGTCAGCTACAGAAGTACACCAATGAGTTATTAATCCTGTCTCACTCCTTCCCCCCACTCATGGGAAAGTGTTTGTCCGCAACAACAACAACAAATTGCAGCCCAGACAGGGCAAAACCATAGCAAGCTTCCTTACTCCACACACCTCTGTTTACGTAGCAGTAAGTAGTCGACTGGCGGATCGCTTTTCGGGGGTAATAATCCGTCCAAAAAGAAAGATTTGGTTACACAATCCACGACTGTGTGCCCAATTGGTTGCCACGTTCGCCCACAAAATACACAGTGAATTCACTTTGCAGTATATTCTGTGAAGCTTTGAGACGTCTGAATGACGTGATAAGGAGCTATGTCATACGCAAGGATCATTGTTATCAATTAAAATCTTGTGAAGCACTTTGGGACGTCCTCCCAATGTGAAATGTAAGTATCAAATGTAAGGATTACTATTATATGTCAACATATTCTTTTTGTTTTTTTAGGACACTGGGTTTAGGATTTACTGTTTATCCATTGCATTGGGGATAGGAGGCGGGGGGGGGGGGGGGGGGTTGCAGTCCCTGAGATGATTTAATTTGTTTTGATATTGGACCCAAGTGTCTCAGAGAGAAAATATTACAAACATCACATGCAATTACATTGCGAAGGAGAGGTTTCATAAACCTTCCCTTCAGCTGTCAACCTTTGTTAAAAGCAATTCAAGTGAATCCATTAACAACAAAACATTTCTGTGTCACTCCCATGCGAACAACAACTTGCATTTACTAGCACCTCTCACGTAACGTAGGGTCCCGGAGCACTTGACAGTAGCGATGGAACGGAGTGCACGAGGGACAAGCAGGAGGCTGGAGCTAGCCGAACGGAGGCAATGGGTAGTGGGTAGGGGACTAAGCAGGTGAGATGTTATATACGTGGAGACACTGAACTTACTATCCACTGAGCGAGGGCTCCAACCCATGCTTGGCGGATGTCAATAAACCAACTGGTGATTAGTCTCCTTGGTGGTGCGGGGGTCGGGGGGGTGGGGGTTGGCGGGGGGAAGTGGGGTCTCCTTGGAGCTGAAGTGTGGAGTCCTGTAGCTCAGTGGTTAGAGCACTCACTTTGCAAGTGAGAGACCTGAGTTCAATTCCCGGCAGGGAAACCTTGGGCAAGTTTCCTTACTCCACACAGAGCCTAATAATAATCCCTCCAAAACCAAACCAAAAATAAATTGGTCATTTTCAATCTACGACTGTTTGTGGGACATTGCTGTGCGCAATTGGCTGCCGCGTTCGCCCACAAATATACAGTCAATTCACTTTACAGTGTGTTCTGTGAAGTGCTTTGGGACGTACTCCCGACGTGAAAAGCGCTATATCAAATGCAAGGATTATTATTATTAAGGTGACATGTTTGGCAATGGAATGTCAGAATGGAGCAGCCCTCTGTGACGGTCTCTAGTCCGGATCCTGAGCCAGGCGGGTCCGCAGTATTCCAGGACAATGCTGATGACATCTCAGCGAGACTCCACACGAGTCTTCACCCATTCCTTACTTGCTCCCATCCTCATCTATTCGCCTCTCCCTCATGTGAAGGTCCAGCTTCCTCTTGAATACAACTACACTATCTGATTGAACCATCACTTCAAGCAGCGAGTTCCACAATCTCACTTCGCTCTGCATGAAAAACGCCTGATCTTTAATATCCACCTGAACAGGCACTCGGTGCTCAGTTTAACATCTCATCTGAAGGAAGGCATCACCAACAGTGCAAGTCCTGAAGTGTAGTGATTAGCATGCCCGCCTTGCAAGCGAGAGGACCTGGGTTTGATTCCCATGCAGGGCCAAACCTTAGGCAAATTTTATTACTCTGCATGCCCCTGTTTACCAAGCAGAAAGTAGAAACCCGATTGTTAGTCGATTGACAGATCGCTTTCTAGGGGTAATAATCCCTAAGAAAAGAAAATCATAATAATATGATCACTCAATCCACGACTGCTTGAGGGACACTGCTGTGTGCAATTGGTTGCCTTGGTTTGCCCCAAAAATATACAGTCAACAATGTGATAAGGTACTATATCAATTGCAAGGATGATTATTATTATATTGTAATTATTATAACAGTGAAGTGCTGCCCCGGCACTTCAATGCAGTGTCAATTATACTACATACACTGAATTGGGGATTGTCAGCCAGGACACTGGGAGAAACTCCCTTTTCTTTTCAAACAGTGCTGCAGGATCTTTAATGTCCGTCCAC
This sequence comes from Callorhinchus milii, assembly GCF_018977255.1. Taxonomy (NCBI): domain Eukaryota; kingdom Metazoa; phylum Chordata; class Chondrichthyes; order Chimaeriformes; family Callorhinchidae; genus Callorhinchus; species Callorhinchus milii. Next base: position 2,816,230 of record NW_024704744.1, on the reverse strand, counting down.
CTGAACAGACAGATAGACTCCGATTTAACATGAAGGACAGATATCAGATTAATGACAGACACTTCAAGCAATGAAATTAACCTTGTCAGTCTCTCAGAAGGTAAGTACTCCAATAAAACTGCACCAATACAATCTAATGGTTTGGTTTCCTGCAAACTAATTGAGATGCCAGTTTATGGGTCTTCAGTATAGTTTTTGTAATAACAGTTTCAAGACAAAATGTGAAAGATTTATTAACAGACAGAAAAGCGTCATTCATTGCTCTGACAACAGCAATAACTTGCATTTCCATAGACACCTTTCATGTAGGGTGGTGGTATCCAACCTTTACGGATGGCCATTGAATTTTCTTGATTGATTTATTCCAATGTGTATGAAAGCAATATTTCAGTCAACAGAAAAGTAAAAACGCGCTACTAATTGAACACGGATTTACCTAGACTGGTGTGAATGTTCAGGGGGGGCATTTCTTGATGGGCCAGTGGGCCGGAAGTGGCACATGGGCCACAGGTTGTCAAGTTGTCCACATGCTGATAAAGGATAATGTCTCAAAACATCAAGTGGGGGGGGACAGGATGGAAAGGTGGAGGTGATCGCAGGACTATTTGAAGAGGCAATAATAATAATAATCTTTGTACTTGGTGTAGGGGCTGAAGGCATGGCCTTCGATGGTGGAGCGAAGGGGACGAGGGATGAACAGGAGGCTGGAGCCAGTCGAGCAGAGGCAGCAGTATGGAATACATAGGACGTTCCTGCAAGAAAGGTTCCATAACCTCAACCTTAAGTAATAATCTTTTGTGGCAGCATTAAATCTTGGGAAAATGGTCTAACGACAGGATAGGAGTGATTTAGGGGTAATCTGGAGCCCAGTGTGTAGTTCAGAGTTGTCAATTCCTGCTCATTCCACCAGCTGTAAAATATCTTGGTAATGTGAAGGAGTGAAGTGAATTTACTACCTGACCTTTGGGCAGACTGGGAACGATGGCTCTGCCACTCACTGTGTTTTACTCTTCGGCTCTCATCAACGTTTAAAATCTCACGGCTCTCACCTCCTCCACCTTCCCGACCTCCCCCTAAAACTCTCCGAACCCGTACGCAACCTAGGCGTCAGGTTCGTCACCCAATTATCCTTCCTCCCCCACATCCGGTCCCTCACCAGCACCGCTTTCTTCCACCTCGCCGGTCTCCCATCCACTACCATCCATAAAATCCAAATCATTCAAAACTCTGCCGCCCGCATTCTCACCCGCACGAAACTCCACTCCCCGACCCCCCCAGTCCTGGCCAGACTGCACTGACTGCCTGTCCCAGAGAGGATCGACTTCAAGATCCTCACCCTTGTATTCAAATCCCTCCACTCCTCTGCACCCCCCGACCTCTCTAACCTCCTCTCTTCGCCAAACAGTACCCATTACCTTCGTTCCTCCAGGTCTGGCCTCCTCCTCGTCCCCCGAGTCCTCCGTTCCACCCTCAGTGGCCGTGCCTTCAGCCACTATGCCCGAGGCTCTGGAACTCCCTTCCTCACTCCCTTCGTTCGCTCCCTCCCTTCCCATTTTCAGGTCTCTGCTGAAGACCATTCTTTTCGACCGCGCCTTTGGTCACTTTCTCCTCCCTCCCCCTGGCTCCTCCCCATCCCTCTGGCTTCTCCCCCTCCCCTTTTGCTCAGCCCCGGGATCCGTTACTGTAAAGTGCTCTGAGACACCGTCCGGCGTGGATGGCACTATATAAATCCAAGTTGTTGTTGTTTTACAGCGAGGTTCCTGTCACTCTGCGCACTGGTAATTACTCTCCTAGTGTGGAGTCCCGTAGCGTAGTGTGGTGGTTAGAGCCCTTGCCTCGCAAGCGAAAGGACCCGTGTTTGATTCCCGGGCACAGCGAAACCTTTGGTAAGTTTTGTTACTCCACACGCCTCTGTTTACCCCATAGTAAGTAGGAACCGGATTGTTAGTCGACTGGCAGATGGCTTCCTGGGGATAATAATCTCCCACACCAATTTTTCAAAATGTAATAATAATTTGGTCACTCAATCCCGCGACTGTTTGTGGGACACTGTTGTGTGCAATTGGCTGCCACACTTTGGCCACAAAATACACAGTCAATTCACTTTACAATATATTGGAAGCGCTTTGAGACATCTCGAAGACGTGATAATGCCCTATATCAAATGCAAAGATTATTATTATTATTATTATAAACCGGGGCTTAGATCCAACCGTGTACAATACAGTACAAGATCCCACAGCATAATTCGGAAAGAAAAGGGAGTTTCTCTCTCTCGGTGTCCTGGCCAACAATCCCCCAAATAAAATTGGTCACTCACTCCACGGCTGTTTGTGGGACATTGCTGTGCGCAATTGGCTACAGTTTCGCCCACACAAATATACAGTCAATCTGCTTTACAGGATATTCTGTGAAGCGCTTTGAGACGTCGAGAAGACATGAAAAGCGCAATAACAAATGCAAGGATTATTATTATTAATATTGTACACAAGTCACACAGACAGCAACTGACTTGACCTTGTACCTATTTATTTACTTATTGTTCAAAACCTTTGAAAAATACAACAACAACAACAAAATTACATTTATAGAGCGCCTTTCACGTCAGGAGGACGTCCCAAGGCGCTGCACAGTTGGGTCATGACAGGTGGGAAATGGTCAGGGTGAGGGGAGGGAAGGGAGGGAGCGAGGAGGGGGGAAATGGTCAGGGTGAGGGGAGGGAAGGGAGGGAGCGAGGAGGGGGAAGAGAGTCGAGAGGGGAGCTGAAGGCTCGGTCAAAGAGAAAGGTTTTGAGACCGGCCTTGAAGGAGGAAAGGGAGGAAGCGGCGAAGGCACTGGGGGATGGAGTTCCAGAGCCTCGGGGCTGAGAGGCTGAAGGCCCGACCACCGATGGTAGGGCGGTTGGGGCGGGGGACGTGGAGCAGACCGGAGCCAGAGGAACGGAGGGTACGGGCAGGTAGGTAGGGGGATAGTAGGTTGGAGAGGTAGGAGGGAGCAAGGCCGTGAATGGCCTTGTAGGTGAGGATGAGGATCTTGAAATCAATCCTCTGGGGGATGGGGAGCCAGTGGAGGCGAGCGAGGGTGGGAGTGATGTGGTCCCGAAGCCTGGTGCGGGACAGTACACGAGCTGCAGAGTTCTGAATGACCTGCAGCTTGTGGAGGGAGGTGGCGGGAAGGCCGGCGAGGAGAGAGTTCCCATAGTCCAGCCTTGAGGTGACAAAGGCGTGGACCAGGGTTTCAGCAGCGTGAGGGGTGAGGTAGTGCCGTAGTCTGGCGATGTTCCGGAGGTGATGGAAGGCGGTGCCAGTTGTGGTGCGGATGTGAGGGAGAAAGGACAGCTCAGGGTCGAACAAAACGCCGAGGTTCCTGACTGGCTTTGAGAGGTGGAGAGTGCAGCCTTGGATGCTGATGGTGTCAGCGCCTGAGGTGCGGAGGCGCTGACGTGAGCCAATCAGGAGGGCCTCGGTTTTTCGCACGTTGAGCTGAAGAAAGTTGTCTCTCGTCCAGGACTCGATGTCGGACAGGCAGCTGTCAGGACATCGGTGGTCGTGGAGTTGAGAGTAGAGGAGGAAAGGTAGAGTTGGGTGTCATCCGCATACATGTGGAAGTTAACTCCATGTCTGCGGATGATGTCACCAAGGGGGAGCATATAGAGGGTGAAGAGGAGGGGACCGAGGACAGAGCCCTGAGGGACACCACATGAGACAGTGCGGGGGGTGGAGGAGAAGCCATTCGTCGAGACAAAGTGAAGACGGTGAGAAAGGTACGACCTAAACCATTCAAGGACAGTGCCTTGAAGGTTGAGGTGGGAGGACAAGCGGTGGAGTAGGATAGCGTGGTCGACCGTATCGAATGCTGCCGATAGGTCGAGGAGGACGAGGAGACAGAGGGAGCCCTGGTCACAGATGGTCAGGATATCATTGGTGACCTTGACCAGGGCAGTTTCTGTGCTATGGGCAGCACGGAAACCTGACTGAAGGGGTTCGAAAAGAGAATGGGTGGAAAGGAAAGAGCGCAGTTGGGAGGCGACAACTCTTTCCAAGACCTTGGAGAGAAAGGGGAGGTTGGAGATGGGCCGGTAGCTTGATAGCTGCGACGCATCAAGGGAGGGTTTTTTCAGGGTGGGCGTGATGATGGCAGTTTTTAATGGAATGGGGACAGAGCCAGAGGAGAGGGACAGGTTGATGATGTCAGTGATATGTGGGGCAAGAAAGTGGAGCTGGGAGATAAGGAGTGGAGTGGGGATGGGGTCAAGGGAGCAGGTGGTTGGTTTTAGGGATTGGATGAGTTCAGTGACAGAGGGTGGGGAAACGGGTACGAAGGTGTGTAGGGGAGGATGGGTAGGAGTCGGAGTGTGGGAGGGAAGGGGTGGGTGGTGGGTGGAAGTTGGAGGGGAAGTGACCGCGCAGCGGATTCCCTTGATCTTGGATTCAAGGAAATCCAGCATCTCCTCGCAGTGAAGGTTGGAGGAGATGACCTGCGCGGGGTGGCGGGGGGGACGGAGGAGTCGGGTTGTGGTGGAAACAATGGTTGGGCGGATAGAACGGGGTACATGAAGCAAGCCAGTGTTAGCTAAATGGAGAGAGGGGCTGGGGTGGGAGGGATACACAAGGTCACAGAGCTTGGGTGGAGTTGAGGCCGTGGAGGGATTTGAAAGCAAGGCAGACGATCTTGAATTTGATCTGTTGGGGGAGGGAGAACCAGTGGAGCCGGGCGAGGATGGAGTTGATAGGCTCATGGAGCCTAGTGGGCGAGAGGATTCGGGCTGCAGAGCTCTGGATGGTGTGCAGCATGTGGGGGGAGGAACTGGGAAGTGTGGAGAGCAGATTTTTCAAATTGTGCAGCCATGTATGTCGATAGTTCTCTGTCACTGTCCGTCGATACTGTCATCTGTGACATCAGTGGCTAAGTCTGTCACTGTATCTCAGTCAAATTCCCACATCAATGACCACTCAGGAGAGGAACCAATGTGACATGCAGTATGATGATTAATGCAGAGCAGCCAGTAAATACCTTGTGCTTCAAAGCTCGGATGTCTTCCTGACAGGAATTCCAGTCACTCTCTGCCAGTTTCCTCAGGTCTGCATCTTCATCTGTAGCAAAGGGATGAGATATTAGCCCCATTTGTATCTTATTCGTGTACATCAGCATTATATAATAATAATAATCATCATTGAGATGTCTCAAAGAGTTTCACAGAATATATTGTAAAGTGTATGTTTTGTGGGTGAAAATCGGCAGCCAATTGCGCACCGCAGTGTCCCACAAATAGTCATGGATTGAGTGACCAAATTGGTTTGGGAGAGGAGTTATTACCCCTGGAAAGCGATCCGCCAATCAACTAACAAACGTATTCCTATTTACTGTTAGGTAAACAGAGGCGTGTGGAGTAAGGGAACTTGCCTAAGGTTTCGCCCCGCCTGGGAATCGAACCCGCGTCCTCTCACTTGCGAGGCGAGTGCTCTAACCACTGAGTTACAGGACTCCTGTATAACAGGGTTCGACTGTGAAAACACGGTTGGTGAGTTAGTGACTAGAGGGCACCCATTTGAGATAGTTAGCAGGCAAGCAAATGAGGAGCTTGTGAGGAATATTTTTCACACACAGAGAGTGGTTAGGATATGGAATGTGCTGCCAGGAACAGTGGTGGAGGCAAAATCCATATTAACTTTTAAAACAACAAATAACAACAAAATTACATTTATATAGCGACTTTCAAACGTAACCAGATGAGATGCTTAAAAAGCGGTAAAATAGAAGGGTATGTGGGGAAAGGGGAGGTAAACAGGGCTGAAAGGATTGTCATTAAAGGATTATTCACAGAAACCATGGGCTGAGTGGCCTTCTTCTGTGCCCTAAATTTAATAATAATCCTTGCATTTGATATAGCACCTTATCACGTTTTCAAGACATCTCAAAACGCTTCCACAGAATATTCTGTACAGTGAATTATTTTGTGGGCGAAACGCGGCAGCCAATTGCGCACAGCAATGTCCCACAAACAGTCATTATTTCTAAGCATAATAAGTGACACGGAGAAGTAATGGAATCCAAAGCTCATCAGATTAGTTTGGATGAAAAAGGCCCTTCAGCCCATCTGAATCGGCTTTCATTTATTACGATGCTGGGGGAAGATGTTCGAAGGGGCAGAAAGCCCTCTCTGGCTCTTAGGACATGAACCCTCACCTTTCATCAGCGTCTCGATGTCCTCCAGCTCCTGTACTTTGACCCTCAGCCCATGCAGCTCCGTCACCAGTGGAGCCAGCTCCCTCGCCCTCTTCCCAGCCCCCTTCACCTCCTCCTCCGAAGCCTGGGCTGATTGCAGTCGCTGCTGGGAGGCCATGTACTCGCTCTCCAGCCTCTCCAGGTATTGCTGAAGCGAGCCTCGGGCGAAGAGTTCCTCCACTGCATGCGGGTCTGTGCTGAAGGCACGCAGTGAGCAGTTCCACCCCATCGCCGCTCGCTTACTGCAAACAAGTAGACAAGGGCCACGTCTCGCCCTCTGGCAGAAAGTCCTCCTCACGTGCTCCAGGGGTGGCCTCGCAACCCCCTCCCACTGACAGAAGTGACTGCTGGTAACTCTCATCACTGCCGGGATAGTCTGTCTGAGAAACAGCATCTTCTCCTCCACACAAAGCCTTTTCCTGCTCACCAGAATCCCGAGGTTCAAATATCCATGTACGAGATTCTGCGAAGCAAACATAATAATAATAATAATCCTTGCATTTGATATAGCGCCTTATCACATCGTCGAGACAGCGCAAAGCCCTTCACAGAATATACTGTAAAGTTGATTGACTGTATATTTTGTGGGTAAAACACAGCAGCCAATTGCGCACAGCAGTGTCCCTCCCACAAACAGTCATGGATCCAGTGACCAATTTTTTTTTGGTTTTGGAGGGATTATTATCCCCGGAATGTGATCCGCCAATTGACTAACAACCGGGTTCCTACTTAGGTGAACACAGATGTGTGGCGTAAGGAAACTTGCCTAAGGTTTCGCACTGCCGGGAATCGAACCTGGGTCCTCTTGCTTGCAAGGCGAGCGCTCTAACCACTACACTACACTACAGGACTCCATGTAAATGCTGCAGAACTTCAGAACTCGGGAGAGTCATAGAACCGTACGATATCCACAGCACTTTGAGACATATCGACAACGTGATAAGGCGCTATATCAAATGCAAGGATTATTATTATTATCATTGTAATAATAATAATAATCCTTGCATTTGATATAGCGCTTTTCACGTCGGGAGGACGTCCCAAAGCGCTTCACAGAACACACTGTAAAGTGAATTGACTGTATATTTGTGGGCGAACGCGGCAGCCAATTGCGCACAGCAATGTCCCACAAACAGTCGTAGATTGAAAATGACCAATTTATTATAGTTTTTGTTTTGGAGGGATTATTATTAGGCTCTGTGTGGAGTAAGGAAACTTGCCCAAGGTTTCGCCCTCTGCCTGGAATTGAACTCAGGTCTCTCACTTGCAAAGCGAGTGCTCTAACCACTGAGCTACAGGACTCCACATTATAGCACAGGTGATGAAAAAAAACAATAAACTATTTTAAACATGAAGACACACTTTGAGGACTTAAAAAGATTCAGGGTTACGAGACGATGAAACCAATAATATTATACCACAATATACTGCATTGAAGTATTGGTGTATGTGTTGTGTGGTGTTTGAGACCGTGTGTTTGTACGCAGTTATGTGGATTTCAGTCCATGTGTATCTATGAGTGTGTGTGTGAGGGTGTACGGAATTCACTGCCGCATTTCACCCACAAATATACAGTCAATTCGCTAAAAAGGTCTATTCTGCGAAGCGCTTTGAGTCGTCTCTGGAAGTCGTGAAAAGCGCTGTATCAAATGCAAGGATTATTATTATTATTATTATTATTATTTATTACGTGCTTATGGTGGACATTTGGAGCCTGGGTACGGGGAGTTCTGTGGCTCAGCGGTTAAAGCACTCGCCTCACCAGCGAAAGACCTGGGTTCGATTCCCGGGCAGGGCAAAATGTTGGGCAAGTCTCCTTACTCCGCGCACACGCCTCTGCTTACCCAGCAGTGAGCAGTGAAGTCAACTCACTTTACGGTATATCCTGCGAAGCGCTCGGAGACGCCTGGAAGCGGTGATCAGGCGCCGTGTCAGGGGGCGGAGTCACACTGGAGGGCTGAGGGGGCGGAGTCGCACTGGAGGGCTGAGGGGGCGGAGTCGCACTGGAGGGCTGAGGGGGCGGAGTCACACGGGAGGTCTGAGGGGGCGGAGTCACACTGGAGGGCTGAGGGGGGGTCACTGAGGGCTGGGGGGCGGAGTCACACTGGAGGGCTGAGGGGGCGGAGTCACACTGGAGGGCTGAGGGGCGGTGGAGGGGGGGCGGAGTCACACTGGAGGGCTGAGGGGGCGGAGTCACACTGGAGGGCTGAGGGGGCGGAGTCACACTGGAGGGGGCGGGTCATGGAGGGCTGAGGGGCGGAGTCACACTGGAGGCTGAGGGGCGGAGTCACACTGGAGGGCTGAGGGGGGCGGAGTCACACGGGAGGCCTGAGGGGCGGAGTCACACGGGAGGCCTGAGGGGGCTGTTGGGGGGGGGATGTTGGGGGTGTGAGCCGGTGGCAGAGGCTCCCGCTGAAGCCCGCGGTGTGTGTGTGGGGGGGGGGGGGGGAGGGGGTGAGGGTCGCGGGTTGTTGTCGCTGAGCTTCAGCGTCACTCACCAACCGCCAGTTCGCCTGGTACCGCGCCTGCGTCACCCCCGCCTCGTTCCGGCGATTACCGCGCATGCGTCGGCTCTGGTTTTCCAGCCCAGCCTACACTGCGCACGCGTCCTGCTCTCCCCGCTTGGCGCATAGGGCGCTTTCTCCGCCGCGCAGCCTTGTGGGTGCGCAGCGCCGCCATTGCCCCTCGTGTCCAGCTGTTGGTATGTGGGTAACATTGGAATCCCACAGGTGTGACTCACCTGTACTTGTACTTATAATAATAATAATCCTCGCATTTGACATAGCGCTTTTCACGTCTTCTCGACGTCTCAAAGCGCTTCACAGAATATGCTGTAAAGCGAATTGACTGTATATTTGTGGGCGAACGCGGCAGCCAATTGCGCACAGCAATGTCCCACAAACAGTCGTAGATTAAAAAAGACCAATTTTTTATTGTTTTTTGGGTTTGGAGGGATATTATTAGGCTCTGTGGAGTAAGGAAACTTGCCCAAGGTTTCCCGCTGCGGGGATTAACTCAGGTCTCTCACTGCAAAGCGAGTGCTCTAACCACTGAGCTACAGACTACGTGCAGCCAATTGATTATTGTATTATAAAATGCTGGTCGGGGAGTCCTGTAGCTCAGTGGTTAGAGCGCTCGCCTTACAAGCGAAAAATTGGTCATTTTCAATCCACGACTGTTGGATGTGGGACATTGCTGTGCGCAATTGGCTGCCGCGTTCGCCCACAAATATACAGTCAATTCGCTTTACAGCATATTCTGTGAAGCGCTTTGAGACGTCGAGAAGACGTGAAAAGCGCTATGTCAAATGCGAGGATTATTATTATTATAAGTACAAGTACAGGTGAGTCACACCTGTGGGATTCCAATGTTACCCACATACCAACAGCTGGACACGAGGGGCAATGGCGGCGCTGCGCACCCACAAGGCTGCGCGGAGGAGAAAGCGCCCTATGCGCCAAGCGGGAGAGCAGGACGCGTGCGCAGTTTAGGCGGGCTGGAAAACCAGAGCCGACGCATGCGCGGTAATCGCCGGAACGAGGCGGGGGTGACGCAGGCGCGGTACCAGGCGAACTGGCGGTTGGTGAGTGACGCTGAAGCTCAGCGACAACAACCCGCGACCCTCACCCCCTCCCCCCCCCCCCCCCCCCCCCCCACACACACACCGCGGGCTTCAGCGGGAGCTCTGCCACCGGCTCACACCGCCCAACATCCCCCCCAACAGCCCCCTCAGGCCTCCCGTGTGACTCCGCCCCCTCAGGCCTCCCGTGTGACTCCGCCCCCTCAGGCCTCCCGTGTGACTCCGCCCCCTCAGCCCTCCAGTGTGACTCCGCCCCCTCAGCCCTCCAGTGTGACTCCGCCCCCTCAGCCTCCAGTGCGACTCCGCCCCCTCAGCCCTCCAGTGTGACTCCGCCCCCTCAGCCCTCCAGTGTGACTCCGCCCCCTCAGCCCTCCAGTGTGACTCCGCCCCCTCAGCCCTCCAGTGTGACCCCGCCCCTCAGCCCTCCAGTGTGACTCCGCCCCCTCAGACCTCCAGTGAGACTCCGCCCCTCAGCCCTCCAGTGCGACTCCGCCCCCTCAGCCCTCCAGTGCGACTCCGCCCCCTCAGCCCTCCAGTGTGACTCCGCCCCCTGACACGGCGCCTGATCACCGCTTCCAGGCGTCTCCGAGCGCTTCGCAGGATATACCGTAAAGTGAGTTGACTTCACTGCTCACTGCTGGGTAAGCAGAGGCGTGTGCGCGGAGTAAGGAGACTTGCCCAACATTTTGCCCCGCCCGGGAATCGAACCCAGGTCTTTCGCTGGTGAGGCGAGTGCTTTAACCGCTGAGCCACAGAACTCCCCGTACCCAGGCTCCAAATGTCCACCATAAGCACGTAATAAATAATAATAATAATAATAATAATAATCCTTGCATTTGATACAGCGCTTTTCACGACTTCCAGAGACGACTCAAAGCGCGCTTCGCAGAATAGACCTTAAAGCGAATTGACTGCATATTTGTGGGTGAAATGCGGCAGTGAATTCCGTACACCCTCACACACACACTCAGAGATACACATGGACTGAAAATCCACATAACTGCGTACAAACACACGGTCTCAAACACCACACAACACATACACCAATACTTCAGTGCAGTACATTGTGGTATAATATTATTGGTTTCATCGTCTCGTAACCCCGAATCTTTTTAAGTCCTCAAAGTGTGTCTTCATGTTTAAAATAGTTTATTGTTTTTTTTCATCACCTGTGCTATAATGTGGAGTCCTGTAGCTCAGTGGTTTGAGCACTCGCTTTGCAAGCGAGAGACCTGAGTTCAATTCCAGGCAGAGGGCGAAACCTTGGGCAAGTTTCCTTACTCCCCACAGAGCCTAATAATAATCCCTCCAAAACAAAAACAATAATAAATTGGTCATTTTCAATCTACGACTGTTTGTGGGACATTGCTGTGCGCAATTGGCTGCAGCGTTCGCCCACAAATATACAGTCAATTCACTTTACAGTGTGTTCTGTGAAGCGCTTTGGGACGTCCTCTCCCGACGTGAAAAGCGCTATATCAAATGCAAGGATTGTTATTTTTATTACAATGATAATAATAATAATCCTTGCATTTGATATAGCGCCTTATCACGTTGTCGATATGTCTCAAAGTGCTGTGGATATCGTACGGTTCTATGACTCTCCCGAGTTCTGAAGTTCTGCAGCATTTGACATGGAGTCCTGTAGTGTAGTGTAGTGGTTAGAGCGCTCGCCTTGCAAGCAAGAGGACCCAGGTTCGATTCCCGGCAGTGCGAAACCTTAGGCAAGTTTCCTTACGCCACACATCTGTGTTCACCTAAGTAGGAACCCGGTTGTTAGTCAATTGGCGGATCACATTCCGGGGATAATAATCCCTCCAAAACCAAAAAAAAATTGGTCACTGGATCCATGACTGTTTGTGGGAGGGACACTGCTGTGCGCAATTGGCTGCTGTGTTTTACCACAAAATATACAGTCAATCAACTTTACAGTATATTCTGTGAAGGGCTTTGCGCTGTCTCGACGATGTGATGAGGCGCTATATCAAATGCAAGGATTATTATTATTATAATAATAATAATAATAATAATAATCCTTGCATTTGATATAGCGCTTTTCACGTCGGGAGGACGTCCCAAAGCGCTTCACAGAACACACTGTAAAGTGAATTGACTGTATATTTGTGGGCGAACGCGGCAGCCAATTGCGCACAGCAATGTCCCACAAACAGTCGTAGATTGAAAATGACCAATTTATTATTATTTTGTTTTTTTGGAGGGATTATTATTAGGCTCTGTGTGGAGTAAGGAAACTTGCCCTAGGTTTCGCCCTGACTGGAATTGAACTCAGGTCTCTCACTTGCAAAGCGAGTGCTCTAACCACTGAGCTACAGGACTCCACAACCATGTGCACTTACCGGCCAGCTGCAATGAATCGCGGGAAACATAGTCTTGAACCATTGCCTGATGCGCAAAAGAACTTCCATTTCCTGCGATTCAATGCTTGCTTTTATTTTATAATTCAATTATTATGTTTGCTTCGCAGAATCTCGTACATGGATATTTGAACCTCGGGATTCCGGTGAGCAGGAAAAGGCTTTGTGTGGAGGAGAAGATGCTGTTTCTCAGACAGACTATCCCGGCAGTGATGAGAGTTACCAGCAGTCACTTCTGTCAGTGGGAGGGGGTTGCGAGGCCACCCCTGGAGCACGTGAGGAGGACTTTCTGCCAGAGGGCGAGACGTGGCCCTTGTCTACTTGTTTGCAGTAAGCGAGCGGCGATGGGGTGGAACTGCTCACTGCGTGCCTTCAGCACAGACCCGCATGCAGTGGAGGAACTCTTCGCCCGAGGCTCGCTTCAGCAATACCTGGAGAGGCTGGAGAGCGAGTACATGGCCTCCCAGCAGCGACTGCAATCAGCCCAGGCTTCGGAGGAGGAGGTGAAGGGGGCTGGGAAGAGGGCGAGGGAGCTGGCTCCACTGGTGACGGAGCTGCATGGGCTGAGGGTCAAAGTACAGGAGCTGGAGGACATCGAGACGCTGATGAAAGGTGAGGGTTCATGTCCTAAGAGAGCCAGAGAGGGCTTTCTGCCCCTTCGAACATCTTCCCCCAGCATCGTAATAAATGAAAGCCGATTCAGATGGGCTGAAGGGCCTTTTTCATCCAAACTAATCTGATGAGCTTTGGATTCCATTACTTCTCCGTGTCACTTATTATGCTTAGAAATAATGACTGTTTGTGGGACATTGCTGTGCGCAATTGGCTGCCGCGTTTCGCCCACAAAATAATTCACTGTACAGAATATTCTGTGGAAGCGTTTTGAGATGTCTTGAAAACGTGATAAGGTGCTATATCAAATGCAAGGATTATTATTAAATTTAGGGCACAGAAGAAGGCCACTCAGCCCATGGTTTCTGTGAATAATCCTTTAATGACAATCCTTTCAGCCCTGTTTACCTCCCCTTTCCCCACATACCCTTCTATTTTACCGCTTTTTAAGCATCTCATCTGGTTACGTTTGAAAGTCGCTATATAAATGTAATTTTGTTGTTATTTGTTGTTTTAAAAGTTAATATGGATTTTGCCTCCACCACTGTTCCTGGCAGCACATTCCATATCCTAACCACTCTCTGTGTGTGAAAAATATTCCTCACAACCTCCTCATGTGCTTGCCTGCTAACTATCTCAAATGGGTGCCCTCTAGTCACTAACTCACCAACCGTGTTTTCACAGTCGAACCCTGTTATACAGGAGTCCTGTAACTCAGTGGTGATACGCTCTAATTTTAGAGGGAATACCGGGCGATGATTTCACCATCCAACATATTGCGCCAAGCCGCTGC